>NW_027287738.1:0-308690 GCF_047511675.1 Marmota flaviventris
TAAGTTAGGTTTCTTGTTAGGGTCAGGTTTAGAGCTATAAGTATTATTTGAGTCAGGGTCAAGGTTAGGGCTTGGGTTAGGTTAAGGTTTAGGTTTAAGGCTCAAATTAGTCTTATGTTTAGGGATCGGGTGATGACACAGGTTTAGGGTTCAGGTTAGGTGTAGGTTAATGGACAGGGTTAAGGCTAGTGCTAGGATTAGGGGTCTGCCTAGGGTTAGCATAAGGATTATAATTATCTTAGGGTAATGAACAGGGTTAGAACTAGGGTTAGGGCTAGCTTTATGGTTAGGATTAGGTCTAGGGTTAGGCTTAGGGTTATGGTTAGGGCTAGGGATATTGTTAGGATTATCTTTAGTGTTAAAGCTAAGGTAGGGCTTGTATTAGGGATAGGTTTTTCGATAGGTTAGGGCTATGGCTAATGTAAGAACTAGTGAAATTATTAGGACTAGTTTTATGTTTAATGCTAGGGCTAGGTGTAGTTGTAGGGTTAGTAGGGTTAGGGTGAATTTGGGAGCTAGTGTTAGTTTTAGTGTCAGGGACAGTTTTCGGGTAGGGTAATGATTAGGGTTAAAGCCAGAATTAGGACTAGGGTTAGGTCTAGAGGTAGGGTTAGAGTTTGGGTTAGGTTAAGGGTTATTGTTAAGGCTATGTCTAGTTTGACTTTAGGTCTAGAGCTATAGTTGTGGCTAGATTTAGGATTAGGTTTAGGTCTAAGGCTAGTATTAGGGTTAGGTTTAGGTATAAGGTTACCAGTAGGGTAGTGTTAGGATTCAGTTTAGGGTTAGGTTTAGATTTATACCTAAGATTAGTGTTAGGTTCAGAATAATGGTCAGGGATAGGGTTAGGGTTTGGGTTATGGTTAGATCTAGAATGAAGGCTAGAGTTAGGACTAGTTATACAGTTAGGGTTTTGGGTAGGCTAAGGATTAGTGCTAAGATTACAATTAGCATTAGGGTCAGGGTTTGGCTTAGGGTAAGGGGTAGGGTTAGAGCTAGGGTTAGGGCCATGGTTAGGATTGGTTTAGGGTTAAAGCTTGTTTTAGGGATTGGAATAGGGCAAGTTTTGTATTAGGGCTATGGCTAGTGTTATGGCTATGGCTATTGTAAGAACTAGGGTTACAATTAGGGTTAGTTTTAGGGTTAGGTTTAGGGCTAGGTCTAATGTTATGGCTAGGTTTAAGGTTAGGGTGATGTTTAGAGCTATATTTAGTGTTTGGATATGAGTCAGGGTCATGGTTATGTTTAGGGTTAGGGTTAGGTTTTAAATTGGGCCTAGGTTTAGGGCTGGTGTATTGTTAGGGTTTGGTCTAGGGTAAGGGTTAGTTTTAGGTGTATGGCTCGGTTTTGATTTAAGGCTAGGGCTAGGGTTAGGGTTAATTTTAGGATCAGCATTAGGGTTAGAGCTAGTTTCAGGGTTAGGCTGAGACATCGGGTTAGGGTTAGTGTTAGAGATAGGTTTCGATCTAGAGTTAGTGCTAGGACTAAGGATAGTGCAAGGGTTATGGCTAGGTTTAGGGTTTGGGTTAGGGTTATGGTAAGAGCTAGGGTTAGAAGTAGGAATAAGTCTTGTGTGGGAATTATTGTTAGTCTTAATTCTAGGGTTAGGGTTAGAGTTAGGGTTAGGAATAGGGCTAAATTAGGGCTAGGATTAGGGCTAGTTTTAGTGTTAGGGTTAGGGATAGAGTTAGCGTTATGGTTAGGGCTAGGGCTAGTGTTAGAGTTAGGGTAAGGGTTAGGATTTAAGCTACAGATAGGGCTGGGGGACTCTTAGGTTTAGTGTTAGGTCTGGGTCATGGTTATGGTTATGGTTATGGTTAGGTTTGAGGTTAGTGCTAGTGTTTTCATTAGGGTTAGGGTTAGATTTAGAGTAATGTATTGGATTAGATGTAAGATTAGGTTTAGGGTTAAGTTTAGGTTATGTTTAAATTTAGGTTTAGGGATAGGTTTAGTTTTAATTTATGGTAAGGTTTAGGGTTAAGTTTATGGCAAGGGTTAAGTTTAGGGTTAGGTCGAGGGTTAGGTTTATGATTAGGTTTAGGGATAGGGTTAGATGTAGGGCTGGGATTATTATTAGGGTTAGGGTTAGGGTAATGTTAGGGTTAGAGCTAGTGTTAGTTCTAGGGTTAAGGTTAGGATTAGGGCTAAGGTTAGGTTTATATTTAGCAATAGGGCTAGGGTTATGTTTAGGCTAAGGGTTAGGCTTCAAGCTAGGGTTATGTGTAAGGCGAGGGTTAGGGTTAGTGTTACATTTAGGATTATGGTTATGCTTAGTGTAGGTTTAGGCCTCAGATTAGGGCTAGGTTTTGTTTTAGGTTTAGGCCCAGGGTTAAGGCTATGTGTAATGTAACATCTAGGGTTCTGATTAGAGGTAGTTTTAGGCTTAGCGTTATGGGTATGTCTAGTGTTAGGTTTAGGTTTTGGGTTAGGTTCAGGTTTAGAGCTAGGTTTAGTGTTAGTGTTAGGGTCTGTGTTCAGGTTAGAGTTAGGTTTAGGTCTAGGGTGAGGGTTAAAATTAGAGATAGGTCTAGAGTTAGGATTTGGGTTAGGATTAAAGCTAGGTATAGGCCTAAATTGAGGACTAGTGTTTGTGTGAGGATTAGGGCTAGGACTAGGTCTGGGGTTAATATCAGGTCTGGATTTATGGTTATGGTTAGTTTTAGGGTTAGGTTATGGCTAGGTCTAGTGTAAGGGTTAGGTTTAGGTTAAGGATCAGGTTTAAATCTAGGTGTATTATTAGGGTCAGTGTTCGAGTAGGGTTTGGTTTATGTTAAGATTTAGGGTTAATGATTGAATTAGTGTTAGGTATAGGGTTAAGGTACAGGTTAGGATAATTGACAGGGTTAGGTTTAGGGTTCAGGTTAGGTTTGCAGTAATGAATAGGGTTAGTGTTAGCAATAGTGTTAGCATTAGGCCTAGGGTTAGCATTTGGGTTAGGCTTTTCTTTAGGTTATGGGATAGGGTTAGAGCTAAGGTTAGGGCTAGGGTTAAGGTTAGAATTAGGACTAGGGTTAGGGTTCAGCCTAGGGTTAGTGTCAGGGTTAGGTTTGGGGTAAGTGTTAGCGTTTCAGCTAGGATTAGGTCTAGCATGAGGGTTAGGGTTAGATTCAGGGCTAATGTTAGGGTTAGGATTAGGGTTATGTTTAGATTAAGGTTAGAGTTTGAGCTAGAATTAGGGTTAGGGCAAGGGTTAGGGTTAGGGTTAGGTCTAGGCTTATGGTTAGGATTACAATAAGGGCTAGGTTTAGGGATAGGATAAGGGCTATGTTTGTGTGAGATTTATGGCTAGCATTAGGGTTATGGGTAATGTAAGAGCTAGGGATATGCTTATGGCTAGTTTTAGGGTTAGGGTTATGGATAAGTCTAGTGTTCTAGTTAGGTTTTGTGTTTGGATAAGATTTAGAGCTAGGGTTTGTTTTAGGGTAACGGTCATTGTTGGGGTTAGGGTTAGGTTTAGGGTGAGGGCCAGATTTAGGACTAGTGTTGTGTCTAGGGATAGAGGTAGTCTTTACATTAAGATAATGGTTATTGTTAGGGCCTAGTTCTAGGTTTTTGTTTAGGGCTAAGGCTAGATTTATGACTCTATTTAGGATAAGGTTTGGTCTAGTGCTAGTGTTACTGTTAGGTTTAGGTATAGATTTACCGGTAGGGGTAGGATTAGGGTTTGCTTTAGGTTTAGTGTCAGGTTTAGACCTAGGGTTAGTGTTAGGGTCAGAATAAGTTGTCAGGATTAGAGTTAAGGTTAGAGCTAGATTGATAGCTAGGGTTAGGACTAATAATAGAGATAGGATTTGAGGTAGTCTAAGGATTATTGTTAGGACTAGGGTAGCATTAGGGTGAGGGTTTGGCTTAGGGTAAGGGATAGGTTTAGAGGTAGGGTTAGGGTTAGGGTTAGGGTTAGGGTTAGGGTTAAACCTAGGTTTATGGCTTGGAATAGGGCAAGGATTTGTGTTAGCATTAGGTTTACAGCTAATGAAATACTAGGATTCCGATTAGGGCTAGTTCTAGGGTTAGGGTTAGGGTTAGGGTTAAAGCTAGGGTTAGAGCTCTGATTAGGTCTAGGTTTTGAGTTAGGTTAGTGCTATTTAGGACTAGGGCTAATGTTAGAACTAGTGTTATGATTAGGGCTAGTGTTAAGTTTAGCATTATGTCTAAATCTAGTGTGTAGATTAGATTTAGTATTGAAGTCATGATTATAGATAGGGTTAGTGTTACTGTCAGAGTCAGGATCAGTGTTACTGATCAGAGTTGGGGATAGACTCAAATTAGGGCTAGGGTTAAGGCTAGGTGTAGGTTTTGAGTTTGTGTAAGGGTTAATGTAAGAATTAGGGATAGGTCTAATGTCAAGTCTAGGATTATGGTTTGGTTAGGGTTAGGATTAGGGCTTTGTCACAGTTTTGTTTTACAGCTACAGCTACTTTTAGGATTAGAGATAGTGTTCATGCTAGTGGTATGGGGAGGTTTAGGCTTAGATTTATTGTTATGGTTAGATCTAGGATTAGGGCTATGGCTAGGTTTAAGGCTAAGTTTAGGGCTAGTGTTAGGATTATTAACGGATAGAATTAGAACTAGAAATAGGGCTAGGGCGAGTGTTAGAGTTAGTCTTAGGGCTAGGGTTAGTGTTAGGTTTAGAATTAGGGATAAATTAGGGCTAGATTTAGGGCTAGGGTTAGTATTAGGGTTAGGCCTAGGGTTAGTGTTAGAGGAAGGGATGGGGTTATAACTAGGTTTAAGGCTAGGGTGAGTGTTAGAATTAGGGTTACGGCTAGGGTTAGGATTAAGGCTATGTTTAGTGTTAGGATGAGGGTTTGTGTTAGGGCTAGGGCTAATGTCAGGTCTAGATTTGTGGTTACTGTTAGTTTTACGTTAGGTTATGGCTAGGTCTCGTGTAGGGGTTAGGTTTAGGTAAGGGTCAGGTTTAAAGCTAGGTGTATTATTGGGGTTAGAGTCTGGGTAGGGTTTGGTTTAGATTAAGTTTTAGGGTTAAGGATTGAATTAGCTTTAGGGTTAGAATTATGGATAGGGTAAAGGATAGTTTTTTTTATTATTATTTTTAGGGTTCAGGTTAGATTTAGATTAATGGATAGGGTTAGTGTTAGCGATAGGGTTACTGTTATGCCTAGGGTTAGAATATGAGTTTGGCTCATCTTTAGGATAATGGATAGTGTTAGAGCTAAGGTTAGGGCTAGGGATAAGGTTACAATTAGGGCTAGCTTTAGGGTTAGGCCTAGGGTTAGTGTCAGTGATAGTTTTAGTTTAAGTATTAGCATTTGAGCTAGGGTTAGGTCTTGTGTGAGGGTTAGGGTTAGAATCAGGTCTAGGGTTAGGGTTAGGTTTATATTTAGGTAAGGGTTAGAGTTTGAGCCAGATTTAGGGCTCAGGCAAGTGTAGGATTAGGCTTAGGTCTATGGTTATGTTTAGGGTTTTGATTAGGGCTAGGTTTAAGGCTAGGATAAGGGCTAGATTTTGTATGAGGTTTAGGGCTAACATTAGGGCTATGGGAAATATAAGAGCTAGGAATATGTTTATAGCTCGTTTTAGGGTCAGGGTTATGGATATGTCTAGTGTTAGGGTTTGGTTTTGGGTTAGGAATAGGTTTAGAGCTAGAGTTTGTTCAGGCTTAAGGGTCATTGTTCAGGATAGTGTTAGATTTAGGGTGAGTGCCAGAATTACGACTAGCATTGGGTCTAGGGATAGGGCTAGTCTTTAATTTTGGTTAACGGTTATTGTTAGGGCTAGTGCTCAGATTTTGTTTAAGGTAGGGCTATATTTATGACTATATTTAGGATTACGTTTCGTATAGTGCTAGTGTTACTGTTAGGTTTAAGTATAGGTTTACCGGTATGGGAAGTATTAGGGTTCAGTTTAGTGTTAGGTCAGCTTTAGACTTAGAGTTAGTGTTAGGGTCAGGATAAAGGTCAGGGTTAGGGTTAGGTTTAGAGCTAGAATGAGGGCTAGAATAGGACTAGTAATAGAGTTATTGTTTGGGGTAGGCTAAGGATTAAGTTTAAGACTAGGATAGCATTAGGGTGAGGGTTTGGCTTAAGAAAAGAGATAGGGTTTAAGGTAGGGTTAGGGTTAAGGTTAGGTTTAGGGCTAGGATTCGGGTTAGGGTTAGAGTTAAAAAATAGATTTAGGTCTCATATTCGGGCTAGGATTTGTGTTATCATTAGGGCTACGGCTGATGAAAGAACTAGATTTCTTTTTACGGTTAGTTCTAGGGTTAGCATTAGGGCAATGTTTAGATCTGGGGTTAGTGTTAGCGGCCGACTCAGGGTCATGGTTACTTCTAGGTTTAGGGTTAGGACTCAAATGAGGGCTAGGTGTAGCTTTAAGGTTTGGTTTAGGTTAAGGGTTAAGGTTATGGCTCTGTTTTGTTTTAGGGTTAGGGTAGATTTAGGGCTAGTTTTCCAATTAGTATTAGGGTTAAAGCTAGTGTTAAGGTGAGGTCTATACTTAATTTTAGTTTTAGATCCAGGTTTAAGCCTTGGGCAAATGTTAGGGCTAAGTTTGGGGCTAGGGATAGGGCTAGCATTTGGGTTATGTTTAGGAATAGGTATAGAACTAGGGATAGAGCTAGGGTGATAGTTAGAGTTACTCTTAGGGATAGGGATCGGGTTACGTTTAGTGATAGGGCTAAATTAGGGCTAGGATTAGTGCTAGATTTAGGCCTAGGTTTAGGGCTAGGGTTAATTAATATATTAGAGTTAGGGTAAGGTAAAATATTACATCTATGTTTATGCTAGGACAAGTGATAAAATTATGGTTGGCTAGGGTTGAAATTAGGATTAGGATTAAGTCTAGGCTTACAACTACGATTGGACCTATGGATAGGGCTAATGTCAGGTCTAGGTTAAGTTTAGGCTAGGGTTAGGAATAGGCCTGTGGCTCAGTTTTGTTTTAGAACTAGCCCTAGGGTTAGGGCTAGTTTTATGATTAGCGATAGTGTTAGGGCTAGTGGTTGAGTGAAGTTTAGGCTTAGATTTATTGTTATGGTTCAACCTAAGTTTAGGGCTATGGCTAGGATTAGGACTAATGTTAGGGCTAGTGTTAGGGTTATCGTAATGGATAGGTTTAGAACTAGAAATAGGGCAAGAGCGAGAGTTTGAATTAGTCTTTGGGCTAGTTAGGGGTAGGTTTAGATTTAAGACTAAATTAGGGCTAGGATTAGTGCAAGGGTTAGTGTTAGAGTTAGACCTAGGGTTAGGGTTAGTGTTAGTGTTAGGATTAAAATTAGATTTAGGGGAAGGGATAGGTTATTGCTAGCTTTAGGGCTATGGCAAGGGTTAGAATTAGGGTTAGCTCTAAGGTTAGGGTTTGGGTTAGGATTAAGGCTAGGTTTAGGGTTAAACTGAGTGTTTATGTTAGGGCTAGGGATAGGATTAGGGCTAGGGCTAATGTCAGGTCTAGGTTTATGGTTAGTATAAGTTTTAGTGTTAGGTTATGGCTATGTCTAGTATAAGGGTTAGGTTTAGGGTAGGGGACAGGTTTAGAGCTAGGGGTATTATAAGGGTCAGGGTCCAGGTAGAGTTTGGTTTGGGTTAATGCTTGAATTAGCAATGGGTTAGGGTTAGGGTTAGGGTTAGGGTAATGGATAGAATTAGGTTTATGGTTGTGGTTAAGTTTAGAGTAATGGATAGGGTTATTGTTAGCGATAGGGTTATCCTTAGGCCAAGGAATAGCATTTGGGTTAGGCTTATCTTTAGGGTAATGGATAAGCTTAGAGCTAAGGTTAGGGCTAAGGTTAGGGTTAGAATAGTGTTAAAGTTAGGGTTAGGCCTAGGGTTAATGTTAGGATTAGGTTTAGGGTAAGTGTAGGCATTTGAACTAGGGTTAGGGCTAGGGCGAGGGTTAGGGTTTGAGTCAGGGCTAGGGATAGGTTTAGGTTAAGGGTTATGTTTAGACTAAGAATTAGAGTTTGAGCTAGGGTTAGGGCTAGGACGAGGGTTTGCATTATGGTTAGGATTATGGTTAGGGCTAGGTTTAAGGCTAGGATAAGGGCTAGGTTTTGTGTGATGTTTATGGATAACGTTAGGGCTATGGGTTATGTAAGAGCTAGGGATATGGTTATGACTACTTTTAGGGTCAGGGTTATGGGTAAGTCTAATATTAGGATTAGGTTTTGGTTTAGAATAAGTTTTAGAGCTAGGGTGTCTATTAGGTTAATGGTCATTGTTCGGTTAGGGTTAGTTTTATGGTTAGGGCCACAATTAGGACTAGCGTTTGGTCTAATGATAGGTTTGGTCTATACGTTAGGTTAAAGGTTACTGTTAGGGCTAGTGCTAGTTTTTTGTTTAGGGCTAGGGCTAGATTTATGACTCTGTTTAGGACCAGGTTTGGTCTAGTGCTAGTGTTACTGTTAGGTTTACCGGTATGGGTAGTGTTAGGGTTTGGGTTAGGGTTAGGGTCAGGTTTAGATCTAGGGTTAGTGTTAGGGTCAAAACAAGGGTCAGGGTTAGGATTAGGGTTAAAGCTAGAATGAGGGGTAGGTTTAGGACAAGTAATAGTGGTAGGGTTTGGAGTAGGCTTAGGATTAAGATTAGGACTAGAGTAGCCTTAGGGAAAGAGTTTCTTTTAGGGTAACGGATAGGGTTAGTGGTTCAGTTAGGGTTAGGGTTAGAGTCAGGGCTCGGATTAGGCTAGGATTTGTGTTAGCATTAGGGCTATGGCTAATGAAAGAACTAGGATTCCAATTAAGGCTAGTTATAGGGTTAGAGTTAGGACAATGTTTAGAGCTAGGGGTACTGTTAGGTTCCGACTCAGGGTCAGCGTTATCTCTATGGTTATTAGGGTTAGGACTCAAATTAGGGCTAAGTTTAGGAATAGGTGTAGAGTTAGTGTTTTGTTTAGGTTAAGGGTTAAAGTTAGGATTATGGCTCTATTTTGTTTTAGGGCTAGTGTAGGGTTAGAGCTAATTTTCCAATTAGCATTAGGTTTAGGGCTAGTGTTAGGGTGAGGTTTGGGCTTACTTTTAGGGTTTACAACTAGGTTTAGGGCTAGGGTGATGGTTAGAGTTAGTGTTGGGCCTAGGGATAGGGCTAGGTTTTGGGTAATGGTAAGTGATATGTTTTGAACTAGGTATAGGGCTAGGGCGAGAGTTAGAGTTAGTTTTAGGGATAGGGATATGACTAGGTTTAGGATTAGGGTTAATTTAGGGCTAGGATTAGCCCTAGGGTTAGTGTTAGGTTTTGGCCTAGAGTTAGGACCAGGGTTAGGTTTAGGGTTAGGGTTAGTGTTAGGGTTAGGGTAAGGTATGATGTTGCAGCTACATTTTGGGCTAGGGCATGGGATAAAATTAGGGTTAGGGCTCTGGTTAAGGTTAGGATTAAGATTAAGGCTAGGTTTAGGGCTAGGTTTAGGTCTAGGGCTAATGTCAGTTCTAGGGTTATGGTTAGGGATAGTTTTAGGTTTAGTTTTATTGCCAGTTCTATTGTAAGTGTTACATTGAGGGTTAGGGTCAGGTTTACAGCTAGGGGTATTATTAGAGTCAGAGTCATGGTTAGGTTAAGGTTTAGGGTTAGGGCTAAAATTAGCATTAGAGTTAGGATAATGCATATGGTTATGTTTAGGTACAGGTTAGGTTTAGTATAAAGGACAGGGTTAAGGTAAGGCATAAGGCATAGGGTTAGAGGTAGGCCTAGGGATAGAATTTGGTCAGGTAATGGATAGGATTAAAGTTACTGTTAGGACTAGGGTTATGGTTAGGTTAAGGCTATGGTTAGGATTAGGCCTAGGGTTAGAATTTGATTAGAGTTATGGTTAGAGTGATGGATAAAATTATATCTAGGTTTAGGTCTAGTGTTATGGTTACAAATAGGGCTATGGTTCATTTTAGGTTTCGGGTTAGGACAAGGTTTAGGTTTACAGTCATGTTTAGGTTAAGTATTAGGGATAGGGATAGGGTGAGGGTTACAATTATAACTAGGTTTTGAGCTCGGATTAGGGCTAGGTTTTGGGTTAGGTTAGAGCTAGTGTAGGACTATGGCTAATGTAAGAACTAGAGTTACAATCAGGGCTAGTATTCGGGTTAGCATTAGGACTAGGTATAGTGTTTATATTAGGTTTAGTTTTATGGGGATGATTAGAGATAGGATTATTGTTAGGGTCAGAGTCAGGATTAGTGTTAATATTAGGATTATGGATAGGACTCAAATTAGGGTGAGGGTTAAGGCTAAGTGGAGGGTTAGGATTTGTATTAGGGTTAGGGTAAGAATTAGGAATAGCACTAATGCCAGGTCTAGGGTTACGTTTAGGTTAGGGTTAGGGTTGGGGCTATGGCTCAGTTTTGTTTTAGAGCTAGGGTTAAGGTTAGGGCTAGTTTTGGGATTAGCGATAGTGTTAGGGCTAGTAGTAAAGTGAGGTTTAAGCTTATATTAATTGTTATGGTTAGATCTAGGTTTAGGGCTAGGGCTATGGTTAGGGATAATGTTATTTCTAGTGTTACTGTTATGATAACAGATAGGGTTAGAACTAGATATAGGTGTAGGGTTAGAGTTAGAGTTAGTCTTAGGGCTAGGGTTACGGGTGGGTTTAAGGTCAGGGCTAAATTAGAGCTAGGATTAGCACTAGGGTTATTGTTACAGTTAGGGCTAGGGTTATGGTTAGTGTTAGTGTAGAGTTAGGGTTAGGTTTAGGGAAAGGGATAGGGTTATTGCTAGGTTTAGGGATAGGGCGAGAGTTAAAATTACGGTTAGGGCTAGGTTAGGTTTCGGGTTATGATTAAGGCTAGCTTTAGGGCTAGGTTTGAGGGTTTGTGTTAGGGCTAGGGCTAGGATTAGGGCTAGGACTAATGTCAGGTCAAGGGTTATAGTTAGGAATAGATATAGGGTTAGGTTATAGCTAGGCAAGTGTAAGGATTACATTTAGGGTAAGGGTCAGGTTTAGAGTTAGGTGTATTATTAGGGTCAGGGTCCAGGTAGGGTTTGGTTTAGTATAAGGTTTAGAGTTAAGAATTGAATTTGTGTTAGGGTAAGGGTTAGAGTTAGGGTAATGGATAGGGTTAGGTTTAGGGTTCAGGTTAATTTTAGAGTAATGGATAGGGTTAATGTTAGCAATAGGGTTAGCGTTAGGCCTAGGGTTAGCATTTGAGTTAGGCTTATCTGTAGGTTAATGGATAAGGTTAGAGCTAAGGTTAGTGCTAGTGTTAAGTTTAGGATTAGGGCTAGTGTTATGTTTATGCCTTGGTTTAGTGTCAGGGTTAGGTTTAGGGTGTTAGGGTATGAGCTATGGTTAGGGCTAGGGAAATGGTTAGGGTTAGAGTCAGGGCTAGGGTTATGGTTAGGATTGCAATTAGGGCTAGGTTTAGGGATAGGATAAGGCTAGGTTTGTATGGTGTTTATGGCTAGCATTAGGGCTATCAGTGTTAGGGTTAGAGTTAGGGCCAGAATTAGGACTAGTGTTGGATCTAGGGATAGGGTTAGTCTTTGGGTTAGGTTAAGGGTTATTGTTTGGGCTAGTGCAAGGTTTTTGTTTAGCGCTAGTTCTAGATTTATGACTCTATTTAGGATAAGTTTTGGTCCAGTGCTAGTGTTATTGTTAGGATTAGGTACAGGTTTACTGGTAGGGGTAGGGGTAGGGTCTGGTTTAGGGTTAGTGTGAGGTTTAGTTCTAGGGTTAGTGTTAGAGTCAGAATAAGGGTCAGGGTTTGGGTTAGAGTTATAGCTATAATGAGGGCTAGGGTTAGGGCTAGTAATAGGGTTGGGGATTGGGTTAGGCTAATGATTAGGGTTAGGACTAGGTAACATTATGGTGAGGGTTTTGTTTAGGGAAAGGGATGGGTTTAGAGGTAGGATTAGGGTTAGGGATAGGTTTAGGGATAGGGTTAGGGTTAGTTTTAGGGCTAAACATTGATTTAGAGCTTGGATTAGCGCTAGGATTTGTGTTAGCTTTAGGGCTATGGCTAATGAAAAAAACTTGGTTTCTGATTAGGGCTAGTTCTAGGGTTAGCGTTAGGGCAATGTATAGAGCTAGGGTTAGTTTTAGGATCCGAGTCAGGGTCAGGGTTACTTCTAGGGTTAGGTTTAGCACTCAAATAATGGTAAGGTTTAGGGGTAAGTTTAGGGTTAGTGTTTGATTTAGGTTAAGGGTTAGGGTTAGGGTTATAGCTCAGTTTTGTTTTAGGGCTACTGTAGGGTTTTGGCTAGTTTTCCAAATAGCTTAGGTTCAGGGCTAGTGTTAGGGTGAGCTTTAGGCTTAAGGTTAGGTTTAGATCCACGTTTAGGACTAGGACAAAGTCTAGGGCTAAGGTTGGGCTAGGGATAGGGCTAGAGTTTGGGTTATGATAAGGGATAAGTTTAGATCTAGGGATAGGGCTAGGGTGAGAGTTAGAGTTAGTCTTAGGGCTAGGGATAGGGTTCGGTTTAGGGTTAGAGCTAAATTAGGGCTAGGATTAGTGCTAAGGTTAGTGTTAGGTTTAGGCCTAGGTTTAGTGCTAAGGTTAGGGTAAGGTATAATGTTACAGCTACGTTTTGGGATAGGTTAAGGGATAAAATTAGGGATAGGGCTAGGGTAAAGGTTATGGTTAGGATTAAGGCTAGGCTTAGTGCTAGGATTAGCGCTAGGTTTTGTGTTAGGGTTAGGGCTAGGATTAGGGATAGGGCTAATGTCAGGTCTAGGGTTATGGTTAGGGATAGTTTTAGGGTTAGGTTTATAGGCAGATCTATTGTAAGGGTTAGGTTGAGTGTTAGGGTCAGCTTTACAGCTCAGGTATTATTAGGGTCGGAATCAGGGTGTGGGTATGTGTTAGGTTAAGGTTTCGGTTTAGGGCTCAAATTAGCATTAGGGTTAGTGTTAGGGTTAGGGTAATGGATATGGTTAGTTTTAGGGTTCAGTTTAGGTTTAGGGTAATGGACAGCCTTAGGGTAAGGAATAGTGTAAAGTTTAAGCCTAGAAATAGAATTCAGTTATGGTTATGGTTAAGGTAATGGATAGGATTAGAGCTACAGTTAGGGCGTGGATTATTGTTAGGTTAGGGCTATGGTTAGTTTTAGGCCTAGGGTTAGAATTTGGTTAGGGTTAGGGTTAGGGTAATAAATAATATTAGAGCTAGCATTAGGTCTAGGGTTAGGATTAGGGCCATGGTTCAGGTTAGGTCAAGGTTTAGTTTTGGGGTTAGGTTTAGGTTAAGTGTTAGGGCTAGGGTTAGGGTTAGGAATAGTGTTAAAGCTAGGATTAGGGCTCAGATTAGGGTTAGGTTTTGGGTTAGGTTAGGGATAAGGTGGGACTATTGCTATTGTAAGAACTAGAGTTAAGATTAGGGCTAGTTTTAGAGTTAGCATTAGTTCTAGATCTAGAGTATAGGTTTAGGTTTAGGGAGATGATTAGAAATAGGGGTAGTATTAGGGTCAGATTCAGGATCAGTGATACTGATCAGGGTTAGGGATAGGACTCAAATTAGGGCTAGGATTATGGCTAGGGGTAGGGTTAGGGTTTGTGTTAGGTTTAGGGTAAGTATTAGGGATAGGACTAATGTCAGGTCTAGACTCACCGTTAGGCTACGGTTAGGGTTAGAGCCATGGCTCAGTTTTGTTTTAGAGCTAGCTCTAGGGTTAGGGCTAGTTTTAGGATTAGCGATAGTGTTAGGGCTAGTGGTAGGATGAGGTTTAGGCTTAGATTTATTGTTATGGTTAGATCTAGGTTTAGAGCTAGGGCCTGCATTAGGATTAAGGTTAGGGCGAGTGTTACAGTTACGGTAACCCAATGTTTGGGTTAGGGTTTGGGCCAGAATTGGGACTAGCATTGGGTCTAGGGATACGGTGAGTCTTTGTGTTAGATTAAGGATTATTGTTAGGGCTAGTTCAAGGTTTTTGTTTTGAACTAGGGCTAGATTTATGACTCTATTTAGGATTAGGTTTGGTCTAATGCTAGTGTTACTGTGAGATTTGGGTATAGTTTTACTGGTAGGGGTATAGTTAGGGTTGGTTTAGGGTTAGTGTCAGGTTTAGATCTAGGGTTAGTGTTAGGGTCAGAATAAGGTTCAGGGTTTGGGTTAGGGCTAGAATTAGTATGAGGCCTAAGGTTAGGACTAGTAATAGAGTTAGGGTTTGGGATAGGCTAAAGATTAGTGTTGGGACTAGGGTAGCATTAGGTTGAGGGTTTGGATTAGGGTAAGGGGTAGGATTAGAGGTAGGGTTCGGATTAGGGCTAGGGCTAGGGATAGGGTTTGGGTTAGGGTTAGTCTTAGAGTTAAACATAGGGTTAAGGCTCAGATCAGTGCTAGGATATGTGTTAGCATTAGGGCTATGACAAATGAAAGAACTTGTTTTCTGATTAGGGCTAGATCTTGATTTAGCATTAAGGAATGTTTAGAGCTAGGGTTAGTGTTAAAGTCCGAGTCAGAATCAGGGTCATTTCTAGGGTTAGTGTTAGGACTCAAATTAAGGCTAGGTTTAGGGCTAGGTGTAGGGTTGTTAAAAGTTAGGGTTATGGTTCAGTTTTGTTTTAGAGCTAGGGTAGGGTTAGGGCTAGTTTACAAATTAGCATTGGTGTTAGGATTAGTGCTAGGGTTAGTGTTAGGTTTAGGCCCAATTTTAGGGCGAGGGTTAAGGATAGCGTTAGGGTTAGGGTAAGGTATGATGTTATGGCTATGTTTTGTGCTAGGACAAGTGATAAAATTAGTGTTAGAGCTAGGGTTAAGATCAGGGTTAGGATGAAAGCTAGGCTTAGAACTAGGATTAGGGCTAGGGATAGGGCTAATGTCAGATCTAGGTGTAAGGTTAGGCTAGGGTTAGGGATAGTACTATGGCTCAGTGTTTTTTTCTAGAACTAGGCCTAGGGTTAGCGCTCGTGTTACGATTAGCGATAGTGTTAGGGCTAGTGGTAGAGTGAAGATTAGGCTTAGATTTATTGTTATGGTTAGATCTAAGTTTAGGGCTATGGCTAGAGTTAGGGCTATGTTTAGGCCTAGTGTTGGGTTCGGACTAGGGTAGCATTAGGGTGAGGATTTGGCTTAGGGTAAGGGATAGGGTTAGAGGTAGGTTTAGGGTTAAGTTTAGGGTTAGTGTTAGGTTTAGGGTTAAACCTAGGATTAGGGCTCAGAGTAAGGCTAGGATTTGTGTTAGCATTAGGGTTACAGTTAATGAAAGAATAGGATTCAGATTAGGGCTAGTTCTAGGTTTAGCATTAGTCAATGTTTAGAGCTATGGTTACTGGTAGGGTCTGAGTCAGGATCAGAATTATTTCTAGGGATAGGTTTAGGACTCAAATTAGGGCTATGTTTAGGGCTATGTGTAGTGTTAGGGTTTGGTTTAGCTTAAGAGTTAGGGTTAGGGTTCTGGCTCAGTTTTGTTTTAGGGCTTGGATAGAGTTAGTTCTGGTTTTCCAATTATCATTAGGATTAGGGCTAGTGTAAGAGTGAGCTTTAGGGTTAGAACCAGGTTTATGGCTAAGATTGGTGCTAGAGATAGGGATAGGGTTTGGATTATGGTAAGGTATAGTTTTAGAACTAGGGATTGCAATAGGGCAAGAGTAAGAGTTAGTCTTAGGGCTAGGGATAGTGTTAGATTTAGGGTTAGGGCTAAATTAGAGCTAGATTAGAGATACAGTTAGTGGTAGTTTTAGGCCTAGGTTTAGGGCTAGGGTTAGGTTTAGTGTTAGGGTTAGGGTAAGGTATGATGTTACAGCTAAATTTATGGCTAGGGCAAGGCATACAATTACAGTTAGGGCTCGTGTTAATGTTAAGGTTAGGATTAAGTTTAGGGTTAGGGATAGGATTAGGGCTAGGAGTTTGTTAGGGTTAGGGCTAGGATTAGGGATAGGGCTAATTTCAGGTCTAGTGTTATGTTTAGGGATAGTTTAAGGGTAAGGATTATGGCCAGGTCTATTGTAAGTGATAGGTTGAGGTTTAGGGTCTGGGTTACAGCTAGGGGTATTATTAGGATCGGAGTCAGGGTTAGGGTATGGGTTAGGTTAAGGTTTAGGCTTAGGGCTCAAATTAGCATTAGGGTTAGTGTTAGGGTTAGAATAATGGATATGGTTAGGTTTAGGGTTAAGATTAGATTTAGAGTAATGGACAGGTTTAGGGTTAGGCATAGGGTTAGCTTTAGAAACTAGGGATATAATTCGGTTAGGGTCATGGTTAGGGTAATATATTGAATTAGAGCTACAATTAAGGCTAGGATTATGGTTAGGTTAAGGCTATGGTTATGGTTAGGCCTCGGGTTAGAATTCGGTTAGGGTTATGGTTAGGGTAATGGATAAGATTAGAGCTAGAGATAGGGCTAGGATTATGGTTAGGATTAGGGCGATGGTTTGGGTTAGATTTCAGGTTAGGACAAGGTTTATGTTTATGGTTAGGTTTAGGTTAAGTGTTAGGTCTAGAGTTAGGGTTAGGGCTAGGATTAAATCTAGGGTTAGGGCTCTGATTAGGGCTAGGTTTTGGGTTAGGTTAGGGCTATGTAGGACTACTGCTAATGGTAGAATTAGGGCTATGATAACCCTAGTCCTAATTCGAGTTTTAAGCCTAGCCCTAATATGAATTCTGACCCTAAAACTAACCCTAACTTTAAACATCACCCTAACTCTAAACATAAACTTAACACTAAACCTAACCCTAACCCTAAGCCTAAAACTAGCCCTAATTGTAACCCTAGTATTTACATTAGCCATAACCCTAACCCTAGCTCTAACTTAACTCAAAACCTAGCCCTAAACCCAGCCCTAACCCGAGCTTTAACACTAAACCTAATCTTAACCCTATCTCTAGCACTAATAGTAACCATATCCCTAGTCCTAACCCTAGATCTAACCCTAAACATTACCATAATCATAACCCTAACCCTAATGCTAACCCTAGGCCTAAACTTAAACTTATCCCTAATTCAACCCTATCCATTACCCTAAATCTATGCTGAAACCTAAACCTAACCCTATCACTACCCTAATTCTAAACTTATGCTAATTCGAGCTCTCAATTTAAAACTTAACCTATCCCAAACACTAATCACAACACTGACCCTAATAATACCCTTAGCTCTAATCCTGAACCTAACCATAAATCTAACCCTTACACTAGACATAGCCATAAACCTAACCCATAACTATTTTTAACATTAACGTTGAACCTGAAATTAACTCTAGCCCTAATCCTAGCCCTAAACCTAGCATTAATGCCTAACCCAAACCATAGCCTGAGCTTTAACCATAATGCTAAACCTCGACCTAGACCTAAACCTAGCTAAAACCCCACCCCTTACCTTAAACCTAAGAATAGTCCTAAACCTAACCATAACCTTAAACCTAAGCCTAACCCTAAACCTAAACCTAACGCTAGCCCTAACCCTAGGCCTAACACTAACACTAAGCCTAATGGTAACCCTAGCCCTAATTTAATCCTATTGTAACCCTAACCCTAGCCCTAAAACTAAATCTCATCTTTCCCTATCCCTATCCCTAGTTCTATCCTTAGGTCTAGCCCTAATCCTAGATCTAAACCTAACTCTAAATCTAAACCTAACTCTCAATTTAACCATAATGATAATCCTAAACCAAACCCTAACACTAGCCCTAACATTATTGCTAATACTAAAACTTGCCCTACCCCTAGCCCTAGCCATAAAAGTAAACCAAGCCATATCCATGACCCTAACCCATAACCTAAACCAAACCTTAACCCTAATCCTAACTCTAAAACTAATCCTGACCCTGACACTGATGCTAACATTAATCTTAGCTCTAAACATCATCCTAACCTTAAATTAACCCTAACTAGAGACCTAGCCTTAACCCTAACCCTAAAAGTAGCCCTAATTGTAACACTAGTTCATACATTAGTCATTTTCATAACACTAGCTTTAACCCTAACACAAATCCTACCCTTAATCTGAGCCCTAACCCTAGCTTTAACCCTAATCTTAACCCTAACACTAGCACTAAACCTAACCCTAACACTAGCCCTAACCTAGCTCTAACCCTTTCCCTTACCCTAAGCCAAACCCTAACCCAAATGCTAACCTAGTCCTAACCCTAAAATTTAGCCTAACTTAAACTCTAAACATTTTACTAGTCCTAACCCTAGCCCTCATTCTAGTTCTAACTCTAACACTGACTCTTATTTGACCCTAACCATAACCCTAGGTCTAAACCTGAGCCTAACCCTAAACCAAATCCTAACACTAGCCCTACAGGTAACCCTATATCTATACCTATCCCTAATATTATACCTAGACAAAAAGCTAATCCTAAATATAGCTATAAGTCTAGCTCCAGACTTATAAAAACTAGCTCTAGCCCTAATAATAACCCTTAACCTAAACCAAACACTTATCCTAACACTAGACCTCACACTAGTCCTAATTCTGGCTCTAATTCTGACCCTAACCCTATCCTGAACACTGACCCTGACCCTAAAACTAAACCTAGCTTTAAACTTGACCCTAACCCAAAACCTAGTCCTAACAATAGACCTAGCCATAACCCTAACCCTAAAACTAGCCATAAGCATAACCCTAGCTCTTACATTACCCATAGTCCTAACACTAGCACTCAACCTAACACAAAACCTAGCCCTAATCCTAGGCCTAAACTTAGCCCTAAGCATAACCATAACCCTAACCCTAGTCCTAACACTAACCCTTGCCTTAGACCTAACCCTAGCTCAAAGCCAAACCCTTACCCTAAACATAAAACTAGCCTTAACCTAAACCATATCCCTAACCCTGGCTCTAATTCTAACCTTAATCCTAGCCCGAACTTTAGCTCTAACCCTATCAATTGCCCTAAACCTAAGCCTAGTCTTAATTATAACAATATCCCCAACACTAAACCTAACCCTCAACATAAATGTAAACCTAGAACTAACCCTACACCTAATCATCACCATAGCCCTAACTCTAGCTGAAACATTAAGCCTTACAGTAAACCTAATCCTAACACTAGCCCTAACCCATATCCTAAACCTAACCCTAAACCTAAATCTAACATTACCCATTACCCTAAACCTAATGCTACATCTTATGAAACTCTAGCCATAACCCTAACCCTAAACCAAATCCTAACCATAAACATAACCCTAGACGTAAACTTAAACCTAACCCTCACCTAAGCCCTAAAACTAATCATAGCTGAAACACTAACCCTTACCCTAACCTAAACATAACTGTAGCCCTAAACCTAACACTTAACCTAAACCAAACCCTAGCCCTCTCCATAAACCTAATCCTAATCCTAGACTTAATACAAACCATAACCTAGCCCTAACTCTAGCTCTAAATCTATCCATTTCACTAAACATAACGCTAAATCTAATGCTGACCCTAACCCTATCGCTAAACCTAAACCACTCATTACCCTAAAACTTAACTGAAACCTAAAATTAACCCTATCCATTACCTAACCCAAAGCCTAACCCTAACACTAACTCAAGCCATAAACCTAAACTTTAACCTAAACCAAACACTAACCCTGACCCTAAACATAATAATACCCCCAGCTCTAAACCTGACCCTTACCATAAAAGTAACCCTTACACTAGACCTACCATAAGCTAACCCTAAAACTATCCCTAACCATAACCCTAGACCAGACATTAGCCCTAGCCCTAGCCCTAGCCCTAACACTAACAGAAATCCTAGCCCTAAATCTAGACTTAATCCTAACACAAACATTAATCCTAGCCCTAATCTTAATTCTAACCCTCACCCTAGCCCTAAAGCTTGCTATACCCCACCCATTAATCTAAAATTAACCCTAACCCCAATGCTAAACCTAACCCTAGCCATAACCCTAGGCCTAACTCTACCCCTAACCCTAGCCCTAAACCTAGCCCTAATTTAGCTATAACCTTAACCCTAACACTAAGCCTAGTCCTACATCTAACTCTAAGTCTCGCCCTAGTCGTATCCCTAGTTCTAACCCTATCCCTTATCATAAACCTAGCCCTAGCACTAACCCTAGCCCTAGATCTAACCCTAACTATATATATATAACCCCAAACCTAACCCTAAACTGCACCCTAACACTAGCCCTAAACCTAACACTAATCCAAAATCCAGCCATAACACTAGCCCTAGCCATAAAACAAAACCTAGCCATAGCCCTAACCCTAAACCTTAAATTAAACCAAACCATAACACTACACCTAGACCTAACTTAAGCCCTAATTTGAGTCCTAACCCTAACCCTAAAACTAACCCTGACCCTGACTCTGACCCTAACACTAAACCTAGCTCTAAACATCACCCTAACAATAAACAAATGATTTGCATGCTTCAACATAGGCCTATATTCACAGGGAACAAAGCAGAGTGTGCCCACAGAGAACTGATGGAGTGTGTGAAGTTTCAAGCAGCTAACACCAACTCTGTTTGTTATCCAGCTCCATTTCCAACTACCCATATAAGTCAAGATAAAGTGAAACCTTAAAACACAAACTGTTCCTGACAACGAACCTTGAACAGAGAAGGCCCAAACCTGAGGAACATAGTAAGTCTAGGTAAAAAATGAATCTTGCCTGGTATCAAAGAAATTTGAACAAAACTAACTCTAACCCTTACACTGTTTCTAACCCTTGCCCTAAACCTAACTCTAACCCTACGCTGTTTGGAGAACCTTTGATCACAGAAGTCCCAAATTCGGGGTGCCTAGTAGGGCAAGATAACAGATGAATCCTGCCCAGTATTAAAAATAATCTGACAAAATAATTGGGGGAGGTGTTTCAGTACATGCCTATTTCCCGTTTTTTCATAAAGTTCTCTTGGATAATGTTCTTTTGCATCCCATAGCTTTGGAAAACCTTCACTAGGAAGAAACCAGAGAGTGCCCTCAGAGAACTGATTGAGTGTGTGAAATTTCAAGCAGCTAGCACCAACCCTGTTTGATTACCAGCTCCATTTTCATTTATCCATATAGGACAACTTGAAGTGAAACTTTAAAATGCAAACTGTTCCTGATAGTGAACAATTGAAATTAGAAGACCCAAAACTGGGGAACATAATAAGGCTAGCTAAAGAGAAATCCTGTGCAGTATCAAAGAAATTTGAACAAAAATAACTTTAACCCTAACATTGGTTCTAACTCTAGTCCTAACTCTAAGACTAACCCTAAACCTATTCTGTTTATAGAGCTTTGATCATACAAGTTCCAAACTTGGGGAACCCAGTGCAATAAGCTAGCAGATGAATCCTGTACAGTATCAAACATATCTGACCAAATAATTGAGGGAGACAGTTCAGGACATTCATATTTCCCTCATTTCTCCTAAAGTGCTCTTGAATAAAGTTGTTTTTGTATGCTTGTATTAAGGGGTACATTTACAGGGAAGAAACCACAGAGTGCCCACAGAGAACAGATTGAGTGTGTGAAGTTTCAAGCAGCTAGCACCAACCCTGTTTGATTTCCAGCTCCATTTCCATTTACCTGTATAGGTTCAAATGAAGAGAAATCTTAAAATGCAAACTGTTTCTGACAGTGAACCTTGAACCAAGAAGGCCCCAAATTGGTAAATAGAGTAAGGCTAGGTAAAAGATGAATTCTACCCAGTATTGATGATATTTGACCAAAACTAATTCTAACCCTAACACTCACTCTAACACTTGCCCAAACCCTAACCCTAATACTAACCCTAACTCTCACTCTAACACTTGCCCAAACCCTAACCCTAATACTAACCCTAACCTGTTCAGAGAACTTTTCATCATAGAAGTTCCAAACTTGTGGAGATTAGTGGAGCAAGCTAACAAATGTATCCTGTGCAGTATCAAAGAAATATGACCAAATGATTCAAGGAGGTAGTTCAGTACATGCATATTTTCCTGTTGTCTCCTAAAGTGCAGTTGGATAAAGTTGTTTTTGCATGCTTCAGCTTTGGGATAATTTTACAAGGAAGAAATCAGAGAGGAACTTCAGAGAATTGATGGAGTATGTGAAGTTTCAAACATCTAGCACCAACGCTGTTTGATTTCAATCTCCATTTCCATTTACCCATTGAGGTCAAAATGAAGTGAACCCTTAAATTATACACTATTCCTGACAGTGAACAATTGAATTGAGAAGGTCCAAATATGGTGTACATAAGAAGGGTAAGGAAAAGATGAATACTGCCCACTATCAAATGAATTTGAACAAATCTAACCGTATCTCTAATATTAGATCTGACTCTATCCCTAACCCTAACTTTAAGCTCTTTAGAGAACCTATGAGCATAGAAGTCCGAAAATTGGGGATCATAGTGGGGAAAGCTGGCAGATGAATCCTGCACAGTATCAAAGAAATATGACCAAATAATTGGGGGAGGTATTTCAGTATATTCATGTTTCCCCGATTTTCTCCCAAAGTGCTCTCAGATAAACTTGCTTTGCATGCTTCAGCTTAGGGCTACATTTATAAGGAACAAATCAGAGAGTGCCCACAGAGAACTGATTGAGTGTGTGAAGTTTGAAACAACTACCACCAGCCCTGTTTGATTTCTAGCTCCAATTCCATTTACCCATATAGGTCAAAATGAAGTGAAACCTTAAAATAGAAACCATTGAACTGAACATAGTAATGGTAGTTAAAGATGAATTCTGCCAAAGAATCAAATAAATTTGAACAAAACTAACTCTAATCTTAACACTAGCTCTAACCATAGAGCTAACCCTAACCCTAACCCTAATCTGTATAGAGAACATTTGATCATAGAATTCCCAAACTTGGGGGAGCCTCTTAGGGCAAGCTAACAGATAAATCCTGCCCAGTATAAAAAAATCTTACCAAATAATAGGGGGCGATAGTTCAGTACATGCAAATTTCCCTGTTTTGTCATAAAGTGCTCTTGGATAATGTCTTTTGCATGTTGCAGCTTTGGAAAATTTCACTAGGAAGAACTCAGAGAGTGCCCACAGAGAACAGATTGTGTGAAATTTCAAGTAGCTAGCACTAACCCTGTTTGATTTCAAGCTCCATTTCCATTCTCACCTATAGGCAATAATGAAGTGAAAACTAAAACTTCCAATTGTACCTGAAAGTGAACCATTGAACCTTGAAGGCCCAAACTTGGATAAATACTAAGGCTAGGTCAAGGATGAATCCTGTACAGTATCAAAGTAATCTGACCAGAAAATTCGAAGCTCTTTCAGTACAAGGGAAATCTGCTTGCTCCTAAAGTGCTCAGAGAAAAATCTGTTTCTTTCTAATTCAGCCTAGGGCTATTTCCACAGGAAACTAGCTTTAGGGTTCGTGTTAGGTTTGGGGTTAGGGTTAGTTTTATGTTAAGAGTTTGGTTTAGGGTTAGGGTTAGTGTTAGAGTTAGGGACAGATCAAGGGTTAGAATTAGTGTTTGAGTTAGGGTAATATTTAGGTTTAGGCTTAGTGTTAGTGTTAGTATTAGGTTTGGGTTAGGGTTAGGGTGTGGGTTAGGTTTAGGTTTAGGGTTAGGGTTATTGTTAGGGTTAGGATTAGGGTTAGGGTTAGTGTTAGGGTTATGGTTTCTGTTAGGGATAGGCTTAGTTTTAGGGTAAGTTTTAGATTTGGGTTTAGGATTTGGGTGAGGGTTAGGCTTAGTGGTATGCTTAGGTTTAGGGTTCGTGTTAGGGTTAAGTTTAGGGTTAGTGTTAGGGTTAGGATTAGGTTTAGGGTTGGTAACCATTATAGTTAGGGTCATGGTTTGGGTTAGGGTTTGTGTTAGGGTTAGGGTTAGGGTTAGTGTTACGGTTAGGATTAGGGAAGTGTTAGGGTTAAGGTTAGGTTTTGTGTTAAGTTTACATATAAGGTTATGGATAGGGTTACTGTTACGGTTAGTGTTAGGGTTCAGTTTAGTGTTACAGATAGGTTTAGGTTATGATTAGTGTTAAGGTTAAGATTAGGGTTAGGTTACGGTTAGGGTTAGGGTTAGAGTTACTGTTAGGTTTAGGGTTAATGTTAAGGTTAGTGTTAGGGATAGGTTTAGGGTTAGTGTTAGGATAGGGGTTAGGTTAGTGTTAGTATTAAGGTTAAGTAAGTGTGAGGTTAACGGTTAGATTAGGATTAGAGTTGTGAATTGGGGTAGGGTTTTTGTTAGGATTAGAATTAGACTTAGTGTCAGTGTTAGGGATAGGGTTAGGGTGAATTTTAGACTTAAACTTATGGTTAGGTTTAGGGTTAGTGTTAGTGTTAGAGTTAGGGTTTGTGATAGGGTTGGGCTTAGTGGAATGTTTAGGGTTACTGTTTGTGTTAGGTTAGGGTTAGTATCAGGGTGATTGTTAGGTTTAAGTTTAGGGTGAGGATTAGGTGACGGTGAGCATTAGGGTTAGGTTTATGGTTAGGGTGAGGTTTAAGTTTAGGATTAGGATTAGGGTTAGGGTTTGGTAGAGTGTTAGGTTTAGGATTAGGTTTAGGGTTAGTGCTAGGTTTGAGTTTAGGTTTAGGGTTAGTGTTAGGGTTAAATTCACGGTTATGTTTATGGTTAGTGTTAGGGTTAGTGTTAGGGTGAGGGTTACGGTTAGTAGTAGGTTGGTGTTGGATTAATTATATGATTAGGGTTGGTGTTAGGTTTAGTGTTAGACTTAAGTTTAGGGTTGGGTTAGGGTTGCGTTTAGTGGTAGGGTTAGGGTTAGAGTTTGCATTTGGGTTATATTTAGGTTTAGGATTAGTGTTAGTGTTAGTGATAGGGTTAGTGATAGTGTTAGGTTTAGGGTTAGCTGTGAAGGTTAGTAATAGGTTTAGGAATTAGGAGTAGTGTTGGACTTAGGGTTAGGTTTACTGTTAGTGTTCTGCTTAAGTTTGGAATTAGATTTTGGTTTAGAGTTAGGGTTAACTTTAGGGTTAGGTTTAGTGTTATTAAGTGTTAGAGTTAGGGTTAGGTTTCCTGTTAGGGTTAGGGTTAGTTTTAAATTTAGGGTTAGTGTAGTGTTAGGTTTAGGGTTAGGGTTTGTATTAGGGTTAGGGTGTGTGTCAGGGTTAGGGTTAGGGTTACTGTTAGGGTTAGTGTTCGTTTTAGTTAGTTAGGTTAATGTTAGTGGTAGTGTTCGGGTTAGGATTAGGGTTAGAATTAGTGTTAGGTTTAGGTTAGGTTTTGTGTTATGTTTACAGATAGGGTTATGGTTAGGGTGATGGTTACAGTTAGTGTTAGGATTTAGCTTAGCGTTAGAGTTAGGGTTTAGGTTAGGGTTAGGGTTAGGTTTGGAGTTAGGGTAAGTTTAGAGTTGGGTACATGTTATTGTTTGGGTAAGAGTTAGTGTAAATTTTAGGTTTAGGTTTAGGGTTAGTTTTAGTGTTAGTTTTATGGTTAGTTTTAGTTTTAGAGTTAGGGTTAGGATTAGGATTCGTGTTAGGTTTGGGTTAGGGTTAGGGTTAAGTTAAGTGTTAGTGTTAATGTTAGAGTTATGGTTAGAGTTAGTGTTGGGCAGGTTAGGGTTACAGTTAGTGTTAGGGTTAGTGATAAGTTTAGTGTTAGTGTTAGAGTGAGGGTTAGTGTTAGGGTTTGCATTAGGGTTCGGGTTACTGTTTGTGTTAGGGTTAGGGTTAGGGTTAGGTAAGTGTGAGAGTTAATTTTCAATAAGGGTCAGGGTTATTGTTTCTGGTTAAGGTTTTTGTTAGGATTAGGTTTAGGGTTAGGGTTAGAGTTAGTGTTAGGATTAGGTTTAGGGTTAGGTTTATATTAGGTTTAAGATTAGGGTTCTCTTTAGTGTTAGTGTTAATGTTAGGGTTAGTGTTAGGGTTAGGGTTCAGGTTAGGGTTCAAGTTAGCGTTACGTTTTGCGTTAGGTTTAGGTTTTGTTTTATGGTTAGTTTAGGGTTAATGTTAGTTTTAGGTTTAGGGCTAGGGTTAGGGATAGTGTTACGGTTAGTGTTAAGATTTGTGTTATAATTAATGTTTGGGTTAGGGTTAGTGTTATGTTTAGGGGTAGTGTTAGGGATAGGGTTAGGGTTATGATGAGGTTTAGAGTTAGTATTAGTGTTCTGGTTAGTGTAAGATTTAGGGTTTGGTTTAGAGTTAGGGTTAGTACTAGTGTTAAGTTTAGTGTTAGGTTTAGGGTTAGTATTAGTGTTAGGGTTAGGGTTTGGTTAGGCTTAGGCTTACTGGTATATTTATGGTTAGGTTTTGTTTTATGGTTAGGGTAAGAGTTAGTGTTAGGGTTTGTGTTTGGTTCAGAATTATGGTTACTGTTAGGTAAGGGTTAGGGTTAAGTTGGTGTTAGGGTTATGGATTGGTTATGGTTTGTGTTAGGGTTAGGGTTAGGGTTAAGGTTAAGGTTTGATTTAATGTTAGGTTTATGATTAGGGTTAGGGTTAGTGTTATGATTAGGGTTAGAGTTAGGATTATTGTAAGGTTAAGGTATAGGTTTAGGGTTAGCCTTATGGTTAGTGTTAGATTAAAGTTAGGATAAATTTTAGGGTTAGTATTAGGGTTAGAGTTACTTTTAGGGTTAGGATTAAGATTCATGTTAGGGTTAATTTTAGAGTTAGGGTTAGGGTTAGTTTTAGGGTAAGTGTTATGGTTAGGGTTAGAGTTATAGTTAGTGTTAGTGTTAGGGTTAAGTTTAGGGTTAGGTTTAGTTTTAAAGTTAGGTTTAGTTTTTGGGTTAGTGTTAGAGTTCAGTAAGTGTTAAAGTTAGTATTTGGGTTTGGGTTAGTGGTTACAGTTGGGTAAGGGTGTGGGTCAGGCTTAGATTAGCGTCAGGGATATGGTTTGGGTTAGGGTTTTTATTAAGATTACAGATAGAGTTAGTGTTATTGTTAATGTTAGTTTTAGGGTTAGTGTTAATGTTAAGGTTAGGGTTAGTTTTAGGTTTAGTCTTAGGGTTAGGGTAAAAGGTCGGTTGAGGTTTGGGATTAGTTTAATTATTAGGGTTAGGGTTCATGTTAGTGTTATGATTAGGGTTAGATTTAGGTAAGGGTTAGTATTATGGTTAGGTTAGGGTTAGGTTTAGGGTTTGGGTGTGGCATTGTGTTGGATTAGGTTTAAAGTTAGGTTAGGGTTAGGGTTAGTGTTAGGGTGAGGGTTAGGTTTAGGGTTTGTGTTAGATTTATTGTTAGATTTAGGGTTAGAGTACATGTTAGGGATAGGTTTAGGGTTAGTGTAAGGTTTAGGTTTAGGGTTAGGTTTAGTGTTGACTTTAGGGTTAGGGTAAGGGTTATAATTAATGTTTGGGTTAGGGTTAGTGTTAGGTTTAGTGTTAGTGTTAGGGTTAGTGTTATTGATACGGTGAGATTTAGGTTTAGTATTAGGTTTTGGGTTAGGGTTAAGTTTAGGGTTAGCGTTAGGGTTAGTGTTAGGTTTAGAGTTAGGATTAGGGTTAGTGTTAGTGTTAAAATTAGGGTTAAGTTTTGGGTTAGTTTTAGGGTTAAATTTAGGGTTACAGTTTGTGTAAGGGTTAGGGTTAGGGTTAGGGTTAGGGTTAGGGTTAGGTTTACGGTTTGGGTTAGGGTTATGGTTAGTTTTAGTGTTAGAATTAGATCAATGCTTTAAATTAGAGTTCGGCTTAGTGTTAGGGTTACGGTTAGAATTTGTGTTAGGTTTATGGTTAGTGGTAGGTTAAGGTTTAGGGTTTGTTGTACAGTTACGTTTAGGTTTAGGGTTGGTGTTAGTGTTAGGGATCATTTATGGATAGTGTTAATGTTAGGGATAGGTTTAGTGTTAGGATTAGTGTTAAGGTTAGAGATAGGTTTCTGTTTAGTGTTACGGTTTGGGTTAGGGTTAATGTTACTGTTAGGGTAAAAGTTAGGATTATGTTTAAGGTACTAGTTAGGCTTAGGGTTAGTTTTAGAGTTAGGTTTAGGGTTAGGGTTAGTAGTTAGCGTTAGTGTTAGGGTTTGTTTATGGACAGTGTTATTGTTACGGTTTCTGTTAAGATTAGGGTTAGCTTTGTGTTAGTGTTAGGGTTTGGGTTAGTATTACAGATAGGGTTAGGATTAGAGTTTCATTTAGGGTTATAGTTAGGGTTCATGTTTTTGTTAGTGTTAGGGTTAGGGTTAGGATTAGTCTTAGTGTTAGGTTTAGGGTTAGGGTTACGCTTAGTGTTAGTGATAGGGTTAGGGTTTTGATTAGAATTAATGTTAGTGTTATGGTTAGGGTTATGTAAGGGTAAGGGTTAGGGTTAGTTTAGGGATAGGGTTTTGATTTTGGTTAAGGTTTGTGTTAGGGTTTGGACTAGGGTTGGAGTTAGGGTTAGGTGTAGGGTTAGGGTTAGGTTTAGGGTTAGGGTTATGGTTAGTATTAGGGTTAGGTTTAGAATTAGTGTTAGGGTTGATGTTAGGGTTAGGGTCAGGGTTAGGTGTAGGGTAAGATTTAGGAATAGTGTTAGGGTTAGGGTTAGTTTTAGAGTTAGGTGTAGGGTTAGGGTTAGTGTTAGGGTTAGTGTTACAGTTAGGTTTAGAATTAGTGTTATGTATAGCGTTAAGGTTATTGTCAGGGTTAGGGTTAGGGCAAGTTTTAGTGTTAGGGTTAGGGTTAGGGTTAGGTTTAGGGATAGGGTTAGGCATAGGGATATTGCTCAGTTTAGGTTTAGAGTTAGGAAAGGTTTAAGGTTGGGGTTAGGTTTAGATTTAAGGGTAGGTTTAGTGTTAGGTTTTAGGTTAGTGTTAGTTTTAGGCTTAGTGTTATGGTTTGTGTTAGGGTTAGGGTAAGTATTAGGGTTACAGTTAGGATTAGGGTTAGAGTTAGGTTTAGGGTTAATGCTAGTACTAGGGTTATGGTTAGGGTTAGTGTTAGGGTTAGAGTTGTGGTAAGGGTTAAATTTAGGGATAGTGTAGCGGTTAGTGATAGGTTTAGGGTTAGGGTTAGGGTTAGGTTTCATGTTAGGGTTAGGGTTTGTTTAGGGTTAGGTTAAGTATTATTGTTAGGGTTAGGGTTATGGTTAGAGTTAGCTTAAGCTTCGGTTATGGTTAGTGTTACTGTTAGGTTTAGTGATCAGTTTAGTGTTAGGGTTATAGTGAGGGTTAGTGCTGGAGTTTTCGTTAGGGTTATGGTTTTAGTGTTTGGTTTTGGGTTAGGGTTAGCCTTAGTTAAGGGTGAGGGTTGGGTTTATTTATTTTTTTATTGTTGGTTGTTCAAAATATTACATAGTTCTTGATTTATCATATTTCACACTTTGATTCAAGTGGGTTATGAACTCCCATTTTTACCCCTTATACAAATTGCAGAATCACATCAGTTACACATCCATTGATTTACATATTGCCATACTAGTGTCTGTTGTATTCTGCTGCCTTTCCTATCCTCTACTATCCTCCCTCCGCTCCCCTCCCCTCCCCTCTTCTCTCTCTACCCCTCTACTGTCATTCATTTCCCCCCCTTGTATATTTTCCCTTTCCCCTCACTTCCTCTTGTATGAAATTTTGTATAACCCTGAGGGTCTCCTTCCATTTCCATGCTATTTCCCTTCTCTCTCCCTTTCCCACCCACCTGTCATCCCAGTTTAATGTTAACCTTCTTCTCATGCTCTTCGTCCCTATTCTGTTCTTAGTTACTCTCTTTATATCAAAGAAGACATTTGGCATTTGTTTTTTAGGGATTGGCTACCTTCACTTAGCATAATCTGCTCTAATGCCATCCATTTCCCTGCAAATTCTATGATTTTGTCATTTTTTAATGCAGAGTAATACTCCATTGTGTATAAATGCCACATTTTTTTTTATCCATTCATCTATTGAAGGGCATCTAGGTTGGTTCCACAGTCTTGCTCTTGTGAATTGTGCTGCTATGAACATCGATGTAGCAGTGTCCCTGTAGCATGCTCTTTTTAGGTCTTTAGGGAATAGACCGAGAAGGGGAATAGCTGGGTCAAATGGTGGTTCCATTCCCAGCTTTCCAAGAAATCTCCATACTGCTTTCCAAATTGGCTGCACCAATTTGCGGTCCCACCACCAATGTACAAGTGTACACTTTTCCCCACATCCTCGCCAGCACTTGTTGTTGTTTGACTTCATAATGGCTGCCAATGTTACTGGAGTGAGATGATATCTTAGGGTGGTTTTGATTTGCATTTCTCTCACTGCTAGAGATGGTGAGCATTTTTTCATGTACTTGTTGATTGATTGTATGTCCTCCTCTGAGAAGTGTCTGTTCAGGTCCGTGGCCCATTTGTTGATTGGGTTATTTGTTATCTTATTGTCTAATTTTTTGAGTTTTTTGTATACTCTGGATATTAGGGCTCTATCTGAAGTGTGAGGAGTAAAGATTTGTTCCCAGGATGTAGGCTCCCTATTTACCTCTCTTATTGTTTCTTTTGCTGAGAAAAAACTTTGTAGTTTGAATAAGTCCCATTTGTTGATTCTAGTTATTAACTTTTGTGCTATGTGTGTCCTATTGAGGAATTTGGAGCCCGACCCCACAGTATGTAGATCGTAGCCAACTTTTTCTTCTATCAGACGCTGTTAGAGTCTGTAAACAAGTCAAAATAACACCTGGCATTTTGCCAGGGGAATGTTAGAGTTCGTAAACAAGTCTGGATGGTGCCTGGCAAAATGCCAGAGGGAGTGGTTTGAGAAGTAACAAAAGCGAGCCATTAAGTGTGGAGATTCCTGATTGGTTGACTGCTGTATCTAGTTTATGTTAATTAGATAAGCTGTGTGGAATGTATAAATACCGCTCCTGTCCTGCAATACACGGCTTCCACTCCTGCTGTATCAATCTACACAAGTTGCTCATCACCCCCCGGTTATTATGCTGCAGCTGGACTGCGGCAAGAAGCCGTGTCTCTGATTTGATATCAAGCTCCTTGATCCATTTTGAATTAACTTTTGTGCATGGTGAGAGAAAGGGATTCAGTTTCATTTTGTTGCATATGGATTTCCAGTTTTCCCAGCACCATTTGTTGAAGATGCTATCCTTCCTCCATTGCATGCTTTTAGCCCCTTTATCAAATATAAGATAGTTGTAGTTTTGTGGATTGGTTTCTGTGTCCTCTATTCTGTACCATTGGTCCCCCCGCCTGTTTTGGTACCAGTACCATGCTGTTTTTGTTACTATTGCTCTGTAGTATAGTTTGAAGTGTGGTATCGCTATACTGCCTAATTCACACTTCCTGCTTAGCATTGTTTTTGCTATTCTGGATCTTTTATTATTCCATATGAATTTCATGATTGCTTTCTCTATTTCTACAAGAAATGCCGTTGGGATTTTGAGTGGCATTGCATTAAACCTGTAGAGAACTTTTGGTAATATGGCCATTTTGATGTTAGTTCTGCCTATCCATGAACAGGGCATATTTTTTATCTTCTAAGATCTTCTTCTATTTCTCTCTTTAGGGTTCTGTAGTTTTCATTGTATAAGTCTTTCACCTCTTTTGTTAGGTTGATTCCCAAGTTTTTTTTTTTTTTTTTTTTTTTTTTTTTTTTTTTTTTTTTTTTTTTTTTAGGATATTGAGAATGGAGTGGTTGTCCTCATTTCCATTTCAGAGGATTTGTCACTAATATAAAGGAATGCCTTTGATTTATGTCTTGATTTTATATCCTGCCACTTTGCTGAATTCATTTATTAGCTCTAATAGTTTCTTTGTAGACACTTTTGGGTCTACTAGGTATAGAATCATGTCATCTGCAAATAGTGATAATTTAAGTTCTTCTTTTCCTATTTTTATGCCTTTAATTTCTTTCATCTTTCTAATTGCTCTGGCAAGTGTTTTTAGAACTATGTTGAACAGAAGTGATGAGAGAGGGCATCCCTGTCTTGTTCCAGATTTTAGAGGGAATGCCTTCAGTTTTTCTCCATTCACAATGATGCTAGCCCGAGGCTTAGCATAGATTGCTTTTACAATATTGAGGTATATTCCTGTTATCCCTAGTTTTTCTAGAGTTTTGAACATAAAGCGATGCTGTACTTTGTCGAATGCTTTTTCCGAATCTATCGAGATGATCATATGGTTCTTATTTTTAAGTCTATTGATGTGGTGAATAACATTTATTGATTTCCGTATATTGAACCAGCCTTGCATCCCAGGGATGAATCCTACTTGATCATGGTGCACAATTTTTTTGATATGTTTTTGTATCCGATTCGCCAGAATTTTATTGAGGATTTTTGTATCTAGGTTCATTAGAGATATTCTCTAGTTTTCTTTCTTTGAAGTGTCTTCGTCTGGTTTAGGAATCAGGGTGATGTTGGCCTTGTAGAATGAATTTGGAAGTTCTTCCTCTTTTTCTATTTCCTGAAGTAGCTTGAAAAGTATTGGTATTAGTTCCTCTTTAAAGGTTATGTAAAACTCTGCTGTATACCCTTCCGGTCCTGGGCTTTTCTTAATTGGTAGTCTTTTGATGGTTTCTTCTATTTCCTCAATTGATATTGATCTGTTTAGGTTGTCTATATCCTCCTGACTCAATCTGGGCAGATCATATGACTTAAGAAATTTATCGATGTCTTCAATATCTTCCAATTTATTGGAGTATAAGGATTCAAAATAATTTCTGATTATCTTCTGTATTTCTGAAGTGTCTGTTGTGATATTGCCTGTTTCATCCCATATGCTAGTAATTTGAGTTTTCTCTCTTCTTCTCTTCATTAGCATGGCTAAGGGTCTGTCGATTTTGTTTATTTTTTCAAAGAACCAACTTTTAGTTTTGTCAATTTTTTCAATTGTTTCTTTTGTTTCAATTTCATTAATTTCAGCTCTGATTTTTATTATGTCTTCCCTTCTACTTCTTTTGCTGTTGTTTTGCTCTTCTTTTTCTAGGATTTTGAGATGAAGTATGAGATCATTTATTTGTTGTTTTTTTCTTTTTTTAAGGAATGAACTCCAAGCAATGTATTTTTGTCTTAGAACTGCTTTCAATGTGTCCCATAGATTCCGATATGTTGTGTCTGTGTTTTCATTAATATCTAAGAGTTTTTTAATTTCCTCCTTGATGTCTTCTATAACCCATTGATCATACAGTAACCTATTGTTCATTCCTCAAGAGATGTATGCTTTTTCCTTCCTTCTTTTATCGTTGATTTTCAGTTTCATACCATTATGATCAGATAAGATGCATGGTATTATCTCTACTACTTTATATTGTCTAAGAGTTGCCCTGTGACATAATATATGATCTATTTTTGAGAAGGATCCATGTGCTGCTGAGAAAAAAGTGTAACTGCTTGATGTTGGGTGGTATATTCTATATATGTCAATTAAGTCTAGGTTATTAATTGTGTTATTGAGTTCTATAGTTTCCTTATTCAACTTTTGTTTGGAAGATCTGTCCAGTGGTGAGAGAGGTGTGTTGAAGTCTCCCATGATTATTGTATGGTGGTCTATTAGACTCTTGAACTTGAGAAGAGTTTGTTTGATGAACATAGCTGCACCATTGTTTGGGGCATATATATTTATGATTGTTATGTCTTGTTGGTGTATGGTTCCCTTGAGCAGTATGTAGTGTCCCTCTTTATCCCTTTGGATTAACTTTGGCTTGAAATCTATTTTATTTGATATGAGTATGGACACTCCTGGTTGTTTCCGAAGTCCATATGAGTGATATGATTTTTCCCAACTTTTCACCTTCAGCCTATGTATGTCTTTTCCTATCAAATGCGTCTCCTGTAGGCAGCATATTGTTGGGTCTTGTTTTGTGATCCATTCTACTAGCCTGTGTCTCTTAATTGGTGAGTTTAATCCATTAACATTTAGGGTTATTATTGAGATATGGGTTGTTCTTCCAGCCATATTTGTTTATTTATATTACTAAACATGGTTTGTTTTCCTCTTTGATTCTTTTTCCCCCTTTTACTGTCCTACCTCCCAATGTTGGTTTTCATTGTTATTTTCCATTTCCTCTTCCTGTAATGTTTTGCCGAGTATGTTTTGAAGAGATGGTTTTCTAGCTGCAAATTCTTTTAACTTTTTTTTTTTTTTATCGTGGAAGGTTTTAATTTCATCTTCCATCCTGAAGCTTAAGTTCGCTGGATACACAATTCTTGGTTGGAACCCATTTTCTTTCAGTGTTTGAAACATGTTATTCCAGGATCTTCTATCTTTCAGAGTCTGTGTTGAAAGATCAGCTGTTATCCTGATTGGCTTACCCCTAAATATAATCTGCTTCCTTTCTCTTGTAGGTTTTAAAATTCTCTCCTTATTCTGTATGTTGGGCATCTTCATTATAATGTGTCTAGGTGTGGATCTCTTATGATTTTGCACATTCGGTGTCCTGTAGTCTTCTAAGATTTGGGATTCTGTCTCATTCCTCAAGTCTGGGAAGATTTCTCATATTATTTCATTGAATAGATTGCTCATTCCTTTGGTTTGAACCTCTATACCTTCCTGTATCCCAATGACTCTTAAATTTGTTCTCTTTATGTTATCCCATATTTCTTGGATGTTCTGCTCATGGTTTCTTAACAGTCTTGCTGAGCTGTCTATGTTCTTTTCAAGTTGAAATACTTTGTCTTCATTATCTGATGTTCTATCTTCTAAGTGTTCTACTCTGCTGGTAGTATTCTCAATTGAGTTTTAAAGTTGGTTTATTGCTTCCTGCATTTCTAGGACTTCTGTTTGTTTTTTATAACCTCTATCTCCCTGTATAGTTGATCTTTTGCTTCCTGGATTTGTTTGTGTAATTCATTTTCGAAGTGATTTTTTATTGTCTGATTTTGCTGTCTAATGTCTTCCTTGAGACTCCAGATCATCTGAAGCATGTATATCCTGAATTCTTTATCTGACATTCCATCTGCTGCAGCTGTTACCTCTTCTAAAGTTGAGTTGACCTGCATTGCTTGTGGTACTTTCTTTCCTTGTCTTTTCATACTGCTTGCATTTCTTTCTGCTTGGTGAAACTGTTGTGTTTTTGAAAAAATTTCCCCGTATATATTTATATTGCTCTTGTATAGTTGAAAAGTCTCTCTTGCAGGGTTGGGCGGCGGTCTGCCTACCTTGCAGGCATGTGCAGTGGCTCTGCTCTGCCCCTCCTCCAATTGGTGTGACATGTCTACCATGCCCGCGGAACCCTGTGCCTGTTCTGCCAGTCAGTCGCAGGTCTGCCTACATTGCAGGTGTGGGCGTCAGCTCTGCTCTGCCCTTACTCCAATTGGGGTGACGTGTCTACTATGCTGGTGGGTCGCTGGGCTTTTTCTGGGCGCGGGAGGCGGCTCTGCTCTGCCCCTACTCCAATTGTGGAGATGTGACTCCCACGCCAGCAGGCCACTGGGCCTGTCCCGGGCGTGGACGAAAGCTCTGCTCTGCCCCTACTCCAATTGGGGTGACGTGTGTACCACGCTGGCAGGCCCCCGGGCATGATCCGCCAGTCGGTTGCAGGTCTGCCTACCTTGCAGGGGCAGGCGGCGGCTCTACTCTGCCCCTCCTCCAATTGGTGTGACTTGTCTACCACACCCACGGACCCCTGGGCCTGTTCCGGGCACGCGCGAAGGCTCTGCTCTGCTCCTACTCCAATTGGGGTGACGTGGCTAACACCCTGGCTGGCCCTGGGCCTGTTCCACCGGTCAGTCGCAGGTCTGCCTACCTTCTGGGTGCGGGTGGCGGCTCTGCTCCGCCCCTACTCCAATTTTGGTGACGTGTGTACCACGCCGGTAGGCTGCTGGGCCTGATCTGCTGGTCTGTCGCAGGTCTGCCTACCTTGCAGGAGTGGGCGGCGGCTCTGTCTTGCCCCTGTTACCATGCCCGTGGGCCGCTGGGCCTGTTCTGCTGGTCGGTCGCAGGTCTGCCTACCTTATGGGTGCGGGTGGCTGCTCTGCTCTGCCCCTACTCCAATTGGAGTTACGTGATTACCACGCCGGCAGGCAGCTGGGCCTGATCCGGGCCTAGGCGAAGGCTCAGCTCTGCCCCAACTCCAATTGGGGTGACGTGTGTACCACACCAGCAGGCCGCTAGGCCTGATCTGCCAGTCTGTTGCAGGTCTGCCTACCTTACAGGTGTGGGCGGCGGCTCTTCCCTGCCCCTCCTACCACGCCCACAGACAGCTGGACCTGTTATGCCAGTCGGTCGCAGGTCTGCCTAACATACGGGCGCAGGTGGCAGCTCTGCTCTTCCCCTCTGGCTTGATGACAAAGTGAGAGAGACTCAGGTGTTTGTGACTCACTTTCTTTACCAGGAGACCAACTGTTTCTGTCACCTCTGGTATCGATGACATTCTCTCCTCTGCCACTTTCTGATGACATCAGATCTCTGCCATGTTGGTATCCCATGCGAATGGCAGCATTCTGTTCCATTTGTCGGGTGACCAAAGCAATGGGTGAGTCCTAACCGGCCCTCACAAGCCCCGTCTCAGTCCTGTTGCCACTGCCTATGAAGGCTCAGTTAGTATTTACCTCCACAGTATTCAGCAGGACCTGGACCGAAAAGCAGTTTCCATGGGTTCTTTATCCCTGGGCCAGAGCAGTTCTGGGAGCTGGAATTCGGCCGCTCCATGCTCAGTGTATGTTCTGATAGGAGCAGGCTCCAAGAAGCAGTTTCTGCGGGTTATTTAGCACTGAGCCTGAGTAATTTGTCTGCAAGCCCAGGCGAATGGCAGCCTGAAATTACCTGTTCTATGGATGAATGAGCTGCGATCAGTCGAAAACAGGGATGGTGACATCAGCTCTCCAAGGTGGTGGCCGCTGGCTTCCTCTGTGGTCTAACCGGTGTGGAGAACCAAATTGGACCGCTTCCTTCCCCCGTCTCAAACCCCAGAATTCAGCACTGAGTACGGTGATTGCACAGCTGGCAGAAGCCTGCAGAAACTGCAGTGCTGTATTTTTGCGTTGCTATCTCCTCGTTTCCCAGCGTGCACCGCAGACTCTAGCCGCGGGGTGATTTGCTGAATAAGCAGCGGGACCCTCCGTGTGGACAAATCTCTTGCGTTTGAGCCCCCGTAGCTGATCCTCGTGCGATGGAAATCCTTCCTCTATGTTTTGGAGCACCCCATTTTTGCTGGAAATTCCTAGCAAGATAGCTTTTAGCCATTCTAACTCATCATTCTCCCGCACAGTGACGCGGTACACGGGGGTAATGCTCTCAAATCGCCGCCATCTTCAGGATTAGGTTTAGATAAGAGTCAGGGTTATGGTTTGGATTAGGGTTTTTGTTAGGATTAGGGTTAGGGTTAGAGTTAGTGTAGGATAACTTTTAGGGTTAGGTTTAGTGTTAGGGTTTAGAATAGGGTTAGGGTTAGGGTACTTGTTAAATTTCATGTTAAATTTACGGTTTGTTAGCATTAGGATTCGTGTTAGTGTTACCTTTAGGGTTAGTGTTAGGTTTAGGTTTAGGGTTAGAGTTAGGGTTAGGTTTAGTGTTTGGGTTAGGGTTAGTGTTAGGTTTAGGGTTAGGGTTAGGGTTAGGTTTAGTGTTTGGGTTAGGGTTAGTGTTAGGTTTAGGGTTAGGGTTATGTTTAGGTTTAGTGTTAATGTTAAGGTTAGGGTTAGGTTTAAGGTTAGTATTAGGGTTAGCGTTAGGGTTTGGGTGAGGCTTAGGTTCAGTAGTAGGGTTAGGGTTAGGGTTCATGTTAGGATTAGTGTTAGGGTTAGTGATTGGGTTAGAAAAAATGTTAGTGTTAATTAAGTGTCAACATTCGTGTGAGGTTAGGGTTAGGGTTATGGTTTGGGTTGTGGTTTGTGTTAGGTTTAGAGTTAGGGTTAGATTTAAGGTTAGGGTTAGGGTTAGAGCTTTATTAGGGTTAGAGCTAGAGTAAGGGTTACTGTTAGGTTTAGGGTACAGTTTTAGGGTTAGTGTTATGGTTTTTGTTAGGGTTTGGGTTAAGTTTAGTCTTAGGGTTAGTGTCAATTTTAGGGTTAGGGATAGGGTTAAGATTCGTGTTAGTGTTAGGGTTAAGGTAAATGTTATGGTTAGGGTTAGGGTTACGTTTAGATTTAAGATTAGGGTTAGTGTTAGGGTTCAGTTAGGTAAAGGTTAGTGTTTGGGTTAGGGTTAGTGGTTAGGTTTAGGTAAAGGTGAGGGTCAGGATTAGATTATGGTCAGGGTTATGGTTTTGGTTAGGGTTTGTGTTAGGTTTAGAGTTAGTGTTAGTGTTAGTGTTAGGGTTAGGTTTAGATTTAGGTTTAGTCTTAGCTTAGCATTAGTGTTTGGATGAGGGTTGGGCTTAGTGGAATGGTTAGTGTTAGGGTTTGTGTTAGTGTTAGGATTAGGGTTAGTGTTAGGTCTATTGTTAGGGTGAGGATTAGGGTTAGGTTTAGGTAAGGCTTAGCATTATGGTTACGTTAGTTTTAGGGTTGTGGTTTGGGTTAGGGTTTATGTTTGGCTTAGGGTTATTGTTAGGGTTATGTTTAAGGTTATGTTTAGGATTAGGGTTAGTGTTAGTATTAGGGTTAGATTTAGTGTTAGGGTTAGTGTTATGGTGAGGGTTCGTGTTAGGAATATGCTTAAATTTGGGATTAGGGTTCATGTTAGGGTTTGGTTTAGGGTTAGTGATAGTTTTTGGTTTAGGTTTAGGTTTAGGGCTAGTGTTATAATTAGGATTAAAGATAGGGTTAGGTTTAGTGTTTTGGTTAGTGTCAGAGTTAGGTTTAAGTTTAGTGTTTGGGTTAGGATAAGGTTTAGGTTTTGTGATATGGTTATTGTTACTGTTAGGGTTAGTGTTATGGATAGGGTTAGTTTAGGGTTAGGGTTAGGGTTAGGGTTAAGTTTAGTATTAGGTTAGGGTTAGTGTTAGGGTTACAGTTAGATTAAAGATAGGGTTCTAGTTAGGGTTAGGTTTTGTGTTACTGTTAGGGTTAAGGTTAGGTTTAGTGTTAGGGTTAGGGTTAAAGTTAGTGCTAGAGTTACAGTTAGGGTTAGGTTAAGGTTTAGGGTTATGTTTAGGGTTATGGTTATACTTAATGTTAGTGTAAAATTATGGTTAGTGTTAGGGTTAGGATTAGGGTTACAGTTAGTGTTTGGGTTAGGGTTAGGGTTTGTGTTAGGGTTACTGTTAGGGTTATGTTTAGGTTTAGGGTTATGGTTAGGAATAGGGTTAGGGTTAGGTTAAGTTTAGGGTAGGTTAAGTTTAGGGTTAGGTTAAAGTTAGTATTAGGGTTAGGGTTAGGTTAAGTGTTAGGGTTAGGGTTAGGATTAGCTTATTTTTAGGTTAGGGTTCCTGTTAGGTTTAGGGATAGGGTAAGTGTTTGGGTTCCTGTTAAGTTTAGGGATTTGTTAGGGTTAGGGTTAGTTTTAGAGTTAAGGTTAAGTCGAATGTAACTGTTAGTGTTTGGGTTAGGGATATAGTTAGATATAGAGTTAGTGTTAGTGTTAGGGTTAGGGTTAGTATTAGGTTTAGGGTTAGGGTTAGTTGAGGGTTAGGGTTAGGGTTATTGTTAGGGTTAGAATTAGGGTTAGGGTTAGAGTTAGGGTTAGGGTTTCTGTTAGGTTTAGGGTTAATGTTAGTTTTAGCATTAGTTTTAGGTTTGGGTTTAGGGTTTGGGTGAGGGTTAGGCTTAGTGGTATGTTTGGGTTTAGGGTTCGTGTTAGGGTTGGGTTTAGGGTTAGTGTTAAAGTTAGGATTAGGGTTAGTGTTAGGTAAGCGTAGAGTTAGGGTTAGTAGGGTTTGTGTTATGCTGTGGGTTAGGGTTTTTGTTAGGATTAGGGTTAGGGATAGGTTTAGAGTTAGTATTACAGTTAGGGTTAGGCTTAGTGTTATGGTTAGGGTTAGGTTTTGTGTTAGGGTTACAGTCAAGTTTATGTTAAGTGTTAGAGTTACGGTTAGTGTTAAGGTTCAGGTTAGTGTTAGGTATAGGTTTATGTTAGGGTTAAGGTTAGGGTTGGTTTAGGTTTAGGGTTAGGGTTAAGGTTCCTTTTAGGATTAGGAATAGGGTTAGTTAGTGTTAGGGTAAGGGTTAGGGTTAGGGTAAGAGTGGGGGTTAGGTTTAGGGTTACAGTTAGAGTTAGTGTAGGGTTAGTGTTAGGGTGTGTTTTAGGTTAATGTTAGGTTTAGGGATAGGTTTAGGGTAGTTTTAGGGTTGGGTTAGGGTTAGAGTTTCTGTTAGAGTTAGGGTTAGGGTTAAGTAAAAGTGAGGGTTATTTTTAGGTTTAGAATTAAAGTTTAGTGTTAGTGTTAGTGTTAGAGTTTAACTTGGGTTTAGGCTTAGTGGAATGGTTAGGGTTATGGTTCGTGTTAGGTTAGGGTTAGGTTTAGTGTCAGGTTATTGTTAGTTTAAGCATTAGGTTAGGATTAGGTAACAGTTAGCTTTAGGTTTAGATTTAGGATCACCGTTAGGTTTAAGGTTAGTGTTAGTGTTAGTGTCTGGGTTAGTGTTAGGGTTAGGGTTAGGTTTAGTGTTACGTTTAGGATTAGGTTTAGGTTTAGTGTTAGATTTAGGTTTAGAGTTAGAATAAGTGATAGAGTTAAAGTTAGGGTTATGGGTTAGTTTTGGTGTTTTAGTTAGTTTTAGTGTTAGGTTTAGCGTTAGGTTTGGTGTTAGGATTAAGGTTAGGGTTTGGGTTAGGTTTAGGATTAGTGGTAGGGCTAGGGTTAGGGTTAGGGTTTATGTTAGGATTAGGTTTAGGTGTAGGGTTAGTGTTAGTTTAGTGATATGGTTAGTGTTAGTTTTAGCATTAGGATTAGTGTTAGGGTTAGGTGTTAAGGCTAGTAATAGATTTAGGATTAGGGTTAGTTTTAGAGTTAGGGTTAGGGTTAGGGTTAGGGTAGTGTTAGGTTTAGGGTTAGGGTTAGTCTTAGGGTTAGGGTTGGGGTTAGGTTTTGTGTTAGGTTAAGGGTTAGGGTTAGAGTTACGGTTAGGGTTAGTGTTAGAATTAGTGTTAGTGTTAGGGTTATGTTTTGTGTTAGGTTTACTGATAGGGTTATGGTTTGGTTTACGGTTACAATTAGAGTTAGGGTTCAGATTAGCGTTAGAGTTAGGTTTAGGTTAGGGTTAGGGTTAAGTTAGAGTTAAGGTTAGGGTTAGTGTTCGTGTTATGGTTAGGATTACGGTTAGTGTAAGGTTCAGGTTTATGGTTAATTTTAGGTTTATTTTTAGATTTAGTTTTAGGATTAAAGTTAGGTTCAGTGTTAGGTTTAGGGCAAGGCTGAGAGTGAGGGTTAGGATTAGTGTTTGGTTAGTGTTAGGGTTATCGTTAGGTTTAGGGTTAGGGTTAGGGTAGCATGAGAGTTAGTGTTAAACTTAGGGTTAGGGTTAGGGTAGCGTGAGAGTTAGTGTTAAATTTAGGGTTAGGGTAAGGGTTATTTTAGTTTAGGGTTAGGGTTAGGGTTAGGACTCATGTTAAGGTTAGGGTTAGGGTTAGGGTTAGGTTATGTGTTAGTGTTAGGGTTAGGGTTTGGGTTAGGGTTAGGGTTACAGTTAGTGTTAAGCTTAGGTTAGGGTTAGGGATAGTGTTAGGGTTAGTGACAAACTTAGTGTTAGGATTATAGTGAGGGTTAGTGTTAAGGTTTGCATTAAGATTAGGGTTAGTTTTTGGATTAGGATTATGGTTAGGGTTAGGTTTAGGTAAGTTTGAGGATTAGGTTTATATAAGGGTCTGGGTTATGGTTTGGATTAGGGTTTTTCTTAGGGTTAGGGTTAAGGTTAGGGTTAAAGTTAGATTTAGTATTGGAATTAGGTTTATTTAGGTTTAGTGTTAGGGTAAGGATTAAGTTTAGGATTAGTGTTAGTGTTAGGGTTAGGGTTAGTGTTAGGGTTAATGTTCATGTTAGTGTTCTTGTTAGTGTTAGGGTTATGGTTAGGGTTAGGTTTAGTGTTAGGTTTAGGTTTAGGGTTACTGTTAGTGTTAAGATTAGGGTTATGTTTAGGTTAGGCTTAGGGTTAGGATTTGGGTCAGGGTTGAGCCTAGTGGAATGGTTAGGTTTAGGGTGCATGTTAATGTTAGGATTAGGGTTAGTGTCAGGGCTATTATTAGGGTTAGGATTAGGGTTAAGTTTAGGTAAGGGTTAGCATTATGGTTAGGTTAGGGTTAGGTTATGGTTTGGGTTAGGGTTTGTGTTTGGGTTAGGGTTAGGGTCAGGATTAGATTTAAGGTTAGACTTAGGGTTAGGGTTAGGTTTAGTGTTAAGGTTAGGATTATGCTAAGGGTTAGTGTTAGGGTTAGGGTTAGGGTTCGTGTTAGAATTATGGTTAGGTTTAGAATTAGGGTTCATGTTAGGGTTTGGTTTAGAGTTATTGATAGTTTAGGTTTAGGTTTAGGGTTTTGGTTAGTGCTAGGGATAGAGTTACGGTTAGTGTTAGAGTTCGTGTTAGGGTTAAGGTTAGGGTTAGGGTTCATGCTAAGTTTACGGTAAGGGTTAGGTTTAGGGTAAGTGTAAGCTTTAGGGTTAGGGTTAGTGTTACAGTTAGAGTTAGTGTTAGTGTTAGGTACAGGGTTAGTTTTAGGTTTAGTGATAACGTTAGGGTTAGGGTTAGTGTTAACCTTAGGGATAGTTTTAGGGTTAGTGTTAGGTTGTGTGTTTCAGTGAAGGTTCGGGTTAGAGTAAAGGTTATGTGTATTGTTAGGTTTCAGGTTAAGGTTAGGTTTAGGGTTAGGGTTAGGTTTGGGTTAGAGTTAGGGTTAGGGTTAGGGTTAGTGTTTAGTTTAAGGTTAGGGTTAGGTTTATGTTTAGGCTTACGTTTAGGGTTACAGTTTAGGTCAGGGTTGGGCATAGTGAAATTGTTAGGTTTAGGGATCGTGTTAGTGTTAGGATTAGGGTTAGTGTTAGGGGTATTTTGAAGGTTAGGATTAGGGTGAGGTTTAGGTAAGGGTTAGCATTATTTTTAGGTTAGGGTTAGCGTTACGGTTTGGGTTAGGGTTTGTGTCTGGGTTAGGGTTAGGGTTATGATTAGGGTTAGGTTTACGTTTAGTGTTAGGGTTAGGATTAGGTTTAGGGTTAGTTTAGTGTTAGTGTTAGGGTTAGGGTTAAGTTTAGGGTTCATGTTAGGGTTATGGTTAGGTTTAGAATTAGGGTTCATATTTGGGTTTGGTTTATTGTTAGTGATAGTTTTAGGTTTAGGTTTAGGGTTAGGGTTAGTGTTAGGAATAGGGTTAAGGTTATTGTTAGGGTTCGTGTTATGGTTATGGTGAGGGTTAGGTTTTGTTTAGGATTACGGTTAGGGTTAGGGTTAGAGTAAGTGTTATGGTTACAGTTAGGGTTATAGATAGAGTTAGTTTTAGTGTTAGGGTTAGGTTTAGGGGTAGTTTTAGGTTTAGGGATAAGGTTAGGGTTAGGACTAGTGTTAGGGATCATGTTAGGGTTTGTGTTAGAGTGAGGGTTTGGGTTAGAGTTAGGGTTGTGTGTGTGTGGTTAGGATTCAAGATAGTGTTAGGTTTAGGGTTAGGGTTAGGTTTGGGTTAGGGTAAGGGTTAAGGTTTGTGATAGGGTTTGATTTAGGTTTAAGTTTATGGTTAAGATTATTGTTAGGGTTATCGTTAAATTTAGGTTAAGATTAGTTTTAGGGTTAGTTTTTGGGTAAGTTTTAGGTTAGGTTTAGGGTTAGGGTTAGGTTAGGGTTCGCATTATGGGGAGCATTAGGTTTTGTGTCAGGGTTATGGTTAGTGTTATGTTTATGTTTAGGGTTAGGGTTAGTTTTAGTGTTAGTGTTAGTGTTACGGTTAGGGCTAGGGTTTTCTTAGGGTTAGTATTAGAATTAGGGTTAGGTTTTGTGTTTTGGTTAGGGATAAGTTTAGGCTTACGGTTAGGATTAGGGTTAGGGTTAGTGTTAGGGTTAGGGTTACGGTTAGTGTTAGTGATAGGGTTAGGTTTAGTGTTAGGGTTAGCATTAAGTTTACAGTTAGTCTATAGGTTAGGGTTAGGGTTATGTTTATTTTTAGGGTTATGGTAAAAGTTAAGTTTTCTGTTAAATTTATGGTTAGTGTTAGGGTTAGGTTTCAAGTTAGGGTTATGTTTAGGTTTAGTATTAAGTTTAGGTTTAGGTTTATGGTTAGGATTAATATTTGGGTTAGGTTTAGTGTTAGGTTTACGTTTAGGGTTTGGGTTAGGGATAGGGTGAGGTTTAGGGTTAGTATTAGCGTTCGGGTTAGGGTTACGTTCAGGGTTAGGGTTAGAGTTAGGTTAAGGTTAAGGTTTGGGATAGTGTTAATGTTAGGGATAGGTTTATGGTTTGGGTTAGTTTTAGGGTTTGATTTAGGTTTAGGTTTATTGTTAGGGTTAGCATTAGGTTTAGGGTTAGTGCTTGGGTTAGGGCTAGGGTTAGGGTTAGATTTAGGGTTAAGGTAGGGTTAGGGTTCGTGTTAGGGATTGTGTAGGTTTAGGGTTAGGGTTAGGGTTAGGATTAATGTTTGTGTTAAGGATAGTGTTAGGTTTAGGTTTAAGGTTATGGGTAGGTTTAGGGATAGTGTTAGGTTTAGAGTTAGTATTAGTGTAAGGGTTAGGGTTAGGTTTAGTTTAAGGGTTAGGGTTATTGTTAGGTTTACGGTTAGGGTTAGTGGTAGTATTAAAGTTAGGGTTAGGATTATGGTTAGTGTTAGGGTTAAGATAAGGGTTAGGGTTTGTGAAAAAGTTAGTATTAGCATTAGTGTTATGGTTTGGGTTTGGTTTAGGATTGGTGTTTGGGTTAGTATTAGGGTAATGGTTAGGGTTAGGGTTAGCGTTAATGTTAGGGTTAGGATTAGAATTTGAGTTAGGTTTAGGGTTAGTAGTAGGATTAGATTTAGGTTTAGTGTTATGGTTAGGTTTAGGTTCAGATATAGGTTTAGTGTTAGTGTTAGTGTTAGGTTTGGGGTTGGGGATACTGTTAAGGCTAGGGATAGGTTTAGGGTTAGTGTTAGTGTTTGGTTTAGGGTTAGTATTAGGGTTAGTGTTATGGTTAGGTTTAGTGTTAGGGATAGGGTTAGTGTTAGATTTAGCATTAATGTTAGTGTAAGGTTTAGGGTTAGGGTTCTGTTTAGGCTTCGGTTGAATTTTAAAGTAGGGTTAGGTTTAGGGATTAGGTTAGTGTTAGGGTTAGGGTTACAATTTGGGTTAGGTTGAGGGTTAGTAGTAGGGTTAGATTTAGGTTTTGTGTTAGGGTTAAAATTAGTTTTAGGTATAGGTTTAGTGTTAGAGTTAATGTTAGGTTTTGTGTTTGGGACAGTGTTAAGGCTAAGGATAGGTTTAGGGTAAGTGTTAGTGTTTGGGTTAGGGTTAGTGATAGGGTTAGGGTTAGTGTTACTGTTAATGTTAGAGTAAAGTTTAGTGTTAAATTTAGGGTTCTGGTTAGGCTTAGTTTTAGATTTATGGTTAAGTTTTATGCTAGGGTTTGGGTTAGTGTTAGGGTTAGAGTTTCTGTTAGGACAGGGTTAGGGTTACAGTTTCAGTTAAGTTTAGGGTTAGCTTAGTGTAAGAGTTAGGGTTGGGTTAGTGTTAGAGTTAGGGCTAGGATTATGGTAAATGCTAGTTTTAGGGTTAGGGTTATAGTTAGGATTAGTGTTAGTGTTAGGTTTAGGGTTAGTTTTAGTTTTATGGTTAGTGTTAGGGTTATGGTTAGCATTATGTTAGGGTTAGGGTTAGGGTTAGGGTTGGGTTAGGTTTAGGGTATGGTTTCGGTTAGGGTTTGTGTTAGGGTTAGTGTTAGGGATAGGGTTAAAGTTAGGTGTAGGAATAAGTTTAAGGTTAATGTTAGTGTTAGCATTAGCGTTAGGGTTATGTTTAAAATTAGTGTTAGTGTTAGTGTTACTGTTAGGCTTATGGTTAGGGTTAGGGTAAGTTTTATAGTTAGTGTTAGGGTTATGGTTAGTGTTAGAATTAGTGTTAGGTTAGGGTAAGGTTTAGTGTTAGTGTTAGGGTAAGGTTTAGGTTTAGGGTTAAGTTTAGGTTTAAGGTTAGGTTTAGTGTTAGGGTTTGGGTTAGAGTTAGGTTAGGGTTGGTTTTAGGCTTAGTGTTAGGGTTTGTGTTAGGGTTAGTATTAAGTTTAGGGTTACAATTCGTAATAGGGTTAGGTTTAGGGTTATGGTTAATGTTAGTGTTATAAATAATTTTAATGTTAGGGTTAGTGTTAGGGTTAAAGTTATTGTAATGTGTAGGTTTAGAGTTAGTGTTAGTGGTAGGGATAGGGTTAGGTTTGTGTTAGGGTTATGGTTATGGTTCGTGTTAGGGTTAGTTTCAGGGTGTTAGGTTTTGGGTTAAGTTAGGTTTAGGGTTAGGGTTAGTTTTAGTGTTTGTGATTGAGTAGTGTTAGGGTTATGGATAAAGTTAGGCTTAGTGTTAATTTTAGCTTCATTTATATGTTTAGTGTCAGGGTTAGTGTTAGGTTTAGAGAAGGGTTAAGGTTATTGTTGGGTTAGATTTAGGGTTATTGTGTGTGTTATGGTTTGTATTAGGGTTAGGGATAGGGTTATAATTAAGTGTAGGGTTAGAGTTACAGTTAGAGTTAGTGTTAGGGTTACAGTTAGGGTTAGGTTTAGAATTAGTGTTAGGGTTACCATGAGGGTTGGCTTTAGGGTTAGGGTAAGTTCAAGGGTTAGTGATAGGGTTAGGTTTAGTGTAAGAGTTAGGGTTAGAGTTAGGGTAAGTGCTGATGTTAGTGTTAGGGTTAGGGTAAGTGCTGATGTTAGTGTTAGGGTTAGGGTGAGGTTTAGAGTTAGACTTAGGTTTAAGGTTAGGTTTAGTGTTAGGGTTAGTGTTAAGGTGAGTGTTAGGGTTAGGGATAAGGTTAAGCTTAGGGTTAAGTTTAGTTTTAGAGTTTGGGATAGGGTTAGTGTTAGGGTTAGGTTTAGGTTTAGGGTTAGGATTAGGGTTACGTTTAGGGTTTGTGTTAGTGTTACGCATAGGGTTAGGGTTAGGGTTCGTGTTTGGGTTAGGGTTCGGGTTAGGTTTAGTATTAATGTTAGGGTTATGGTTATAATTAATGTTTGGGTTAGGTTGAACTTAGGTTTAAGGTTAGTTTTAAGGATAGTTTTAGGGTTAGGATCAGGTTTAGGGTTAGGTTTAGGGTTTAGGTTTGGTTTAGTGTAATGTATAGGGTTAGGGTTAGGCCTAGGGTTATCAGAAGGGTTAGGGTTATCATTAGGGTAATGGATAGGGTTAACCCTAAGGTTAGGGCTAGGGTTATGTATAGGATTAAAGCTAGTGTTTGGGTTAGAGTTAGGTTTAAGTTTAGGATTAAAGCTAGGCTTAGGACTCGGATTAAGGCTCGGTTTTGGGTTAGTTTAGGGCTATGGTTAAGGCTACCGCTAATGTACAAAGTAGATCTATGATTACAGCTAGTTATAGAGTTAGAGTTAGGTCTAGGTCTAGTGTTAAGGTCAGGTTTATAATGATAATGATGTTTAGAGCCAGGGTTAGTCTTAGGGTCAGAGTCAGGTTCAGGGTTAGTTTTCGGGTTAGTGTTAGACTATAATTAGTGATAGGGTTAGGGCTAGGTGTAGGGTTAGGGTTTGGTTTAGGATAAGGGTTAAGGTTAGGGCTATGCCTCGGTTTTGTTTTAGGGCTAGGGGTAGAGTTAGGGCTAGTTTTAAGATTAGTCTTAGGGTTAGGGCTTGTGTAAGTGTGAGATTTAGGCTTAGGTTAAGTATTAGTGATATGAGTAGAGTTATGGTTAGATTTAATCTTAGGGTTAGGGTTAAATTTAGAGTTCGGTTGAGTTCTAGGTTTTGAGAAAGGGCTAACTATAGGGCTATGGTAGGGCTACGTTTAGGGCTAGGTGTATAGTGATGTTAAGGGATAGGGTTAGAACTAGGTATAGGGCTAGTGTGAGAGTTAGAGTTAGTCTTAGGGCTAGGGTTAGTGTTAGGGATAGGGCTAAATTAGGACTAGGATTAGGGCTAGGGTTCGTGTTGGGGTTAGGCCTAGGGTTAGTGCTATGCTTAGTGTTAGGTTTAGGGTTAAGGTTAGGTTTAGGGTAAGGGATGGGCATATAGCTTATTTTAGGACTAGGGTGAGATTTACAGTTAAGGTTAGGGCTAACGTTAGGGTTAAAATTATGATTAAGATGAGGTTTATTGCTAGGATGTGGGTTAAGTTTTGTATTAGGGTTAGGGCTAGGGTTATGGTTAGGATTAGGTCTAGGATTAGGCTTAGGGTTATGGTTAGGGCTAGGGTTATTGTTAGAGTTATCTTTAGGGTTAAAACTTAGGTAGGGCTTAGATTGGGGCTAGCTTTTGTGATAGGTTAGAGCTATGGCTAATATAAGAACTAGTGTAATGATTAGGACTAGTTTATGGTTAATTCTAGGGGTAGGTGTAGTTTTAGGTTTAGTTTTAGGGTTAGGGTGAAGTTTAGAGCTAGGCATAGTGTTAGTTTCTGGGACAGTGTTCACGTAGGTTAATGGTTAGGGTTAAAGCCAGAATTAGGACTAGGGTTAGGTCTAGATTAGGGTTAGAATTTGGGTTAGGTTAAGGGTAATTTTTAAGGCTAGGTCTAGTTTGTCTTTAGGTCTAGACCTATAGTTATGGCTAGATTTAGGATTAGGTTTAGGTCTAGGTCTAGTATTAGGGTTAGGTTTAGGTATAAGGTTATGAATAGGGCTAGTGTTAGGTTTCAGTTTAGGGTTAGGTTTAGATTTAGACTTAAGTTTAGTGTTAGGGTCAGATTACTAGTCAGGGATAGGGTTAGGGTTTGGGTTATGGTTAGATCTTGAATGAAGGCTGGAGTTAGGAGTAGTTATTGAGTTACAGTTTTGGCTAGGCTTAGGATTAGTGGTAAGAATATGGTTAGCATTAGGGTGAGGGTTTGGTTTAGGGTAAGGGATAGGTTTAGAGCTAGGGTTAGGACCAGTGTTATGGTTAGGTTTAGGGTTAAAGCTCGTGTTAGGGCTTTGATTAGGGCTAGTTTTGTATTAGGGTTAGGGCTAGTGTTATGGTTATAGCTATTGTAAGAACTAGGGTTATGATTAGGGCTAGGTCTAGTGTTAGGGTTAGGTTTAAAGTTAGCGTGATATTTAGAGCTAGGTTTAGTGTTTGGATATGAGTCAGTATCATGGTTATGTTTAGGGTTAGGGTTAGATTTCAAATTAGGGATAGGGTTAGGGCTGGTGTAGTGTTAGTGTTTGGTCTAGGGTAAGGGTTAGTGTTAGGGTTATGGCTTGGTATTGTTTTAGGGCTAGGGCTAGGGTTAGAGCTAATTTTAGCATTAGCATTAGGGTTAGAGGTAGTTTCAGTGTCAGGCTGAGGCATCAGTTTAGGGTTAGTTTTAGAGACAGGTTTTGATCTAGAGTTAGTACTAGAGCTAAGGATAGTGCAAGTGTTACAACTAGTTTTAGAGCTTGGGTTAGGTTTATGATAAGGTTTAGAGTTAGAAGTAGGGATAGCTCTTGTGTAAGAATTATAGTTAGTCTTAATTCTAGTGTTAGGGTTAAGGTTAGGAATAGGGCTAAATTAGGGCTAGGATAAGGGCTAGGTTTAGTGTTAGGGATAGGGCTAGAGTTAGCGTTATGGATAGGGCCAGGACTAGTGTTAGGGTTAGAGTAAGGGTTAGGTATTAAGCTATGCCTAGGGCTAGGGGGAGTGTTAGGTTTATTATTAGGTCTGGGTTATGGTTATGGTTATGGTTATGTTTGGGGTTAGGGCTAGGGTTTTCATTAAGGTTAGGGTTAGATTTAGAGTAATGTATTGGATTAGATGAAAGATTAGGTTTATGGTTAAGTTTAGGTTATGGTTAAATCTAGGTTTAAGGATAGGTTTAGTTTTGATTTATGGTAAGGGTTACAGTTAAGTTTATGGCAAGGCTTAGGTTTAGGGTTAGGTCGAGGTTTAGGTTTATGATTAGGGTTAGGGATATGGTTAGGGTTAGGGCTAGGGTTATTATTAGGGTTAGTGGTAGAGTTAGGATAATGTTATGTTACAGCTAGGATTAGTACTAGGGTTAAGGTTAGGATTAGGGCTAAGGTTAGGTTTAGGTTTAGGAAAAGGTCTAGGGTTATGTTTAGGCTAAGGGTTATGATTTGAGGTAGGGTTATGTGTAAGGCAAGGGTTAGGGTTAGGGCTACATTTAGGATTATGGTTATGCTTAGGGTAGGCTTAAGCCTCAGATTAGGGCTAGGTTTTGTGTTAGGTTTTGGCCCAGGGTTAAGGCTATGTGTAATGTAAGATATATGTTTCTGATTAGAGCTAGTTTTAGGGTTAGAGTTATGGCTATGTCTAGTGTTATGTTTAGGTTTTGGGTTAGGTTCAGGTTTAGAGCTAGGGTTTAGTGTTAGTGTTAGGGTCAGTGTTCAGGTTAGAGTTAGGTTTAAGGTGAAAGCCAGAACTAGGACTAGAGTTAGGTCTAAGGATAGGGTTAGTGTTTTGCTTTAGGTTAAGGATTATGTTAGGGCTAGGACTCAGGGTTTTTTAGGTCTAGGTTTAGAGTTATGCCTATATTTAGGATTAGGATTAGGTCTAGGGCTAGTGTTAGGGTTAGGGTTAGTTATAAGTTTACTGGTAGGGCTAACTCTAACACTAACCATTAACCTAAAACAAACCCTAACCTTACACCTAGACCTAACCCTGGCCCTAATTTGAGTTGGAAGCCAAACCCAAAATAACCCTGAACCTGACACTGACCTTAACACTTCTAGCTCTAAAACATCACCCTAACCCTAAAACTAACCCTAACACTAAACCCCTAAAACTAGCCCTAATTGTAAACCTAAGCCTAGCCCTAAAAAACCCCCAAACCTAGCCCTAATCCAATCCTTAACCCTAGCTTTAAACCTAACCTAACCCTAACACTAGCCCTAATTGTGATCATAACTCTTAACTTTAAACTGATCTCTGACTCTATTCATTACCATAACCACAACCCTAACCACAGTGATAATGCTAGGCATAAACCTAACCCTATCCTGAATCCTAATACTTCCATTACGCTAAACCTAACCTGAATCCTAAACCTAACCCTATCATTTCCCTAAACCTAATCCTAAAACTAATTTAAGCCCAAACTTGAAAACTTAACCAATCCCAAACCCTAACCCAGACCTTGACTCTTATAATACCCCTATCTCTAAACTTGAACATAACCCAACACCAAACCTTTAGCCTAGACGTAGCCATAAACCTAATCCTAAAACTATCTTTAACCATAATTCTGGCCCTGAAATTAGCCCTAGCCATAATCCTAGCCCTAACCCTAAAAACACACCTAGCCGTCATCCTAGCCCTAAACCTAGCCTTAATCATAATCCTAACTCTAGCCCTACACCTAACCCTAATTCTAACCCTCACCCTACTTCTAAACCTAGCTATAATGACATCCCTTACCCTAAATTTAAACCTAACACTAATCCTAACACTAGGCTTAAGCTAAACACAAAACCTAGCCCTAATCCTAGCCCTAATTTAGCTCTATCTCTAACCCTATCCTAACCCTAGCCATAAGACTAACTATAAATCTTGCCCTAGCCCTATCCCTAGTTCTAACCCTATATGCTACCGTAAACCTAACACTAGCCCTAACACTTGCCCTAAAGTTGTTCCCAGCCCTAACCCTAATTCTAAATCTAACCTTAAACCTAACCTTAAGCCTAACACTAACACTAGTGCTAACCCTAATGCTAATTGTAAGACTAGCACTAACCCTAATCCTAGCAGTGAACCAAAACTGAACAATATCCCTAACCCTAAACCTTAACTTAAACCAAACACTAACATTACATCTAGATCCAAACCTATCCTTAATTCGAGTCCTAAGCCTCAACTTAAAACTAATCCTAACCCTGAATCATATCCTAACACTCACCCTAGATCTAAGAACTGTCCTAAACTCAAACCTAACACTAACATTAACAATGGCCCTAATTCGAGACTTAATGCTAACCATAAAAGTAACCCTGACTTTGACTCCTATCCTAACAAGAACCATAGCTATAAATATTACCCTAACTTTAAACCTAACTCTAACACTCAACCTACCCCTAACCCTAACCCTAAAACTAACCCTAAAGGTAACCCTAGTTTTTACATTAGCCATTGGCATAATCCTAGCCCTAACCCTAAGACAAAAACTAGTCCTAAACTGAGCCCTCAACATAGCTTTAACTATAACTCTAACCCTAACCATAGCCCTAACCCTAGATATAAATCAATCCCTTACCCTAAGCGAAACCCTAAACCTAAGAGTATCCCTAGACCTATCCTTAGTTCTTAGACTAACCAAAACCCTAACCCTATTAATAGTCCTAACTCTAGCCTTCATTTTAGTTCTAACACTATCCCAAACCCTAACCCTAATCCTGACTCTTATTCTGACCCTAAGACTAAACCTAGATCTAACCCTAACCCCAATCCTTACCCAAAATTTACCATAATCCTATCCCTAGACCTAACTCTGAACCTAACTCTCAGCCTAGCCCTAATCATAACTCAGAATCTAACCCTTATGCTAAACATAACCATAAACCTAATCCTAGTTGTAACCCTCACCTTAACCCTAACACAAGACCTAATCCTAACCATAACCCTAGGCCTAAACTTAACTCTAACTGTATCCATTACCCTAAAAATAACCCTTACAATAATGCTAACTCTAGGATTAACCCTAACCCTGTCGCTTTCCCCAAACCTATCAATTATCCTAAACCTACCCTGAACCCTATACTTAACCCAGTGATTACACTAACCCTAATACTAATGCTAATTCAAGCATTAACCTAACCTCAAATCTAAACCCTATCACTGACTGTGACCCTAATAGTTCCCCTAGCTATAAACCTGACTCTTACCCTACCTAATTCTTACACTAGACCTAGCCATAAACCTAACCCTAAACTATTCCTAAACTTAGCCCTAGACTTGATATTAACCCTAGCCTTCATCCTAGTCCTAACCCTAACACACACCTCTTATCCTAGCCCTAAACATAGCCTTAATTTTATCACTAACCCAAACCCTAGGCCTAACCCTAACACTAAACCTAGCCCTAATCTTAGCCATAATTTAGCCCTATCCCTAAACCTATCCCTAAACCTAACTCTACATTAAAGTCTAACTCTAACTCTCATCCTAACCCTAAACCTAGTTCTAACTCTATCCATTACTAGAACCCTAATCCTAGTCCTAACCCTTGGTGTAACCCTAGACATATTCATAGCCCTGGCCATAACCCTAGATCTAACCCTAAGTATAAATCTAACCCTAAACCTAAGCCTAAACCTAAACCTAACACTAGCCATAATGCTAACACTAATCCTAAAATTAGCTCTAACTCTAGCTCTAGCCCTAAAACAAAACCAAGTCATACACAAAACCCTAACCCTTAACATAAACCAAACGCTAACTCTACACCTAGCTCTAACATATCCCTAATTCTAGTCCTAATTCTAACCCAAAAACTAACCCTGACCCTGACTCTGACCCTAACACTAACCCTCGCTCTAAACATCATCATCACCGTAAACCTCAATTTAACACTAGACCTAGCCCTAACTCTAACCCTATAACTAGGACTAATCATAACCCTACTTCATACATTAGCCATAGCCTTAACCCTAGCCCTAAACTAATCCAAACTCTAGCCTTAATCCAAATCCTAAACCTAGCTTTAACCCTAAACTTTAACCTAACCCTAATCCCAAATTAGTGCAAATCCTATACATAACCCTAGCCCTAACCTTACGTCTAAACCTACCCATTACCCTAACAATAACCCTAACCCTTAAGCTAACCCTAGGCCTAACCCTAACCCTATCCATTACACTAAACCAAACCTAAACTCTAAAACTAACCCTGTCATTACCCTAAACCTAAACCCTACGTAACCCAAACCCTAACCCTGACACTGACCCTAAAATTAACCCTAGATATAAACCTGAATCTTACCCTAAACCTTATACTTACACTATACCACACCATAAATCTAACACTAAATGTAGCCCTAACTGTAACCCTAGACATGACATTAGCCCTAGCTGTAATACTATCGCTAACCCTGACACAAAACCTAAACCTCATCCTAGCCATAAAACTAGTTTTAATCATAACGCTAACTCTAACTCTAGCCCTAACCCTATTAATAACCCTTTCCCTAGCCATAAATCTAGATAAAACCACATTCCTTACCCTAAACTTAACCCTAACACTTATCATCACAATTGCCCTATTCTTAGCCCTAGCTTAAACACTAGATCGAAACCTAACTTTAAATCTAAACCTAACTCGATGCCTAAGCCTAAAACTAGCCCTAACCCTGATGCTAATTCTAAAACTAGCCATAACCCTAGCCCTAAGACTAACCCTTGCTGTAATTTAGCCCTATCCCTAACCCTAACCCTAATCCTAGTCCTAAGAATAATTCTAACTCTCACACTGGCCCTTCCACTCATTCAAATTCTATCCCTTCCCATAAACCTAACCCTATACCAAATCCTAATACTAACCTTTGCCCTATCCTTAGCCCTAGCACTAATCTTAGATAAAAACGTAACTCTAAATTTAACCCTAAACAGAAGCCTAAGCCTAAATCTAAGACTAGCCCTAACCCTAACACTAATCCTAAAAATTTCCCTAACCCTAACCCTAGCCCTAAAACCAAACCAAGCCAAAGCTCGAACCCTAACCCTTAACCTAAACGAAGCCCTAACCCTACACCTAGCCCTAACCCCAGCACTAATTCGAGTTTTTAGCCAAACCCTAAAACTTACCCTGACCCTTACTCTGACCAAACACTAACCCAAGGTCTAAACATCACCCTAACCCTAACCCTAACCCTAAACCTAACAGTAAACCTAACCCTAAAACACTAAAATTAGCCGTATTCATAACCCTAGTACTTACATTAGCCATAAAGCTAACCCTAGCACTAAGTTAACCAAAAACCTAGCCCTAATCATAACCATAACCCTAACTTCAAACTGATTTCTAAATTTATCCATTACCGTAACCATAACCCTAATGCTAATTTGAGCCCTAACTTTAAACTTTAACATATCCCAAACCCTAACCCAGAATTTGACCCTAATAATACCCATAGATAAACCTGATGCTAACCCTAACCTAACCCTTACACTAGACATACCCATAATCCTAACCCTAAAAATATCTTTAACCATAATTCTGGACCTGAAATTAGCCCTAGCACTTACCATGCCCGAACCCTAAAAAACAAAAACAAACAAACAAACAAAAAACCTAGCCCTCATCCTAGGCTTAAACCTAGCCTTAATCATAACCCTAATTCTAACCATAGCCCTAACCCTAATTCTAACCCTCACCCTACCTCTAAACCTAGCTATAAAGCCATCCCTTACCCCAAACTTTGCCCTAACTCTAATCTTAAACTCTAAACTTTAACTCTAAACTCTACCCCTAACCCTAACCCTAAACCTAACGCTAAACCTAGGCTTAAACTAAACACTAAACCTAGCCTAAACCTAGCCATAACTTAGCCCTAACTATAACCCTAACCCTAGCCCTAATACTATCTCTTGCCCTAGCCCTAGCCCTACTTCTAACCCTATCCCTTACCATAAGACTAAACCTAGCCATAACCTTTGCAGTATCCTTAGTTCTATCCCTAACCCTAGATCTAACACTAATTCCAAAATCAATCCCTACCCTAACACTAAGCCTAAGCCTAATACTAGCACTAGCCCTAACCCTAGGACTAAAACAAAACCGAGTATGAGCCTAAACCAAAAACTTAACATAAACCAATACTAACCCTAAAAATACCTAACCCTAGCCCTAATTCGAGTCCTAAATCTAACCTTAAAACTAACCCTGACCCTGACTCATATACTAACACTCACCCTAGTTCTAAACACTGCCCTCACCTTAAACTGAGCCCTAACAGTAACCACAGCCCTAATTCGAGTCCTAACTCCAATCCTAAACTAAGCCTGACACTGACTCCTATCAAAATATGAACCCTAGCTATAACTATCACACTAACCTTAACCTAACCCTAAAACTAAACCTAACCCATACCCTAACAATAAAACTAACCCTAAAGCTAACCCTAGTTCTTACATTAGCCATTGCCCTAACACTAGCCCTAACCCTAACACAAGACCTAGGCCTAATACGAGCCCTAAACCTAGCTTTACCCTAACTATAACCATAACATAGCCACAACCCTAGCTCTAAACAAATCCCTTTCCAAAGCAAAACCCTAAGCCTAAGGGTAACTCTAAACCTATCCCTAATCCTTAGGCTAACTAAAACACTAACCCTATTAATATCCTTTAACCTTGACCTCATTCTAGATCTAACCCTATTCAAAACCCTAACACTAACCCTGACCATTTTACTGACCCTTACCACTAATCTTAGGTCTAATCCTAACCCTAACCCTAACCCAAAATCTACCATAATCCTATCCCTAGACCTAATCCTGAACCTAACTCTCAGCCTAGCCCAAACCATAGCTCAGAACCTAACCCTTACACTAAACATAACCCTAACCTATCCCTAGTTCTAACTCACACCCAACCCTAAATGAAGACCTAATCCTAACCATAACCATAGCCCTAACCTTAAGTCTAACTGTATCATTACACTAAACATAACCCTTACCCTAATGCTAACCCTTGGCCTAACACTAAACATATGACTATCCCAAACTTATCAATTACCCTAAACCTACCCTGAACCTAATCCAGTCATTACCCTAACCCTAACCCTAATGCTAATTCGAGCCCTAACCCTAAACTCAAACCTAAACCAAACCATAACACTGACACTGACCCTAACAATTCACCTAGCTCTAAACCTCAATGTTACCCTATATCTAACCCTTACACTAGACCTAGCCATAAAACTAATCCTAAAACTATCCATAAACATAACCCTAGACCTGATATTAGCCCTAGCCCTGATAATCGCCCTAAACCTAACACAAACCGTAGCCATTATCCTAGCCCCAAACATAGCCTTAATTATAACCCTAACCATAACCCTAGACCTAAACCTAACACTAACCCTAGCCCTAGTCTTTGATCTAATTTAGCCCTATCCCTAACCTTAACCCCAACCCTAGTCCAAAGACTAACTCTAAGAATCACCTTAGTCCTAAGACTAGTTCTAACCCTATACTTTACTGGAACCCTAATCCTAGAACAAACTATAGGCCTAACACTAGCCCTATCCATAGCCCTAGCAGCATACCTAGATCTAACCCTAACTCTAAATCTAACCCTAACCCTTAGCCTAACATTAAACATAACCCTAGCCCTAACCCTAACCCTAAGCCTCACTTTAGACCTAACCCTAGCTCAAAGCCTAACATTTCCCCTTAACATAACTGTAGCCCTATCCCAAACCCTAACCTAACACTAGCCTTAATCCTAACCTTAACCATAGCCCTAAACATAGCTCTAATTATATCCACTACCCTAACCCTAGCTCTAATCCTAACCATAACCCTAGCCCTAAACCTAGATCTAATTCTATACATTACCCTAAACATAATACTAACTCTAATGCTAACCCTAGGCTTAACCCTAAAACTATTCCAAACCCTAAACCTACCCATTACCCTAAAACTAACCTGAGCCCTAATACTAAGACTATTCATGACCCTAACCCAAACTCTAACCCTAATTCAAGCCCTAAGACTAAACCTTAAATTAAACCAAACCTTAAGCCATACACTGACCCTAATAATACACGTAGCTGTAAATTGACTGTTACTATAAATCTAAAATTTACACTAGACCTAACCATAAACATAACCCAAAACATATCCCTAACTGTAACCCTTGACCTGACATTAGCCTAGCCCTAATCCTAGCCCTAACCCTAACACGAACACTAGCTCTCATCCTAGCCCAAAACCTAGCCTTAATCATAACCTAACCCTAATTCTAACCCTTTCCCTAGTCCTAAACCTAGTTATAACCCTATCACTTACCGTAAAACTAACCCAAACCCTAACCCTAATACTAACCCTAGCCGTGTCCTTAACCCTAGGACTAACCCTAACACTATTCCTAGCCCTAATCCTAAACCTAACCCTAACCCTAGCTCTAAGACTACCTATAACTCTCACCCTAGCCCTAGCCCTAATTCCTACCCTATCACTTACCATAACCTTATTTCTAGCCCTAAGCCTAGAATAACCCTAGACCTAAACTTACACCTTGCCCTAACCCTAGATCTAAATCTAACTCTAAATCTAACCCTGATTCTACACCTAAACTTAACCCTAACACTAGCCCTAACCCTAATTATAATCGTAAAACTAGTCCTAAACCATAGGCTTAGCCCTAAAACAAAATTGAGCCATAACACTAACCCTAAACTTTTACCTCAACCAAACCCTAACCTTACATCTAGCCCTAAGCCTAGCCCTAATTTGAGTCCTAAGCTTAACCTTAAAACTACCCCTGAACCTGTCTCTGACATTAACACTAACCATACCAGTAAACATCACCCTAAACCTAAACCTTACCCTAACACTGGACCTAGTCCTAACCCTAAATCTAAAACTAGTTCTAAACGTAAAGCTAGATCATACATTAGCCATAACCTTGAACCTAATGCTAACCAAAACCTAGTCCAAATCTGAGACCTAACCCTAGCTTTAACCCTAACCCTAACCCTAACAATAGCCCTAACCCTAACCCGAAACCTAGCTCTAACCCTACCTGTAACCTTATGCTTTGTCCTAGCCAAACCCCAACCCTAATGCTAACCCTAGTCCTAAAATTAATCCTTAGTCTAACCCAAACACTAACCCTATTACTAGTCCTAACTCTAGCCTTCATTCTTGTTTTAACAATAACCTAAATCCTAACCCTAACCCTGACCCTTATTCTGACACTGAACCTAAACTAAACCCTAACATTAGCCCTACACATAACCCTATATATAAACCTAACCCTAACACTAGACCTAGATTAAACCTAATCAAAAATCTAGCCATATCTTTCACCAAGACCTAAACAAAAAACTAGCCCTAGCTCTAATGATATCCCATAACCTAAGCCAAACACTACCCTTACCTCTAGACCTAACCAATACTAATTCTGGCTTTTGCCCTAACCCTAACCCCAATCCAAACACAGACCCTTACACTAACAATAACCCTAGCTATAAAACTGACCCTAACCAAAACCAAAACCTAACACTACACCTAGTCATAAATGTAAACATAACCCTTACATTACCATAGCACTAAAACTAGCTCTAAACCTAACACAAAACCTAGCCCTAATCCTAGGCCTAAATCTAGCCCAAAGCGTAATCCTAACCCTAACCTAAGCTTATCCCTTACCCTAAGCCTAACACTAATGCTAACCCTAACCCTCGCCTTAGACCTAACCCTAGAAAAAACCCAAAACTGAATCCTAAACATAAACCTAGCCCTATCCCTAAACCTAATCCTAATCCTAGCCTTAATCATAATGTTAAAACTAGACCTAATACCATCTCTAAAATTATCCATTACACTAAACCGAACCTTAACCCTGATGATAACCCTAGCTCTAATCCTAATTATAAACCTAATCCTAAACCTAACGCTAAACTTAACCCTCATTGTAGCCTTAACCCTAGATAAAAACCTAACCATTACTCTGAACCCAAACTTAGCCCTAACCCTTACACTAACCCTAAACCTAAAACTACTCCTATCTCTAACCCAACATCTAACCATATCCATTAACCTAACTCTAAAGATAACCTTATCTGTAACCCTAACACTAACACTAACTTTAACTGTAAATCTAGCCCCAGACATAATCCTAAAACTAATACTGACCCTAGAACTAACCCTAGCTCAAAGCCTAAACTTTACCCTAAACCTAACCCAAACCCTAACCCTAGCACTAGCCTAACCCTAACCCTAACTCTAGCCCTAATCCTATCCAAAACCCTAGCCCTAACCCTAGTTCTAATGCTATTCATTACCCTAAATATAACCCTAAACCAAATACTAACCCTAACCCTAACAATCACCCTAATCTTAACCTGAATCCTAAACCTAAACCGATCCATAAATCGAACCCTAATTCTAACCCAACACTAATTTGAGCCCTAAAAAATAATTAACCTAACACAAACCCAAAGCCTGATCGTGACCCTAAAAATACACCTTATTCTTAACCTGGGCCTTACCCTAAACCTAACATTAGACCCAGCCTTGAACCTAACCCTATAACTATCTTAGCTGTATCCATAAACCTGACATTATCCCTATGCCTAAAACTTGCACTAACCCTAACACAAACCCTAACCCTCATCCTAACCCCAAATATAGTGTTAATTCTAACAGAAACCTAACTCTACACCTAAACCTAATTCTAATCATTGCCCTAGCCCTAAACCTAGTTATAACCCCATCCCTTCCCCTCAACCTAACCCTAAACCTAATCCTAAACATAGCCTAACCCTAGGCCTAACCCTACCACCAATACTAGACATATTTCTAGCCCTAATTTATCCCTAAAATTAACCCTAACCCTAGGTTTAAGACTAAATCTAACTATCACACTAGCTCTATTCCTAGTTCCAACCCTATCCCTTACCGAAACCCAAACACTAGACCTAACCTTAGCCCTAACCCTAGAATTAAGCATAACTCTAAATGTACCCCTAAACCTAAACTCACCCTATCACCAGCAATAACACTAACATTAATCATAAAACTACACTTAACTTTAGCCTTAGCCCTAAAACATAACGAGCCTAGCACTAATCTTAACCCTTAACCTAAATCAAATACTAACCCTACATCTAGACCTAAGCCTACCCCTAATTCAAGTCCTATCCCCAACTCTAAAACTAACCCTGACCATGACTCTGAACTTAACACTAACCTTAGCTCAAAACATCACCCTGAACTTAAACCTAACCATAAAACTAGACTTAGCCCTAACCATAACCCTAAAATTAGCCCTAATCATAACCCTAGTTCTTACATTAGTCGAATCCCTAACACCAGCCCTAATGTAACCCAAAATCTAGCCCTAATGTGAGCCCCAACCCTAGCTTTGACCCTCAAACTAAACCTAAACCAAGTCCTAACTCTTACACTAAACCTAACCTTAACTTTAATATTTGCACTAACCCTAAACCTAAAACTAACCCACACACTAACACTAACCATAACCCTACCCCTAACCCTAGCTCTAACCCTATCCATTACTCTAAACCTAACCCTAATCCTAACCCTAATGCTAACTGAAAGAATTTCCCACACTTTGCCAGGAGAATTCCGATTTTATTGCAAAAAGCTGTGTGCTTATATAGAACTAAGGCGGAGATGGTAGGGCTTAGATAAATGGCAGGCAACCCGTTTATAGGCAAGTTCTTTCAGATATCAGCTCCGGAGCCCAGGAGTTAGTTTGCATTGGGGCTAAGGTTCCCCGCCAGCGAGATTTGAAATTGGCACCGGCGGGAGAGTTCACACGGGCGGGAACTTTTCGCGCCACTGCAGAAAAGAAGAAGGTAGGAAGAAGAGGTGCTTAGGCACCATGTTGGGGTTTTTTCTCTGGGGTATGGCTGCCGTTTATACTTTTCCCAACATTCCTCCCTTTTTGTTTTCTTAGGAAGTGGGGCGTCGTTGGTCAGATCTGGCTGCTTCCTGCTGTTTGGGGGCGCTGTGGGGCCTAGAAAGGGAAGTGGAGGAATGCTCGGGGGGCAGGTCTGGGGATATCATGGCAGCCAGAAATAAAACCCAGTGGCTATAGACAGCTACTTCCATAGGGGTGAAGTCTGTGAAAGTTCCCTGAAGCCACAAGTTGTCGATGGCATCAAACCAGTCCTGGATGGAGGAGATTGTTGGTATCAGCCACTGGTCCTGTAACAGAGACTCTAGGAAATACTGGAAGCGTTGCCTGGACATGGCGTCACCAGCCCCTGAAGAAGATCAGAACGAATAAAAACAGAATGAAGATAAAAATTAAAGCAAAGGTCAATTTTTGGCAGAAGTTCCATGTTGGGGGACTGACAGAGAAGAGGCCAAGGGCCATGAGGAAGCTTAGAAGGACATAAAGACTCATAAATCCAGGATGGCAGATTAAGAGGTTCTCTGAGCTCGTTGTCTCCTGCTGTCTGATGTCCGTTGCATTCCATCATGTCTGGTAGTGAGCTTCAGCACTGAGTGAACTGTTCTCTTGGAGATGTTGGGGGTTCATCGGTCATCAGAGGCTGGTAGTGCCTAAGCAGAACCTGGTTGAAAGTTTGATTAGAAATTTTCTGCAATTGGGTTTGAAGGAACTTCATTATGCAGGGCAAGAGAGCACAAAAAAGGAGCATCCCAATAAGGGGCCCCAAGATAGGTAGTAAGTACGTGGCAAGAGAGGATTGGAAGAACCCCATTATGGGATTAGAGGAGGTGGGTTTGAGCAGTTGGGTCAATAATTCCTGCAATTTAACAACATTTTTTTTCTATTAGCCCAGACTCATTAACATAGTAGCAACATTCCTCTCTGAGGAACAGCCATGTACCCCCTTTTTCTGCAGTGAGAAGATCAACCACCCTTCAGTTTTGTAAAGCCACTTGTGCCAATGAAGTAACCTGCTGCTGCAAGGAACCCAGAGACTCAGCAGTGGTATCGAGTGCTTCCTGCAGTTTTTGTTGCAGGTCATTGGATGCCCATAGAGCATGACCTATAGCTCCACCAGAGAGTCCGAGACTTGCCACTGAGGTTGTTAAAGTGAAGCCTACCAGAACTGGCAGAAAGACTGCCCTACGGGTGCGGGAAGGTAGGGCCAGCTGCCGGAATTCGGTGGGAGTATACAAAGACAGCTGAGGAACTACAGTAACCAAGAAACAGGTGCCAGAGACATTGATCGTTGAGGTACTTATAGACCCGTTACACCAGAGGAAATGTCCAGGTGGCATAAACGCAGGGCTCGATGGGGTGCTATAGCTCAAGGAGCAAATGGGTAAAGGATTCATTGTTGGCAGGTGGAAACAGATGAAAGGAAACGAAGTATTGGTGGAATAACTTTCCCACAGTGTGATACGTGTCACATGTAGGGGTTGTCCTTTCTTAGAGGAATTGTAGGTTTTTGCTGAAATATTTCCTGCCACTAATGGGACCACTGCTAGAAGTGGACGACTAAGTGAAGCACAGAGAAAGCACTGAGAAGTAGGCACAGAAAGAGGGGTGGAGGTTAATAATGGAAGAGTTTGGTGTAGCAAATTGAGCCATGTGGGAGGGGGGCCTAAGGGGGTTGAAGGCTCTGAATCCTCTTTGGATGGGCTATGGATAAGATCTCAAAGTTTTGATTCTGACTCCTTGATGTGTTCGACTACCTGGATGGTTGCTTTAGGTGGCGTAATCAGGATGCGGCCAACAGTCATCCACCCTGTGGGTCTGGCTGAGGTTGTCCGAGCATAGACAGCAAACTCAACATAGTCCCAACGTTTGGCCTTGGGGTCAGGTATATCTAAAGTATACCATCCATTGTTATCGGATGAAGAGCCTTTATGCCATTTTAGGTAACTAGAAGTCCACCCTTCAGGGTAACCAAGTGAGTGGTAAGAATAGCTGCCACGTTCATCATGGAACCTGCATGACCAATAGGGGCACCCATTATATATCTCAGGCCACCAATGACAATAGTGTTTGGTTTGATCAAAAAGGAAGCAAATGAAAGGGCAGTTCCAGCTACCAGGGATGAAGGTCCTTGAAGGTGACAATTTTAGGGAAATAGAGGTGCAGTTGTGGATGAAGCAAGTAGTTGCATCCACTGTGCGGACCTTCTGCATGCCATGTTCTGAGTATCGTTCCCGAAGAGTGAATAAATACATGGTAGGAGAGGAGGGTAAAGGCCAATCCCAACAGAGCACAGAAAATAAGCAGAGCACAAAAAAACAAGCAGAGAGAGAAGACTAGGGTGTTGGGAGAGCTCATTGTGCCTTCTTTAAGAGGAATTGGGCTGCAGAGAACACCGTGTGAGCTGCAACTTAAAGGGGCGAGATGGGTGTGGAGAGCAGGAGTAAAGGGGAGGTTTAGGAGGTGATTCTTGGAGTTCCTCTGGGGTGGTCCTGTCGTCAGCAGGTGGGGCCTCCTGGTAATATGGCTTCAACCTAGAAATGTGAATCCAGGGAGTGATATGGTTGTCTGGTAAGGAGAGTTTGGCGGTGGTGGGGGTACAGAGAATGACAGGATAGGGGCTTTCCCATTTTGGGGCAAGAGGCCCTTTCTCCTCTGGGGTGTTATAATAGACTAGACTCCCAGGTGTTAAGGGAGGAGTGTTTGGAGAGGAGACTGGGTCTGGAAGAAGCCAGTCCTGATATTTCCAGAGTTCCGAGCGGAGATGAAACAAGAAAGGCAAAGACAAATCTCGGGTGAGAGGTCCTTGTGAAACGACCAACCCAGGGGGTATAAGAGGTCTTCCATACATTATCTCAAAGGGAGACAGTATAGATGGTTTCTTAGGGAGAGCTCTGGTTCGAAGCAAAGCCAAGGGAAGGAGTTTGACCCAGTCTAAGTTTAATTCCATTGTCAATTTGGTAAGGACTTCCTTTAGAGTACGATTTACCCTTTCCACTTTCCCTGAAGCCTGGGGGCGATATGGACAGTGTAAATGCCACTTGAAGGAGAGGGCTTGAGAGACCTTTTGTGTGATCCTAGAAATAAACTCAGGGCCATTGTCAGATTGTAAGGAAGTGGGCATACCAAACCTGGGGATAATGTCTGTCAGTAAGATTGAAGCTACAGTGGAAGCCTTTTTATTGGAAGTGGGAAATGCCTCAACCCAACCAGAGAAAGTGTCCACAAAGACAAGGAGGTATTTAGTGCACCGTACTGTGGGCATGTTGGTGAAGTCTACCTGCCAGTCAGCAGCGGGAATGTGTCCCCGGGCTTGGTGGGAAGGGAAAGGTTTGGGCCTTAAAGGAGTATGAGGGTTGGTCCACTGACAGATCTGACAATTAGAGGCTATATTTTGTAGCATGGCTTTGCCAGAGGGTGTGAGGGAGAAGAAGCTCTGTAAAAAGAGGGTTAAAGACTGAGAATTGGAATGGAATAGAGTATGAAGGAACTTGAAAAGATCCTTGTTCTTACTGGAAGAAGTAGGGGCTTCAGATGAGCTGTCTAAAGTGGCCATTATATGTCCCCCAGGGGGGCCATAATTGGAAGTGGTAGCAGCCATTCATGCCGCCTGGTCAACTTTGGCATTGCCCTCAGTGATAAGAGAGCCGTCCTTCTGATGGGACCTACAATGGACAACACCCAACTGGGTGGGTAAGTGAGAGGCCTCTATCAGATTGGTTATAAGAGCCGAATTAGTGATCGCATTACCTTTGGTGGTAAGTAGGCCTCACTCCTTCCATATTGCAGCATGGGATAATAAGATATGGAAGATATATTTTGAGTCAGTATAAAGGGTGAGGGGTTTGCCTTGTGCTAGAAGGCAGGCACGAGTGGCTGCTATAAGTTCAGCCTGCTGGTTGGTAGTTCCTGAAGGCAGAGCTTTGGCCTCTATAATCTCAGTGGCTGAAACTACAGCGTATCCAGAGTAATGAGTGTCGTTCTGCCTAAAGGAAATGCCGTCAGTGAACCAGATAAGGTCAGGCTTGTTGAGTGGTCCCTTAGAAATGGAAGAATGACAGGGGAGGAAATCATCTAAGGTTTCCAAGCAATTATGAGTTGGTGTGTTAGACGTGGGAGTCATTGGGAGCAGTGAGGCAGGGTTCAGTGCAGAGCAAGGGAGGAAAGTAATATTAGGGTTTTCCAGAAAGGAAGTGAGGAGTGTCAGAACTCTGGATGGAGGAAGGGTTTGAAGGCCCTTATAAGCTAAAAGATCCTTCAAGTGATGTGGGGAGTGGATAGTTAAAGGGGCCCCAAAAGTCAGCTTAGAGGCTTCTTTGTGTAAAATTTGTGCAGCAGCCAGAGCTCTTAAGCAAGGGGCCCACCCACGGATGGTAGGTTCTAGTTGTTTGGACAAATATGCCACAGGTGCAAATGTAGGCCCATAGTTTTTACCTAAGACCCCAAGTGCTTGTCCCCCTTTTTCATGGACATATAGATGAAATGCTCTTGAAAGATCAGGAAGGTGAAGGGAAGGTGCCTTTAGGAGGAGTTGCTGAAGCCTGCGGAAGTGGTAGTTGGGGGAGGAGGCAAGAGATTCACTAGGGGGTCCCTTTGCTAGGTCATACAGGGGTTTGGCTAGAAGAGAATAATTTTGGATCCAGGCCCTAAAATAACCTGCTAGTCCTAGGAATGATAGTATTTCAGCTTTCGTATGGGGCACTGGAAGATCAGAGAGGAGTTGCCTCCTATCCAGTGTTATTTCCTTTTTTTCGGGTGTAAGACGAAAACCAAGATAGGTGACAGAAGACTGGGAAACCTGGGCCTTGTGGGGAGACACCCTATATCCCTTATCTGCTAGGAAATTGAGAAACTGGGCGGTATGGGATTGAGACTGTTCCCAAGAGGGACTACATAGAAGAAGGTCATCGACATATTGAAGGAGAGTAGAGTCAGGACAGGTGGGGTGAAAGGATGTGAGGTCCTGGGCAAGAACTTGGCCAAAGAGATGGGGGCTATCCCTGAATCCCTGTGGGAGGACAGTCCAGGTAAGCTGATGAGAATGGCAGGTGTGAGGGTCAGTCCACATAAAAGCAAAGATATCCTGAGATTCTGATGACAAGGGAATAGAAAAGAATGCATCTTTTAAATCTAGGACCGAGAATAGGGTAGTAGTGGCAGGGATCTGAGAGAGGAGGGTGTAAGGGTTGGGCACTAGCGGGTGGATGGGGACCACAGAGGAGTTGACAAGGCAAAGGTCTTGAACCAGCCTGTAGGACCTGTTAGGTTTCTTAACTGCCAGAATGGGGGTGTTGAAAGGAGAGTGTGTAGGCCTAAGATACCCCTTTCGTAATAAATCCTGGATGATGGGTTCTAATCCGAGGAGGGCTGTGGTTGTGAGTGGATATTGTGGTTGACTAATATATCTTGAAGGGTCCCATAAGACAATATGAATAGGACTGCATTTAGCCATAGAGGGTGTAGTTGTGTCCCAAACCTCAGGGTTAACTGGTTTAGATAGTTGTAGAAGAGTGCGTGAAGGAGGTGTATCTGCTCCTAGGAACATCATGAGGAAATGAGAGGTAGGAGAGGTGTGGGGTGATAGGTGAATGGTGACTTTCAATAGTGAGAGTATGTCCCTTCCCAGAAGGGGAATGGGGCAATGGCTCATAATGAGAAAGGAGTGTGTGAAGGACAAAAGGGATCCCTGCATATAACATGATAAGGGGGGGGGGGGTTCGAGGGAAAATCTGTTTACCTCCTACCCCGACAATAGGAGTTTTTGAGGGTGTGGTAGGACCCCAATTCTCCCTCAAGACCGAAAAAGCGGCACCAGTATCCAAGAGGAAGGTAATGAAGCGTCCATCCACCAGGAAGGTGACCCTAGGCTCTTGCTTCTTGATGGTAATAGTCGGGAGGGAAGGCCCAGGGCTCCGTCAATCCTCCTCTGCCAAGCCCAGGAGAGGCTGGGGTTGCCGGGCAGCTGACCAACCTCCCTTCCGAGTTGTTGGGCAGTCTGCCCCCAAGTGTCCCCTTTGATGGCATTTTGGGCAGGGGGTGGAGGGTGTCCTCGGTGAAGGACAATCCCTGGCCCAATGTCCCTCCTTACCACATTTGAAGCAAGCTCCAGGGGGTGTCTTATTAGGACGGTGTGGTGATGACCTTCTCTGAATGACCTGGGCCAACATTTGGAATTTGTCATTTTCAGCCCTCTGCCTACAGCGTTAACTTTCATCCTCTCTACCATGAAAGACCTTGAAAGTGACAGTGAGGATTTCTGTCTGAGGAGTACCAGGGCCCTGTTCAAGCTTTTTAAGCTTGGCTTTAATGTCAGGGTAGCTTTGGGCCAGAAAATATGTCATTAAGACATGACGGCCATCAGGGGTTTCTGGGTCGAGGTTTGTGTACTGTTGAAGGGCCTTGGTTAGTCTATCCAGGAATTCTGAAGGTGTTTCCTCCTTACTTTGAATGACCTCCTGCACCTTTTGAAAGTTAACAGCCTTGTGGGTGGCCTTTTTCAGGCCCACCAAGAGGCAGGATGTAAAAGGGTCAAGAGACTGTAAGCCTTCAGGGGTGTTATAATCCCATAGGGGATCCTGCTCTGGGACAGCATGAGGGCCCGTGGGGTGGTTGGGATTGGTCCTATGATTTTCATCAGCATGGGCTTGGGCTAGCTCCCAAACCCGTCGCCTTTCCTCGGGGAGAAGTGTATTGGCCAAGAGCATGTAGATGTCATGATGAGTGAGGCTATATGCTTGTAGGACTCATTGAAACTCCTGAATGTAAGTGGTGGGGTCAGTGGTGAATGAGCCTAACTTCCTCTCTAGCTGAGTAATGTCCGACATGGAGAAGGGCACGTGGACTCTGATGACACCCTCGGGACCAGCTACCTCATGAAGGGGTGCGATTGTCTTGGGGGTGGGAAGGAGTCACTTAGACCTGGTAACAGGAGGACTGAAAGAGGCAGGGGCAGACAGGAAGGAGAGGGAGGGGAAGGGAGTGTCTCTGTGGAGTAGGAGGAGGTGGAGCAGGCAGAATAGGGCGGAGAGGAGGGGGATGAAACGGAAGGCTGAGGATCTGTGGAATCAGGAAGAGGAAGAGGAGGGTATAGTGGGAGAGAAGGGGAAGATGGGGCTGGGGGATAAGGTGGGGGTTCATCTGCTGGGTCAAATGAGGAAGAATCTGCAAAGTCAGAAGTAGAAGTAGGGGAAGAGAGGGGTTTGCAAGCAATGAGGACCTGAGAGGGAGGGCAGGAGGAGCAGAGAGCAGGGTGCTGTGCGAGAAGGCTAAAACCTTCAACGCAGGGAATTTCCCTCCACTTTTTCAGACGCTGGCAATAGTTAAAAAGGTCCCGGAGGAGGTTTGGATCTAAGGAGCCTTCTGGAGGCCAATGATTGCCATTATCCAGTGCATATGTAGGCCAATCTTGGGTACAGAATTTGATTAGAAGTTTGGGCTTGATGTCTGGTGTGAGGGAGATTGTGGCCAGATTTTTTATTAAACATTTGACAGGTGAGGCTTCAGGTATAGACGAAGAGGTGCTCATAGTCACAGGGAAAGATGGAAGAGAGAGAGAGAGAGAGAGAGAGAGAGAGAGAGAGAGAGAGAATAAGAGTAAGAGAGAGAGACAAAGAGAAAACCCGGGCTGGAACGGCTTCCAGGAAGCTCAGGGCGAACGGGGGTCAGGTGGGCGTCCCCAAAATGACCAGCCCATCGCGAGGAAATACAGAGGGCACTACCTGGTCGTCACCAGTGAAGTGCGATCTGTGATACCCAATGGGGTCGGAGCCACGGGCAACCTGACGTCAGGAAAGTTTTCGACCGCAGCAGAAGAAGTCAGTAATGAAAACAGAACTCCGGCTCCGGCAGAACGCATTTCCAGGCCGGGAGTTCAGTTTTCCCCAAGCAGAGAGGCAGCTTCAGCCAGACACAGCAGCCCCACAGGAAACAGCAACTCTAGCTGGCAGCGGCAGCGGCAGCAGAGGAGGGAAAAAACCACAGAGCCTCTCCTGTAAACTCAGAAGCCTCACGCCCCAAAGGGAAACGGATCACCAGAGGGTCCACTTCGGCCAGTAAATGTCTTAGTGGGAGGAATTCCCTCCCCCCACCGGGCGTCTGGAGTGTGCAGGACGATCACGGTCACAAACCCAGCGGTAGCCCGAAGGGAGTTGGCGAGCCTGGGTCAGGGGACGCTTACCTACACCAGATCAGTGCTGGAAGCCGGAGTCTGAAAAGAGGGGACCAGGGCGGAGTGTCTCGGCGGAGCGGGGGACGGGGCTCTTGTTGGAAAGAGCTCACCCGTATCCTCACACGGGGCACCAGAATGAAAGAATTCCCCACGCAAAGACACTTCGCTGGGAGAATTCCAATTTTATTGCAAAAAGCTGTGTGCTTATATAGAACTAAGGGGGAGATGGTAGGGCTTAGATAAATGGCAAGCAACCCGTTTATTGGCAAGTTCTTTCAGATATCAGCTCTAGAGCCCAGGAATTAGTTCTCATTGGGGCTAAGGTTCCCCACCAGCAAAATTTGAAATTGGCACCGGCGGGAGAGTTCACACGGGCGGGAACTTTTCACGCCACTGCAGAAAAGAAGAAGGTAGGAAGAAGAGGTGCTCATGTGCCATGTTGGGGTTTTTTCTCTGGGTTATGGCTGCCATTTATACTTTTCCCAACACTAACCCTCGGCCTAACCCTAACACGTTCACTAATCCTAACCTATACATTACCCTAAACATAACCCCAACCCTAAACCTAACCAAACACTAAACCTAGACGTAACACTAACCCTAAAACTAGCCCTAATTGTAACCCTAGTTCTTACATTAGCCATAGCCCTAAAGCTAAAACAATACTTAGCCTAGCCCTAATCCAAGCTCTAACCCTAGCTTTAACCCTAACCCTAAACATAACCCTAGCCCTAACCCTAACCCTAACCCTAGCGCTAACACTAGTGCTAACCCCTTCCTTTACCCGAAGCCAAACTCTAATCCTAAAGCTACCCTAGTCCTAAACCTAATTCTTAGCCTAACCCAAAACATAACTCTATTACTAGTCATAACCCTAATTCTCAATGTAGCTCTATTACTATCCCAAAACCTAAACCTAACTCTGACCCTTATTCTGACCCTAACACTAACCATAGGTCTAAACCTGACCCTAACCCTAAACCGACCTCTAACATTGGCACTACCTATAACCCTATAACTAAACCTTGCCCTGTCACTAGACCTAGACCTACACTTAATCCTTTATCTAGTGATAACTCTAGGCGAATGCATAAACAAAAACTTAATCCAAGCCCTAATAATAACCCTTAACCTAAATCAAACACTAACCCTACTCCTAGACCAAACCCTAGTCCTAATGCAAGCCCTAACAATAAACCTAACCCTAACCTGAACACTGACCCTTACCCTAACACAAAACTTAGCTCTAAAACTTATACTAACAAAAAACATAACCCTAACACTAGACCTAGAGATATCACTAACCCTGAAAGAAGTCATCACCATAGGCCAAAACCTATGTCTAACTGTATCCATTACCCTAACCCTAACCCTAATCCTAAAGCTAACCGTAGCCCTAACCCTCACACTGACTCTAACCCTAATCCTCGTCCTACTCCAAACATTAGCTCAATCCCTAACCCTTAAACTTAACCTAACCCTAACACTAACCCATGGCCTAAACCTAAACCTAAAATTAACCCTAGTCCTAATCCTAACCTTAACCCTATTCCTAAACCTAGCTCTAAGCCTACATATTATCCTAACTCTAAGCCTAACCTTAATGATAACCCTAACCCTAACCCTAACTCTACCCCTACATATTTCCCTAACCCTAACCCTAACCCTGATGATAACCCTAGCTCTTACCCTAAATCTACCCTAACCCTAACCCTAGATATAACCAAAAACCTAACCCTTGCCATAGAGCTAACCCTTGCTCAAACCCTAAACATTACACTAAACCTAACCCTAAACCTATCCCTAATCCTAATCTTAAGCCAAAACCTAACCCTAACCATAACACAGAATCAAACCCTATCCAACACCCTAAACCTAATGATAACCCTAGTCCTATCCTTAACACTAACCATGACCCTAACCTTAACTATAACCTAGACCTAACCCTAAACCTAACCATTGCCCTAGTGCTAAACCTAGCTCAAACTCTAAACAATATCCTAAACCTAAACCTAACCCTAACCCTAGGCCTAACCCTAACTTTAGCCCTAATACAAACCATAACCCTAGCCCTAACCCTATCCTTTATCCTAAGCACAACCATAACCCTAAGGCTAACCCTAGGCCTAACCCTAACACTTTTGCTAACTCTAATCCTATCAATTACCCTACACATAACATGAACGCTAAAACTAAACCTATCATTACCCTAACCAAACCTTAATGTTAATTCAAGCTCTAGACCTAAACCCTAACCTAAATCAAACCCGAAACCTAATTCTAACCTTAATATTACCCTTAGCTGTAAACCTGAACCTTACCCTAAACCGAACCCTTACACTAGACCTAGCCATAAAACTAACACTCAATCTATCCCTAACATAAGCCTACACCTGACGCTAGTCCTAGCCCTAATTCTTGCCATAACCCTAAAACAAACCCTTGCCCTCATCCTAGTCCTAAACCTAGCCTTATTACTAAACCAAACCATAACCCTAGCCCTAACCGAATTCTAACCTTCGACCTAGCCCTAAAACTAGCTCTAACCCCATCCCTTCCCCTAAACCTAACTCTATCCCTAAACCTAAACCTAAGCCTAAAACTAGGCCTAACCCTAATACAAATGCTAGACCTAATCCTAGCCCTAATTTGGCCCTAAACCTAACCTATCCCTTACCCAAAGACTAACTATAACTCCCTATTTAGTCCTATTTCTAGTTCAAACCCTGTCCCTTACCATAATCCTATAACTTGCCTTTACATTAGCCCTAACCATAGATCTAGCCCTGATCCTATATCTAACCCTAATTCAAATCTAATAATAACCCTAAGCTAAACCTCTCACTAACACAAGCCGTAACACTAATGCTAATCCTAAAACTAGCTCTACCCTAGCCCTAACCCTACAAAACAACCAAGCCATAGCCCTAACCCTAAACTTTAACATAAACCAAACACTAAGCCTACACCTAGCTCTAAACCTAGCTATAATTTGAGTCCTATCCCTAACCCAGAAACAAACCCTGACCCTGACTATGATCATAACACTAACCCTAGATCTAAACATCACTCAAAACATAACCTAAACCTAACCGTACACCTAGCCCTAACCTTAACCCTAAAACTAGTTCTAATTGTAACCCTAGATCTTACATTGGCTGTAGCCCTTAACCTAGCCCTAACCTAACCCAAATCTGATCCTTAATTAGAGCCTAACACTACCTTTAATCCTAAGCATAACCCTAATTCTAGCCCTAACCCTTATCCTAAACCTAACCCTAACCCTAACCTTGACATAACCCAAAACCTAACCCGCACACTAGCCTTGAACCTAACCATAAACCTATCCCTATCCATTACCCAAATCCTAATCCTAACCCTAATGCCAACCCTAGGATAACCCTAAACCTTTTCCTAACCCTAAACCTATACATTACCCTAAACCTAACCTGAACCCTAAACCTAATCATATCCATAAACCTAATCCTAACCCTAATAATCTTAACCCTAAAACTATTTCTAACCATAACCCTAGACCTGAAATTAGACCTAGCCCTAATGAAGCCCTAACCCTAACCAAATCAGGCCTAATCCTAGCCCTAATCTTAGCCTTAATCCTAAAACTAACCCTAACCATAGTCATAACCCTAATTTTAACCCTTTCCCTAGTTCTAAAGCTAGCTAAAACATCATACCTAACCATAACCATAACTGTAGCCATAAACCTAGGCTCAGCCTTAATACTAACCCTATCTCTAATCCTGGCCCTAATTAAGCCCTAATTCTAACCCTAATTCTAACCCTAACACTAACACTAACTCTAACTCTCGTCCTATCCGTATACCTAGTTCTAACTCTATCCCTTATGATAACTCAATCCCTAGCCCTAACCCTAGCCCTAATAATCACTGTAGCCCCAAACCTAGATCTAACCCTAACTTTAAATGTAACCCTAGCCCTAAGCCTAAATCACATCCTTACACTAGCTCTAACCCTAATGCTAATTTGAAAACTAGCCCTAGCCCTAGCCCTAGCCCTCAAGCAAAATGGAGCCATAGCACTGATCCTAAACCTTAACCTAAGCCAAACCCTAATCCTACACATAGCCCTAACACTAGCCCTAATTCGAGTCCTAACTCTAACCCTAGAACTAATACTAACCATGACTCTGACATTAACACTAACCCTAGCTCGACACATTACACTATCCCTAAACCTAAAAAAAAAAGAAATCCTACACTAGACCTCAACCTAAACCTAACCCTAAAACTAGCCCTAATCATAATGCCAGTTCTTAAATAAGTCATATCCCTAAACCTAACTTAAAACCTAGCCCTAATCCAAGGCCTAACCTTAGCTTTAACTCTAACCCTAAGCCTGACCTTAACCTAGCCCTATCCCTTGTCCTAATCCTAGCTCTAACCCTATTTCTTACACTTAGCCAAGCCCTCACCCTATTGCTACCCTAATCCTAACCCTAATTCTATGCATACCCCAAACCATAACTCTATTACTAGTCCTAAACCTAGCCCTCATTCTAGCTCTAAAATTAACCCAAATCCTAAACCTAATGCTGATGCTTATTCTGACCCTAACTCTAAACCTAGGTTTAAACCTGACCCTAACCCGTATCTGAAACCTAAGACTAGCCATACCAGTAACCCTAACACTAAACCTAACACTAACACTAGCCCTAGATCTAAACCTAATCTTACATATAGCCATAACCCTAGCCTTAGCCCTAACAATAACCCTTAACCTAAACCAAACACTAACTCTACCCCTAGACCTTATCCTAGTCTTCATTCTGGACCTAAACCTAAACCTAATCCTAACCTGAAACCTGACATTTAACCTAACAAAAACCTTAACTCTAAACCTTAATCTAACCCCAAAACTAACCCTAACACTAGACGAACTCTAAATCTAGCCATAACCAAAACTCTAGCTCTTACATTACCCTTATACCAAACACTAGCCATAAACCTGACACAAAACCTGGCCCTAATTACAGCCCTAAGCCAAACCCTAAGCATAAACCTAACCCTAAACCTAGCCCTAACCCTAACCCTAACCCCCATCCTAGCCCTAACCCTAGCTCAAACCCTAAACCTTACCCTTAACATAAACCTAGCCCAAACACTGAACCTCACCCTAACTCTAGCCCTAATCCTAACTGTAACCATAGCCCAAACCCTAACTCTAACTCTAACACTAACCATAACCCTAAAAATAATGCTAACTCTAGCCCTAAATTTAACCCTAAACCTAACAATAACCTAAACCTAATGCTATCTTTAACCTGATATCTAAACCTATTACCCTAAACCTAATGATAACCCTAGCCCTAACCATAACACTAACCATGACCATAACCCTAGACCAAACCCTAAATTAACGTTAGCCATAGCAAAAATCCTAGCTCAAACCCTAAACTGTACCTTAAACCTAATCCTAAGTGTAACCCTCGCCCTAAACCTGACACTAACCCTAACTTTAGCCTTAATCCTAACCATTATCCTAGCCCTAACACTACAACTAAACCTATAAATTACCCTAACAATAACCATGACCCTAATGCTAACCATAGGCATAACTCTAAACCTATCAGAAACCCTAACCATATCCATTACCTTAAACATAACCTGAACCCTAAACTTAACACTATTTACTACCCTAACCCTTATTCTAACCTTAATGCTAATTTGAGCCTTAACTCTAAACCTTAACCTAACCCAAACCTGAAGCCTGTCACTGACCCTAATAATACCCGAGCTCTTAATCTTACCCTTTCCCTAAACATAATATTTTAATTTCGCCTAGCCATTAACCTAACCCTAAAAATATCACTAACTATACACCTAGAACTGACATTAATCCTAGCCCTAATTCTTGCTCTAAACCTAACACAAAACCTAGCCCTAATCCTAGCCCTAAATCTAGCCTTAATCCTAAACCGAACCATAACCCTAGCCCTAAACCTAAAGCTAATCATAAAACTAGCCCTAATTCTAACCATAGCACTAAAACAAAACTGAGCCACAGGCCTAACACTAACCTTAACTTAAACCAAACAAGAGCACTACACCTAGATGTAACCCTACCCTAATTCGAGTCCTAACCCTAACCTTAAAACTAACCCTGACCTGACTGATATTCTAACACTATCCCTAGCTATAAATATCACCCTAACCTTAAACCAAACCATAACACTTGACCTACCCCTCTACCTAACCCTAATGTTAAGCCTAGTTCTTATATTAGTCGTTGTCCTAAACCTAGCCTTAAACCTCACACAAAAACTAGCCCTAATCTGAGACCTAAACCTAGCTTTAACCCTAATCATAAACCGAACCCTAGCCCTAAACCTATGCCTTACCCTGAGCAAAACCTTAACCCTGATGGTAACCCAAGACCTATTCCTAATCCTTAGGCTAACCAAATCATAACCCTATTAATAGTCCTAACACTAGATCTCATTCTAGCTCTAACAATATCCCAAACCCTAACCCCAACCCTGACTCTTATTTTGACCATAACGTAAACACTAGGTCTAAACATGACCCTAAACCTAAACCAAACACTAACACTAGCCCTACTTCTCAACTGATACCTAAACCTAACCCCGCCACTAGCTCTAGACTTAAACCTAATCCTAAATCTAGCCTGAACTCTAGCTCTAGACCTAAACAAAATCCTAGCCCTAGCCCTAACAAAAAACTGTACCTAACCCAAACACTAACTCTACCCCTAGACCTAAACCTAGTCCTAATTCTGGCTTTAAACCCTAACGTTAACTCTAACCCAAACACTGATCCTGGCTTTAAAACTAAACCTAGCTCTAAACCTGAAACTAACCCAAATCTAAACCTAATTCTAGACCAAGCCATAAACCTAACCCTAAAACTAGCCCTAATCATAACCCTAGATCTTACATTACCCATAGCCCTAACCTTAGGACTAAACCTAACTCTAAATATAGAGCCAACTTTAGGCCTGAACCTAGCCCTAAGCATAACCCTAACCCTAACACTAGCCCTATACCTAATCCTAGCCATCACCTTAGTCCTAAGATAGCTCAAAGCCTAACCCTTACCCTAAACATAAACCTATACCTATCCCTAAGTCTCACCCTAACCCTAGCCCATATCCTAAACTTAACATAGCCCTAAACCTAGCTCTAAACCTACCCAAAACCCTTAACCTTAACCTAAACTTATGGATAATCCTAGCCCAAAACCTAACATTAACTCTAACCCTAATTGGAAAACTAACCATAGATATAACCCTAAAATTAAACTCAGCATGGCCCTAACTCTAGATCAAACCATAATCCTAAACATATCCAAAGCTCCAATTCTAACACTATCACTAATTCTAACTCTAAACTAAATCTAAACCTAACCTAACCCTATCCGTTACCTTAACGCTAACCCTAACGTTAATGATAACCCTAGCCCTAACTCTAACCCTAACCCTAAACCTACTATAATCCTATCCCTATACCTAACCCTAAACCTAACCCTAACCCTAGCTGAAAACCTAACCTTTATGCTAAACATAACCCTAAACCTAAACCTAAACCTAGTTCTAACACTAACTCTAACCATAACTCAAGGCATATTCCTAATCATAACTCTAGTTCTAACCTAAGCTCTAACCCTATCAATTACCATAACCATAATTCATACCCTAATGCTAAACCTAAGCCTAACCCTAGCCGTATCACTAACGCTAACTGTACCAATTACCCTAAACCAAACTTGAACCTTAAAACAAACACTAACTATACCCCTAACCCTAAACCTAATGCTAATTTCAGCCATAAACCTAAATCCTTACCTAAGCCAAATCTTAATCCTAATAATTCCCTGAGCTCTAAACCTGACCCTTACCCTAAACCTAACCCTTACACTAGACATAGCCATAAGCCTAACCCTAAAATTATCTTTAACCACAACCCTAGACCTGATATTAACCCTAGCACTAATCCTAGCCCTGAATCTAATACAAACACTAGCCCTCATCCTAGCCCTAAACCTAGCCTTAATCATAACCCTTACACTAACCCTAACCCTAACCCTAACTCTAAAGCTCAACCTACATCTAAACCTAGCTATAATGCCATTCTTTATACTAAACTTAAACCTAACCCTATTCCTATCACTAGGCCTAAGCTGAACACTAATACTAGCACTAATCCTAGCCCTAATTTAAACCTAATTAAACCCCTAACTCTAATTTTAGCCCTATCACTATACTCTAACTCTCACACTAGCCCTATCCCTAGTTCTAAACCAATCCCTTGCCATAACTCAAACCCTGGCCATAACCCTTGCCCTATCCTTAATCCTACCCTAATCCTAGATCTAACCTAACTATAAATGTAACCCTAACTCTAAGTCTAAGCCTAACACTAACACTAGCCCTAACCCTAATAATTATTGTAAATCTAGCCCTAACCCTAACCCTAGGACTACAACAAAACTGAGCAATAGACCTAACCCTAAACCTTAACTTAAACCAAACCCTAAACTACTTCAAGAACTAATCCTAGCCCTAATGGAGTCCTAACCCTAACCTTAAAACTAACCCTGAGCCTGTCTCATATCTTAACATTCACCCTAGCTCTAAACATAACGCTAACCTTAAAGCGAAACCTAACATTAAACCTAGCCCTAATTCGAATCCTAACTCAAACCCTAAAACTAACCCTGACCCTGACTCCTATCCTAAAAATAACTCTAGCACTAAATGTCACCCTAACCTTAAATCTAACACTAACACTAGAACTACCACTAACCCTAACCATAAGCTAACCCTAATTGTAACCCTGGTTCTTACATTACTTGTTGCCCTAACCCTACCCTTACACTAACACAAAAACTATCCCTAATCCGAGCCCTACACCTACCTTTAAACCTAACCTGAACCCTAACCCTACCCCTAACACTAGCTCTAACCCTATCTCTAACCCTAAGCAAAACCCTATCCCTAATGGTAATCCTAGACCTATCCCTAATCCTCAGGCTAATCAAAACTCTCACCAATTAATAGTCCTAACCCTAGCCCTCATTCTAGCTCTAACCCTATCCCAAACCTTAACCCTAACCCTGACCTTTATACTGACCATAACACTAACATAGGTCTAAACCTGACCCTAATGCTAGTCCAAACCAAAACACTAGCCCTACCAGTAAACTTATACCTAAACCTGACCCTATCCCTAGCCCTAGACCTAAACCTAATCCTTAATCTAGCTTTAACTCTAGTTGTAGACCTAAACAAAAACCCAGCCTTAGCGCTAATAATAACCCATAACTTAACACAAAGACTAACCCTACCCCTAGACATAAACCTAGTTCCAATTCTGGCTTTAACCTTAACTCTTACTCTAAAGTTTACACTGACCCTGCATTTAACATTTAACCTATCTATAACCTGACCCTAACCAAAAACCTAAACCTAACACTAGAATAGCCATAACCCTAATCTTACAACTAGCCCTAATCACAATCATAGATCCTACATTACCCACAGCCTTAACTCTATGTCTTAATCTAACAAAACCTAGAGGGAATTTTAGGCCTAAATCTAGCCCTAAGCATAACCCAACCTAAACCTAGCCCTAACCCTAACCCTGAACCTAAACCCAGACTTAGTCTTAAACTTTACTCAAAGCCTAACCCTTACCATAAATATAAACTTAAACCTATACCTTACTCTAAACCCTAACCCTAGCACTAACCCTAAACTTGAACTTATCCCTAAACCTAGCTCTAAACTTACACCTTACCTAACCCTACACCTAACTGTATTGATAACCCTAGCATTAACCCTAACCATAACCCTAATCGTAACCAGAAAACTAACAATAGACCAAACCCTAAAACTAACACTTGCCATAGCCCTAACCCTAGCTCAAAACCTAACCAGTACCATAAACCTAAACATAACCCTAGCCTTAACATTAACCCTAAAAATAAATCTAACCCTAAACCTAAACCTAAAGCTGCATCTAACCATATCCATTAACCTACCCTTATCCAAACCCTAACAATAACACTAGACCTAACCTTAGCCTTAACCCTAAACCCACCAAAATCCTGTCAATAGACTTTAGGTTGAACCTAGTCCTCGACCTAGCCCTAGCACTAACACTTGCTCAAAACCTATCCGTTATACTAAACATAACCCTAGCCCAAAACCTAACCTCAATCCTAGCCCTAATCCTAATTGTAACCATAGCCCAATTCCTAGTTCTAACTCTATCCATTATCCTAACCATAACCCTAAACCTAATGTTAAACCTAGACCTAACCTTAACCCTAACCCTAACTCTATCCCTAGCCCTGATTCTAATCTGAAGCCTCAGTGTAGTCCTAACATTTACTCAATCCCTGACCCATACCCTTAACCTAAATGTATGAAAATGATAAGCTTAACCCTAAGCTTAACCCTAACCCTAACCCTAGCCCTAATCCTAAACTTAAACCTAGAATTAACTTTAGCTCTAACCCCACCCATTACCCAAACCAAAACCATAAATGTCATGATAATGTTAGCCCTAACCCTAAACCTACTCTAACCCTAACTGTAAACCTAATCCTAGACCTAACCATAAACGTAACCCTTGCCGTAGTCCTAACCCTAGCTCAAACTATAACAATTGTGCTAAACTTAACACTAACCCTAGTCCTAAAACTAAACCTAACCTTAAACCTAACCTGACATCTAAACCTGTTCATTACATTAACGCTAATGATAATTCTAATCCTAACCCTACACCTAATCCTAATCCTAACCAGATCCTTAGCACTAACCCTAGCTCAAACCCTAACCCATACACTAAACCTAACCCTAACCATAAGTCTAGCCCTAATCCTAAACATAACCCTAGCCCTAACACTAGCTCTAACCCTATCCATTGCCCTAATGATAACCATAAACATAATGCTAACCCTAGGCCTAACCCTAACCCTATCCCTTACCCTAAATCTAACCTGAGCCCTAAACCTAAACTGAAGCATAAACCTAACCTTATCCATTACCCTAACCCTAACTCAAACCTAATGCTAATGTGAGCCATAACCCTAAACCTCAACCTAATCCATACCCAAAAGCTGTCTCTGACTATTATAATACCCCTAGCTCTCAACTTGAACCTCACCCTAAACCTAACCTGACACTAGACCTAGCCATAAATCTTACCCAAAAACTATCCTAACCATAACCCTAGTCATGATATTACTGCTAGCCCTAATTCTCGCCATAACCCTAACACAAACGCTAGGCCTTATCCTAGACATAAACCTAGACTTGATCCTAACTTGAACCCTAACTCTAGCCCTATCCCTAATTTTATCCCTCTCCCTATTTCTGAAACTTGCTATAACCCATCCCTTCCCCCAAATCTAACCCTAACTCTAACTCTAGACTTAGCCCTTACACTAATCTTAGACCTGATCCTAGCCCTAATTTAACCCTAACCCTACCACTAGCACTAAGACTAACTCTGACTCTCACCCTAGCCCTATTCCTAGATCTAACCCTATCCCTTACCATAACCCTAACACTTGCCCTAACCTTAGTCTTAACACTAGTCCTAGCCCTAACCCTAGAACTAACCATAAATCTAAGTCCAACACTAACCCTAAGCCTAAACCTCACACTCACACTAGCCCTAACACTAACACTAATCCTAAAACTAGCCCTAATCTAGTTCAAGACCTAAAACAAAACTGAGCCATAGCACTAACCCTAACCCTTAACCTGAACAAAAACCTAACCCTACACCTTGCCGCAGTCTGGCTGGGCACAAATCACGAGCCACTGAAGCAGGAACAAACTTTATTTTTGAACTCCACCGAAACACTTCACACATGTTCCCGGGCACTCCTCCCGAATGCCACACGGCTAGTCCAGGAACCACCAGCCGGAAATATCCTCCGGAAAATACCTCCTCCTGCACTTCCCCAACCAATGGGAACTCTCCAGGAATCCCCGGGAATCCCCATGAGAACTGCAAAGTAGCCGCGGAGGCGGATAGTAATGCCTCACCTGTCAATCAATACTATTGGCAAAATGCCAGGGGCCATTCCGACTCAGCTGTGGCTCTCAGCAACACCTAGCCCTAACCTTAGCCCTAATTTTAGTCCTAAAATAACCCTAAAAGTAACCTTGAGCCTGACTGACATTACACTAACCCTAGCTCTACCATCACCCTAAAAGTATACCTAACCCTAAAACTAGGACTAGCCCTAACCGTAACCCTAATAGTAGCCCTCATCATAACTCTAGTTCTTACATTAGCCATAGCCTTAATCATAGCCCTAACCTAACACAAAACCTAGCCCTACACTGAGCCCTACATCTCGTTATAACCCTAAACCTAACATTAGCCCTAACCATTACCCTAAATCAAACACTAACCCTAAAACTGGCCTAACCCTAAACCTAACCCTAGACTTAATCCTAACCATAATCCTAGCCCCAACTCTAGCTCTAACCCTATCCATTACCCTAAACATAACCCAAACCCTAATGCTAACTCTAGCACTAAACTTAACCCTAACCCTAAACCTAGACCTGACATGACCCTAACCATCATCCTAGTCCTAAACATAGCTCAAACTCTAATACTTACCCTAAACCTAACCCTAACACTAACCCTAGGCCTAACCCTAACCCTAACCCTCGCCCTAATCCTAACCATAACCCTAGCCCTAAACCTATTGATTATTCTAAACATAAGCCTAACCCTAATGTAGCTCTAAACATAGCTCTAAACCCACCCATTACCCTAACCCTAACTATAAACGTCATGATAACACTAGCCCTAACCCTAAACCTTCTCTAACCTTAACTATAATCTTAACCCTATTCCTAACCCTAAATGTACTCTAACCCTAATTGTAAACCCAAACCTAGACCTAAGCATAAACCTAACCCTTGCTGTAGTCCTAATCCTAGCTCAAAACCTAACAGTTACACTAAACCTAACACTAACCCTAATCCTAAACCTAAATCTAACCCTATCCATTTAGGCCTAACCATTAATCTATCACTAACACTAACCTTATCCTTACCTAAACCTAACCTGAACACTAAACCTATCACTATCCATTACTCTTACCCTAACCCTAACCCTAACCCTAATGCTAATTTGAGCTCTAAAACTAAACCAAAACCTAACCCAAAATCTGAACAAGACACTGATTCTAATAACATTCCTAGCTCTAAACCTGACCCTTACCCTAAATATAAGCCTTACACTAGACCTAGCCATAAAACTAACTCTAACAGTATCCCTAACCGTAACTCTATACCTGGCATTTCACTCTAACTAATTCTTGCCTTAAACCTAGCACAAACCTGAGCCCTAATCCCAGCCCTAAAACTAGCCTTAATCCTAACCTGAACCCTATCCCTAGCCCAAACCCTAATTTCAACCCTCGCCCTAGTTCTGAACCTAGGTATAAACACATCCCTTCTCCTAACCCTAACTAATCCTAAAGTGACACTAACACTAACACTAGCCCTAACACTAGGCCTAATCCTAACATTAACCATAGCTCTAATCCTAGCCCTAATTTATTACTAACTGTAACTCTAACTTTAAGCCTAGCCCTAAGACTAACCCTAACTCTATCCCTAGACATCTTTCTAGTACCAACCTTATATATTGCATGACCCTAACACTAGCCCTAACCTTAGTCCTAACCCTAGCCCTAGTCCTAACCTTAGTCCTAACCCTAGCCTTAGTCCTAAATCTAGAACTAACCCTAACTCTAAATCTAACCCTAATTCTAAACCTAAACCTCACCCTAACACTAGCCCTAACATTAATTCTAATTTTAAAACTAGCCCTAACCCTACCCATAACCCTCAGACAAAACTGAGCTGTAGCCCTAATCCTAACCCTTAACCTAAACCAAATCCTAATGCTACACTTAGTAATAACCATATCCCTACAACTAATACTGACCCTGTCTCGGACCCTAAAAATACCTCTAAACATCACCCTAACCCTAAACTTAACCCAAACACTAGACCTAGCCCTAATCCGAACACTAAAACTATCCCTAAACATAAAGCTAGTTCTTACATTAGCCATAGCCCTAACCAAAACACAAAACCTAGCCCTAAACTGAGCCTCAACCCTAGCTTTAACCCTAACCCTAACCCTAACACTAACACTAACCCAAACCATAGCTCTAAACCTAGTCCTTACCCTAAGCCAAACTCTCACCCAAATGCTACCCTAGTTCTAACCCTAATCCTTAGCTTACCCCAAACCCTAACTCTATTACTTGTCCTAACCATAGCCCTCTTTCTATCTCTAACCCTAACTTGAAGCCTAAGGCTAATCCTTACCCTTATTCTTACCCTAACACTAACCCTAGGTCAAAGCGTGACCTAAGCACTAAACCGAACCCTAACACTAACCCTACCAGTAAACCTATACTTAAACTTAACCATAATACTAGCACTAGACCTGAACTTAATCCTAAATATAGCTATAACTCTAGCCCTAGCCCTAAACAAAAACCTAGCAATAGCCCTAAAATAACCATTAACTTAATGCAAAGACTAAATTACCCCTAGACCTAACCCTAGTTCTAATTCTGGCCCTAACCATAAAACCAATGCTAAACCGAACAATAACGCTTACCCTAACACAAACCCTATCTCTAAACCTTATCCTAACCCAAAACATAAACCGAACACTAGACATATCTATAACCCTAATCCCCAAAAAACTAGCCATAACCATAACCCTGGCTCTTACATTATCCATAGCCCTAACACTAGCCATAAACCTCACAAAAAACCTAGTCTAATTCCAGACCTAAACCTAGTACTAAGAATAACCCTAATCCTAATCCCAGCCCAAACCCTAAACCTAATGCTTGCCCTAACCCTAACCCTAGCTCATACTCTAACCCTTACCTTAAATATAACCCTAGCTCTAACCCTAATCCTAGCCCTATCCCTAATCCTAAGTGTAACCATAGCCCAGTCCTAGCTCTAACTTTATCCATTGCCTTAAACATAGCCCAAACCCTAATGCTAACCCTAGCCCTAACACTAACCCTAACCATAACCCTATTCCTAACCCTAACCCTAACCATAGCCCTGATTCTAATCCTAAACCTTGCCCTAGCCCTAACCCTAGCTCAAACCCTAACACTTACCCTAAACCTAACCCTAACACTAACCCTAGGAGTAGACCAAACCCTAGCCCTAATCCTAACCTTAACCTAAGCCCTAACACAAGCATTAAACCTATCCATTACTCTGAACATAAGCCTAAACCCAATGCTAACCCTAGGCCTAACCCTAACCCTATCCCTAACACTAACCTTGTACTTTACTCTAAATATAACCTCAACTGTAAACCTAACTCTATCCATTACTCTAACCCTAACCCTAATCCTAATGCATATTTGAACACTAAACTTAAAACTTAACTCAAACTAAACCCTAACCCAGACTCTGAACCTAATAATAACCTAGCTCTATACCTGACCCCTACCCTAAACCTAACCCTTACACTATACCTAGCCATAAATCTATCCCTAACACTATCCCTAAACATAACCCTAGACCTGACATTTGCCCTAGCCTTAAACCTAGCCCTAAACCTAGCCCTAACCCTAACACAAAACCTAGCCTCATCCTAGCCCTAAACCTATACTTAATCCTAACCTGAACCCTCACCCTCGCGCTAGCCCTAATTATAACCCTCGCCCTAGCACTGAACCTAGCTATATAACCCCATCCCTTCACCTAAAACGAACCCTAACCTTGGCCCTAACCATAGGCCTAACCTTAAAACTTTTCAAAGCACTAATACTAGCCCTCTTTGAACCCTAAACTTAATCCTACCCCTAACCCTAGCCCTAAAACTAACTCTAACTCATACCCTAGCCCTATTTCGATTTATATCCCTATTTGTTACCCTAAACCTCACAATAGCCCTAACCTTAGCCCTAACCCTAGCCATAACACTAACCCTAGATCTAACATTAACTCTAAATCTAATCCTAATCTTAAGCCTAAACCTCTTTCTACCATTATCTCTAACACTATTATTAATCCCAAAACTAGCCCTAATCCAAGTCCTAGCCCTAAAAAAAAAGAAAAAAAAAAGATGAGCCATTCCTCTAACCCGAAACCTTAAGCTAAACCAAACCCTAACCCATGACTAGCCATAACCTGAGCTCTATTCGAGTCCTAGGCCTAAAACTAACCTTCACCCTGACTCATATCCAAACACAAACTCAGCTCTAAATATGACCCTAACCCTAAAACCAGTGCTAACACTAGACCTAGCCAAAACCTTAACCCTAAAACTAACACTAATCGTAATCCTAGTTCTTACATTGGCCTTAGCAAAACCCTAGCCCTAGCTCTAACACAAAAATAGCCCTAATCTAAGCCCTAACACTAGATTTAACACTAACCCTAACCCTAAAACTAGCCCTACACCTAACCCTATTCCTAGCCCTAAACCTAGCTCTAATCCTATCCATTACCCTAAGCCAAACCCTATACGTAATGCTAACTCTAGTCCTAATTCTAATCCTTAGCCAAACCCAAACAATAACCCTATTACTAATCCTAACACTAGCCCTCATTCTACATTCAAACCTAATCCAAAACCTCACCCTAACCTTCATCCTTATTCTGACCCTAACAATAATTATAGGTCTAAACCTGACCCTAAACTGAAATCAAAACCCGAAACTAGCCCTACCAGTAAACTTATACCTAAACCTAAACCTAACACTAGCCCTAGACCAAAACATAATCCTAAATCTAGCTGTAACTCTAGCCCTTGACATAAACACAAACTTAGTCCTAGCCCTAACAATAACCCTTATCCTAAACCAAACACTAACCTACCACTAGGCCTAAGCCTAGTCCTATTGTGGCTTTCAACTTAACCCTAATTTTAACCTGAACACTGGCCCTGACACTAACATTAAACCTAGCTATAAACCTGACCCTAAACCAAAACCTAAACCTAACACTAGAACTAGCCATAACCCTAACCCTAAACTACCTCTAATCAGAATCCTATATCTTACATTACACAAGCACTAAACCTAGGCCTATACCTAACAAAAATCTTAACCCTACTTGAGGCCTAAACCTACCCTAAGCATAACTCTTACCCTAACCCTAACCTTAGTCCTAACCCTAACCCTAACCCCCACCTTAGTTCTAACCCTAGCTCAATGCCTAACCCTTAGCCTAAACATAACCCTGGCACTATCCCTAACCATAACCCTAACCATAGCACTAACCTGAACCTTAAACCTAGACTTAATACTAGCTCTAACTGTAGCCATTACCCTAACTCTAACCCTATCCTTAATGATAACCCTATCCCTAACCCTAACCAAAAACCTAACCCAAACCAAAAACCTAAGCCTAAACCTAAAACTTGCCATAGCCTTAACCCTACTCAAACTCTAACAGTTACCCTAAAACCAACAGTAAACCTAGCCCTAAAACTAAACATAAAATGAAACCTAACCTTAACCATAAAGCTAAACTTACATCTAACCCAATCTATTACCCTAAACCTAATTCTAACCCTAATGAAAACCCAAGACCTAACCCTAAACCTATCCCTGAAAACAGCACTAAACCTAACCCTGTCCTAGACCTAACTCTACCTCAAAATCTAACCTTTACCCTAAATATAACCATAAGACTACACTAAGTTAGGGTTAATATCCCTAACCCGAATCCTAACCTAACTCTAGCCCTAACCATAGCTCTAACCCTATATATTATCCTTATGATAACACGAATTCGGATGCTAACCCTAGGCATAACCCTAACCCTTTTGCTAACCCTAAAGCTCTCCATTGCCCTAAACCTACCCTGAAACCTAAACCTAAGCCAATTAATTACCCTTACCCTAAATCTAACCCTAATGCTCATTTGAGCTCAATCACTCAACCTTAACCTAAAACAAACCCTAACCCTGATCCTGACCCTCAAAATACACCTAGCTCTAAAACCTGACCCTTACCCTAAGCCTAACATTACACTAGAACTAGACACAAACCTAATCCTAAATTTACCTCAAACTTTAACACTAGACCTGATATTAGACTTAGTCCTAATTCTAGACCTAACCCTACAATAAACCCTGCCCCTCATCCTAGCCCTAAACCTATCCTTAATCATAACCATAACCCTAACCCCAGACCTAATCCTAATGCTAACCCTCATCCTACCTCTAAACCTACCTATAACACCATACCTTACCCTAAAATTAACTATAACCCTAGCCCTAACACTAGGCCTAAGCTGAAGATTAATCCTAGTTCTAACTTAGCTCTATCCATAAAACTAACCAAAACACTAGGCCTAAGACTAACTCTAACTCTCACCCTAGCCCTAGCCCTAGTTCTAACCCTATTTGTTACCATAACCATAACCCTAGGCCTAAGCCTTGCCCAATAGTTAGACCTAGTCCTAATACTAGATATAACGCTAAATCCAAATCTAACCCTAAACCAAAGTTTAAGCCTAACACTAACACCAGCCCTAACCCTCATGGTAATCTTATAACTAGCCCAAACCCTAAACCTAGGACTAAAACAAAACTGAGCAAAAGACCTAACACTAAACCTTAACTTAAACCAAACCCAAACACTAGACATAGACATAACCCTAGCCCTAACTCAAGTCCTAACCCTAACCTTAAAACTTACCCTGACCCTGACTCATATTCTAACAATAACCATAGCTCTAAAGACTACCCTAAACTTAAACCAAGCCCTAACAGTAACCCTAGACCTAATTCAAATCATAACCCTAACTTTAAAGCTAACCCTTACCCGGACTGATACCCTAACAGTCAACTTAGCTCTAAACACAGCCCTCACATAAACCGAACACTAACAGTAACTCTAGCCTTTATTTGACTCCTAACCCTAACCCTAAAACTAACCCTGATGCTGACTCATATCCTAACAATAACCCTACCTTTAAATATTACCCTAACTTTAAACCTAAACCCAACACTAGACCTACCCCTAACCCTAATCTTAAAAATAACCCTAATTGTAAACCTGGCTCTTACATTAGCCAATTCCCTATCTAGCCCTAACCCTAACACAAAAACCAGCCCTAATCCGATCTCTAAACCTATATTGAACCCTTACCCTATCCATAACTCTAGAATTAACACTAGCTCTAATGCTATCCCTTAACCTAAGAAAAACCCTAACCCTAAATGTAGCCCTAGACCTATCTCTAATCCTTAGACTAACCAAAACCCTAACCCTATTAATAGTCCTAACCCTAGCCCTCATTCTAGCTCTAACCCTATCCGAAACCCTAATGCTAACCCTGACCCTTATTCTGACCCTAGCATTAACCTTAGGTCTAAAACACTAAACCTAGACCAAACCCTAACACTAGCCCTAGACCTAAACCAAACCATAAATCTAGCCTTAACTCTAGCCCTAGATCTAAACATAAACCTAGCCCTAGCCCTAACAATAATCCTTAACCTAACTCAAACATTAACCCTTCCCCTAGACCTAAACTTAGTCCTAATTCTGGCTGAAACCCTAATTCTAACCCAAACACTGATCCTGCCTTTAGAGTAAACCTATCTCTAAATCTGACCCGATCTGAAAATCTAAACCTAACACTAGACCTACCCATAACCCTAACCCTACAATTAGCCCTCAACATAACCCTAGTTCTTACATTACCCATAACCCTAACTCCAGGCCTAAACCTAACACAAAACTTGGGGTAATCCTAGGCCTAAATCAAGCCTTAAGCATAACCCTAACCCTGACCCTAGCTAGCCCTAACCCTAACCTAACCCTCGCCTTAGTCCCAATCCTAGCTGAAAGCCTGAATATTACTCTAGACATAAACTTACACCTATCCCTCAATCTAACCCTAACCTTAGCCCTAAACGTAAACTTAACCCTAGCCCTAAACCTAGCTCTAAACCTACCCATTACTCTAAACCTAAACCTAACCTTATTGATAATCCTAGGCTTAATTCTAAACTTAAACCTAACTGGGAAACTAACCCTAGACCTAAACTTAAACCTCACACTTGCCATAGACCGAAACATAGCTCAAACCCTAACTCTTATTATAAACCTAAACATAACCATAGCCCTAAATCTCAGCCTAAACCACAATCTAACATTAAACATAGCCCTAAATCTACATCTAATCATATACATTACCCTAACCCAAAACCTTTCCCTAATGATGTCCCTAGCCCTAATCCTAACCCTAACCCTATGAGTACTATAATATTATCCCTAGAAGTAACACTAAACCCAACCCTCACCCTAGCCCTAAACCTAGCTCAAAACCTAACCGTTATGCTAAACATAAACGTAAGCCTAAACTGAGTTTTAACCTTAACCCTATCCAAAATTCAAGACCTATTCTTAACCATAAACCTAGCCCTAAACTTAGCTCTAATCCTATCCATTACACAAACCATTACCCTTACCCTAATGCAATCCCTAGGCCTAACCTTAACCCTATCGCTAACCCTAACTATCAATTACCCTAAACCTAATGTAAACTCTTAACAAAACCCTATCATTACCCTAACACACACCCTAATGCTAATTCAAGCCCTAACCCTAAACCCTAACATCAACCAAACTCTAACAATGACCCTGGTGCTAATAAATCACTTAGCTCTAAAAGTGACTTTTACACTAAACCTAACCCTTACACTAGACATAGCCATAAACCTAATCCAAAAACTATCCCCAGTCGTAAGCTTAGACATGACATTAGCCATAGCCCTAATTCTAGACTTAAACCTAACACAAACCCCAGCCTTCATTATAGCCCTGAACTTAGCCTTAATCCTAACTCTAAACCTAACTTTAGACCTAACCCAAAAACTAACCCTAGCCCGAATCTTAGCCCTAATTTAGTCCTATTCCTAACCCTAGCCCTAAACCTAGCCCTATGACTAATTCTAACTCTCACCGTAGACTCATTCTTAGTTCTAACCCTATCCCTTATCAGAACCCTAATCCAAGCCCTAACCCTAGCCCTAACTCTAGCCCTATAATTAGCTCTAGACCTAACATGGATCTAATTTTAACTCTAAATCAAACCCTAACCCTAACCCTAACCCTAACTCTAAATCTAACTTTAACCCTAGCCCTAAAACAAAACCGAGCCATAGCCCTAACCGTAACCCTAAACCTAAACCAAACCCTAACCCTAACCCTAACATTAGCTCTATTTCTAGTTTTAAGTTGAAAACTAGAATTAACACTGACCCTGACTCTAACCATAATTCTAACCCTAAACCCAAACTTTATACTAGACCTACCATTAACCCTAACCTTAAATTTAGCAATAATTGTAACAATGGTACTTACATAAGCCTTACTCCTAACCCTAGCACTAACTTATCCCAAAACCTAGCCCTAATCCAAGCCCTAACCCGAGTTTTAACCCTAACCTTAATCCTAACTCTTGCCCTAATCAAAACCATAACCCTAGCCCAAAACCTAATTCTAAACCTATAGATTGCCATACCGATGACCCTAAGCCTAAACCTAACCCTATCCCTAATCCTAAACCTACGCATTATTTTAAACCAAACCTAAACCCTAAACCTCAACCTATCATTACACTAACACTTACCATAACGCTAATTCCAGCCCTAACTTTACACTAAACCTATCACAAACTTCTAACCCAGAACTTGACCCTAATAATACCCCTAGCTCTAAACCTGACCCTAACCCAAAACCTAACCCTTACATTACCTGTAGCCATAAACCTATCTTAAAAGTATCTTTTACCATAATCCTAGATCTGATATTAGCCCTAGCCTTAATCCTAATCCCAAACCTAAAAAGAACCATAGCCCTCATCCTAGCCCCAAACCTAGCCTTAATCATAACCCTAACCTTAACCATTGCTGTAACCCTAATTCTAACCCTCACCCTATCTCTAAACCTAGCTATAACACCATTCCTTACCCTAAACTTAACCCTAACCCTAATGCTAGGCCGAAGGTGAACACTAACCCTAGCCCTAATCGTAGACCTATTTTAACCCTATCCCTAACCCTAACCCTAACCCTAGCCATAAGAGTAACTCTAACTCTCATACTAGCCCTATCCCTACTTCTAACCCTGTTCATTACCATAATCCTAACAGTAGCCCTAACTCTAGCCCTAAACCTAGCCATAACCATTGCCTAATCCTTAGTCCTACAGTAGATCTAACTCTAACTCTGAATCTAACCCTAAACCTAAGCCTAAGCCTAACATTAACACTAGCCCTAGTCCTACTGCTAATCAAAAAACTAGCCATAAACATAACCCATGCAGTAAAACTAACCTGAGCAATAGCCCTAAACTTAAACCTTAACGTAAACTATACATTAACACTACACCTAGACCTAATCCTAGCCCTAATTAGAGTCCTAAACTTAACCTTAATACTAACCCTAACTCTTACTCATATCCTAACACTCACCCTAGCTCTAAACACCACCCTACCCTTAAACTGAACCCCTACAGTAACCATAGTCTTAATTCGAGTCCTAACCCTAATCCTAAAACTAAACCTGACCCTGAATATTAACCTAACACTAGCACTAGCTCCAACTTTCACCCTAACCTTAAACCTAATCCTAACACTAGAAGTTTAACCACTAACCATAACCCAAAAACTAACCTAAAAGACCTAGTTCTTACATTAGCCATTGCTCTAACTCTAGCCATATCCCTAACACAATAACTGGCCCTAATCTGAACCCTAAACCTAGCTTTAACCCTAACCCTAGCCCTAACCTTAGCTCTAACCCTATCCCTTACCCTATGCCAAACCCTAAGCCTAATGCTAATCCTAATCCTAATCCTTAACCTAACCAAAACCCTAACCCTATTATTAGTCCTAACCCTACTCCTCATTCTAGCTCTAAACATATCCCAAACCCCAACCCTAACGCTGACCATTATTCTGACCTTAACACTAATCATGGGTCTAAACCTGAACCTAACCCTAAACCGAAACCTAACACTAGCCCTTCTGGTAAGCTTATACCTAAACCTAACCCTAACACTAGCCTTAGACCTAAACCTAATCCTAATTTCTCCATAACTCTAGCCCTAGATTTAAAGAAAAACCTAGCCCTAACCCTAACAATAACACTTAGCCTAAAGCCAAACACTAATCCTTCCCTTAGACTTAACCTTATTCCTGATTTTGGATTTCATATTAACCATAATCCTAAACTTAACACTGACCCTGACACTAACAGTAACACTAGCTCTAAACATCACCATAAACCTAAACCTAACCCTAAAACTATACTTAGCTCTAACATTAAACCTAAAACTAGCCCTAATCATAACAAAGTTCTTACATTTGCCATAGCCCTAACCTATTGCAAAACCTAGCCCTAAACAAAGCCCTACCCTAGTTTTAAACCTAAAGCTAACCATAACCCTAGCCTTAGCCCTAACCCTAAACCTAAGCCTAACCCTAGACCTAATCCTACGCATAACACTAGCCCTATCACAGGCTCTAACTCTATCCATTACCCTAAAACTAATCCTAAAACTAACTCTAACCGTAAACCTATCCCTAATCCTTACACTTACCCTAACTCTAACCCTATATCAACCGTAACACTAAATTATTCCTAACCCTAATACTAACCCTAAACCTAACCCTATCTAAACCTAACCCTAAAATGAACACTAAGCCTAACCTAACCATACCACTTACTCTAAACCAAACCCTATCATTAACCCTAACCTGAACCTGAACCCTAACCCTAACCCTAATTCTATCAGTAACACTCACCCTGAATCAAACCTAAAATGCAAACATAACTCTAACCCAAATCATAACGCTAGCACAAACCCTAACCCTAACCCTAACCCTAACCTAAACCTAAATCTAAACCTCACAGTAACACTATCCGTAACCCTAACACTTACCCTAACCCTAACCCTAACCTTAACACTAACCCTAATACTAAACCTAAACCTAACCCTAATGCTAACCCTAACACTAACCCTAACGCTTCTGCTACCCTAAGCCAAAACCTAATTCTATCCCTAACCCTAACCCTATCCATTACCGTACACCTAACCTGAACTCTAAACCTAAAACTAACATTAATCTAATCCTAAATGTAATGATAACTCGAGCCTTAAACCTAAACCTTAATCTAATAAAAACCCTAAATCTGACCCTGACCCTAATAATACCCATAGCTCTAAACCTGTCCCTAACAAGAAAACTGACCCTTATAATAGACCTAGGTATAAACCTAACATTAAAACTCTCTCTAACTGTCCTAGTCCTGACATTAGCCCTAGGTCTAATCCTAACACAAAACTTAGCCCACATCCTAGCCATAAACCTCACTTTAATCATAAACCTATCCCTAACCATAACCCTAATTCTAATCCTCACCCTAGTACTAAAAGTAGCTATAATCCCATCCCTTAACCTAAACCTAACCCTAACCCTAATGCTAACACTAACCCTAGCCCTAAACCTAGGCCTAACAGTAACATTAACCCTAGTACTCATCTCTAATTTAGCTCTATCCCTAACCCAACACTAACCCTAGCTCTAAGACTAACTCAAAATCTCACCCTAGCCTTATTCCTAATTCTAAACCTATCCCTTACCATGACCCTAAACATAGCCCTAAACTTAGCCCCTAATCCTAGCCCTATCCTTACCCATAGCTCAAAGCCTAGATCTAAACCTAACTCTAAATCTACCCTAAACCTAAGCCTAAACCTCACACTAACACTAGCCCTAATCCTAACATTAATCCTAAAACTACCCCTAACTCCACCCTTAGACCTAAAACAAAACCAAATCATAACCCTAACCCTAACACTTAACCTAAACCAAACCCTAACCCTACACCTAGCCCTAATCCTATCTCTAATTCTAGTCCTAAAACTAATCTGAAAACTAATCTGGACCCTGACTCTGACCCTAACATTAAACCTAGCTCTAAACAGCATCATAACTGTAAACTTAACCCTAACACTAGACGTAGCCCTAACACTGACCCTATCACTAGCTCTAATCATAACACTAATTCCTACATTAGACATAGCCTTAACCCTAGCCCTAACTAACCAAAAACCTAGCCTGAATCTGAGTCGTAAACCTAGTTTTTCTATATATTTATTTTTTTTTTTTTTGGTTTCTGTGGACACAACATCTTTATTTTATTGGTATGTGGTGCTGAGGATCAAACCCAGCGCCCCATGCATGCCAGGTGTGCATGCTACTTCTTGAGCCACATCCCCAGCTCCTAAACCTAGCTTTAACCCTAAATGTAAACCTAACCCTAACCCAAACAAAAGCCCTAATCCTATACATAACACTACCCCTAATCTTAGGTCTAACCCTATCCATTACCCTAATGATAACCCAACCCTTATGCTAAACCTAGGCCTAAACATAATCCTATACATTACACTAAACCACACCTAAACCCTAAACCTAACCCTTTCATTACCTTAACCCTAAACCTAATGATAATTCAAGGCCTAAACCTATACCCTAACCTAACCCAAACCCTCACCTTGATCCTGACCCTAATAATAACCCTAGCTCTAAAACTGACCCTTAGTATAAACCTAGCCCCTACACTGGACTAAGCCATAAACTAACACTAACTTTATCCCTAACTTTAACTCTAGACCTGACATTAGCCCTAGCCCTAATACTAGCCCTAACCCTAACACAAATATTAGCCCTCATCCTAGCGTTAATCATAACCCTAAACCTAACCATAGCCCTAACCATAACACTAATCCTTGCCCTAGCCCTCAACCTAGCTATAACCCAATACCTTAACCTAAACATAACCCTAACTCTAACCCTAATCCAAGGCCTAATCCTAACACTAACACTAGCCCTAATTTAGCCCTATCCCTAACCCTACCCCTAAGCCTAGCACTAAGACTAACTCTAACTCTCATACTAGCCCTATCACTAGTTCTAACCCTATCCCTTACCATAATCCTAAATCTAACCCAAACCCTAGTCCTAACCCTTGCCCTATCCTTAGCCCTAGCCCTAACCATAGATCAAAACCTAACTCTAAATCTAACCCTAACCCAAAGTCTAAGTCTAACCATTATAAATACATTTATATTTAGACTCTGTGTCTACAGATGTTGTCTTCAATTTTTATTTAGGATATAGTCATTACTTTCATAAAAGGCATACCATTTCTGGTGGTGTATAGAGAACTGAGGGTCAGGGGTAGGATGGTATGTTAAGAACGAAAGGAGTGAGGGTATATAATTAATCAAACTTAGCAACTTTGGAGGAGAACTCTAATGAATAGGGGGGATTTATGGAAGAAGGTATAAATTCAAACTCCTTATCTGTATTCATAATATTACCCTATATATAAATAGTAAAATTTAGGAGGCTGAAAGTGGGATAGAGGGAGTAAGAAAAAAGGAAAAAATAACAAGGAAAGAAAGAAAGAGAGAGATAAAGAATATAAGAGCAAATAGAGGGGTGGTGAGGTGGGCCTATGCAATTCCTCTGTATTATACTATTCTAGTGATTCAGTTCTTAAAGTACAATTTCATGGAAAGCTCTTGGTTTCACATATGTTGTGGTTGTGAGGACCAGAGAGGGAAGGGTAGAGGAGATTGGATGAGAAGAGCAAGAAAAGAAAAGTAAGAAAGAAAAAAAAAGTCTCTCAGAACTCTGTTTTATTTTCTTGCAATAGGTGGAGTCATCGATTCCTAGATTGAGTCTCTGTGCTCAGGGTGGTGGAGGTAGCCAGGGTGAGAGGGCTTGAGCTTCGACCTAGAGCCTCCCTACTGTTAGTCTCTGAATTGGAAACCAGGTGCCTGTACAGTGGCTGGTCCACATTGATAGATACACCTCCCAAAAGCTTGAGAGAAAAATCTTGAGTTATCACAGCTGGAGGTATGGGAGTTATAAACCAACCAGAAACTGCACAGCTGAGCCTTCCATCTGTGACGAGAACACCCATGGGGCCCTATTTTTTTTTCAAATTTCTATGATACTGGGCAGGATTCATCTTTTACTTAGCCTTACTATGCTCCACAGGTTTGGGCCTTGTCGGTTCAATGGTTCGCTGTCAGGGACAGTTTGTATTTTAAGGTTTCCCTTCATCATGGCTTATTGATGTGAATAAAAATTGAAATTTCCCTTCATCATAACTTATTGATGTGAATGAAAATTCAGCTGGAAATCAAACAGGGTTGGCAGGAGGTGCTTGAATCTTCACACAATCAGTTCTCAGTGGGAACTCTCTGATTTCTTTCTTTTAAAGGTAGGCTAAAAATGAAGCAGGCAAAAGAAACTGTATCCGAGAGATCTTAAAGAGAAAACAGAGAAACATGTATGTACTGAAATAAGTCTCTCAACAATTTGATCAGATTTCTTTGATACTGTACAATATTCATCGTTTAGGTTGCTCCACTAGGCTTCCCAAGGTTGGCACTTCTAGGATCAATTGTTCTCTAAACAGGTAAGGGTTAGTGTTATGGTTAGGGTTAGGACAAGCTTTAGAGCTAGTGTTAGGGTTAGAGTTTGTTTTGTTCAAAATTCTTTGATACTGGGAATATTTACCTTTTACCTAGCCTTACTATGTGCCCCAGTTTGGGGCCTTCTCAGTTCAATGGTTCACTGTTGGAAAGAGTTTGTTTTTAATGTCTCACTACATTTTGACCTATATGGGTAAATGCAAATGGAGTTGGAAATCAGAGGGTTGGTGCTAGCTGGTTGAAAAAACTTCACATATTCAATCAGTTGTCTGTGGGCACTCTCTGGTTTCTTCCTTGTAAAAGTAGCCATAAGCTGAAGCATGCAAAACAACTTTATCCAAGAGCACTTTAGGAGAAAACAGTGTAATATGCATGTACTGAAATACCTCCCCCAATTATTTGGTCAGATTTCTTTGATACTGTTCAGGATTCTTCTGTAAGCTTGGCCCACTTGTCTCCCCAAGTTTAAAACATTTATGATCAAAGGTTCTCTTAACAGGTTAGGCTTAGTGTTAGTTAGAGTTAGGGCAAGTGTTAGAACTAGTGTTAGGGTTAGAGTTATTTTTTTAAAACTTTTTCGATATTGGGCAGGATTTATCTTTTTCCTGTTTTTAGTATGCTTCCCATGTTTGGGCTTCCTAGGTAAAAGGGTTTGCTCTCAGGACCAGTTTTAATTTTCATGTTTCACTTCAGTTTGCCCTGTACAGGTGAATGGAAATGGAGCTGGACTCAAACAGGGTTTGTGCTAGCTGCTTGAAACTTCACACACTCAATCAGTTGTCAGTACACATTCTCTCATTTGTTTCTTGTGGTGGTATCCCAAAGATGAACTAGAAATAAATAGCTTTTTCTGAGAGCACTTTAGGAGCAAGCTTCATTTTTTTTTGCATGGATTCCTTTGATGTTGTACAGGATTCATCCTTTTCCTAGTCTTAGTAGGATCCCTAATTTTGGGTTTTCAAGGTTTTCCAGTTCGCTGTCAGGAACAGTTTGAATTTTTAGGTTTCACTTTATTATGGTTTATAGATGTGAATGATAATGGAGGTGGAAATAAATAGAGTTAGTACTAGCTGCTTGAAACTTCACACACTCAATCAGCTCTCTGTGGGCACTCTCTGGTTGTTCCTTGTGAAAGTACCTTAAACTGAAGCATAAAAAAATAATTTATCGAAGAGCACATTAGGAGAAAACAGCGAAATATGCACATACTGAAATACCTCACTCAATTATTTGTTCAGAGTTCTTTGATATTGTGAAAGATTCATATGTTAGCCTACTCAACTTGGCTCCACAAATGGGGAATTCTAGGATCAAAGGGACCTTAAAAAGGTTAGGGTTAGTGTTAGGGTTAGTGTTAGAACTATGATTAGACCTAGTGTTAAGGTAAGAGTTAGTTTTGTTTTCAAATTTCTTTGATACTGTGCAGGATTCATCTTTTTCATATTTTGACTATACTCCAAATGCTTGGGCCTCTTACATAAAGGGTATGCTTTCAGGAATAGTTTCAATTTTCATGTTCCTCTTCTTTTTGTCCTATAGGTGTGAATGGAAATGAATCTGGAAATCGAACAGGATTTGGGCTAGCTGCTTGAAACTTCACACACTCCATCAATTTTCCGTGATAAAAATATGGTGTTTGCCGTGGAAGTAGCCCTAAGATGAAGTAGAAAAAAAAAAAAAAAAAAAAACAGCTTTATCTCTGAGTGCTTTAGGAGCAAGCAGAATACCCATGTACTGAAAGAGCTTCACATTTTTTTTTGGTTGGATTAATTTGATACCTTACAGGATTTATCCTTGTCCTAGCCTTAGTAGGCTCCCCAAGTTTGGGCCTTAAATGTTAAATGGTTCAGTGTCAGGAACAGTTTGAATTTTTAGGTTTTACTTCATTATGGCATATAGGTGTGAATGGCAATGGAGATGGAAATTAAACATGGTTGGTGCTAGCTGCATGAAACTTCACACACTCCTTCAACTCTATGTGGACACTCTTTGGTTTTTCTTTGTGAAAGTACTTTACAATGAAGCATGAAAAATAATTTATCCATGAGCATTTTAAGAAAAAAAAAAGGAAATATCAATGTACTGAAATATCTCCCCCAATTTTTCATGAAATTTCTTTGATACTGCCCAAGATTCATCTGTTAAGTTGTACTGCTAGGCTCCAAAAGTCTGGGACTTCTATGATCATAGGTACTCTAAACAGGTTAGAATGAGTTTAGGGTTGGGTTAGATCTAGTGTTAGAGTGAGTTTTGTTCAAATTCATTTGATACTTGGCATAATTCATCTTTTACCTAGCCTTACTATTTTCCCCAGTTTTGGGCCTTATCACTTCAATAGTTTGCTGTCAGAAACAGTTTGTATTTTAAGGTTTCCTTCATTTTGAATTATACGGATAAATGGTATGCAACTTGAAATCAAACAGGTTTGGTGCTCGCTGCTTATAACTGCACACAGTCAATCAGTTCTATGTGGTCACTCTGATTTCTTCCTTGTGAAAATTTCCCAAAGCTGAAGCATGCAAAAACATCTTTATCTGAAAGTACTGTAGGAGACAACAGGGAAATATACATATACTGAACTACCTCCCCAAATTATTTGGTCAGATTTCTTGATACTGCATAAGATTTATCTGTTAGATTGCCCCACTAGGCTCCCTTAATTTGGGACTTCTATGATAAAATATTCTTAAAACAGATTAGGGTTAGGTTTATGGTTAGGGTAAGGGCTAGGTTTAAACCTAGTGTTAGAGTTAGAGTCAGTTTTGTTCATGTATCTTTGATACTGTGCAGGATTCATCTTTTACCTAGCCTCACAATGTTCCCTGGTTTGGGCCTTCTCGGTTCAATGGTTTGCTGTCAGGAACAGTAAGGATTCACTTCATTTTGAACTATTTTGTTTAAGAGAAATGGAGCAGAAAATCAAACAGGGTTGGTGCTAGCTGCTTGAAAATGCACACGCTCAATCAGTTCTCTGTGGGCACTCTCTGGTTTCTTCCTTGTGAATGTTGACCTCAGCTGAAACATGCAAAGCAACTTTATCCCAGAGCACTTTTGGAGAAATCAAGGAAATATGCATGTACTGAAACACTTCCCCCAATTATTTGCTCAGATTTCTTTGATACTGTGCAGGATTCATCTGTTAGCTTTCCCCACTAGGCTCCCTTAGTTTGGGACTTCTATGATCAAAGGTTCTCTAAACAGGTTAGGGTGAGCTGTAGGATTAGGATTAAGGATAGATCTATTGTTAGGTTTACAGTAGTTTTGTTCAAATTTCTTTGATTCTAGGCACAATTTATCTTTTACCTAGCCTTACTATATTCCCGAGGTTTGGGCCTTCTAGGTTCACTGGTTTGCTGTCAGTATTTCAGTTTTTATTTTAAGGTTTCACTTCATTTTGACCTATATGGGTAAGTAGAAATGGAGCTGGAACAAAAACAGGTTTTTTTTTTTTTGCTAGCGGCTTGAAAATCCACACACTAAATCAGTTCTCTGTGAGGATGCTCTGGTTTTATCCTTGTGAAAGGATCCCAAAGATGAAGCATGCAAAAACAACACTATGCAAGAGCATTTTAGGAGGTAACAGGAAAATATGCATGTACTGAACTACCTCCCCCTATCATTTGGTTAGTTTTCTTTGATACTGGGCATGATTCATCTGTTAACTTGCCACACTAGGCTCCTCAACTTTGAGACTTCTATGATCAAAGGTTCTCTAAACAGGTTAGGATTAGCCTTGTGGTTAGAGTTAGGTGTAGTGTTAGGGTTAGAGTTTGTCTTGTTCATATTTCTTTGATACTGGGCAAGATATATTTTTACCTAGCCTTACTATGTTCCCCAGGGTTCGGCCTCCTTGGATCAATCCTTTGCTGACAAGAACAATTTGTATTTCGTGGATTCACTTCATTTGACCTACATGGGTAAATGGACATGTGGCTGGAAATCAAATAGATTGGTGCTAACTGCTTGAAACTTCACATACCCAATCAGTTCTTTGTGGGCATTCTCTGGTTTGTTCCTTGTGAAGTTAGTAATAAGCTGAAGCATGAAATAAAAATTTATCTGAGAACACTTTAGGAGAAAACAGGGAAATATGCATGTACTGAAATAGCTCCCCCCAATTATTTTGTCAGATTTCTTTGAAACTTCCCATGATTCATCTGTAAGCTTGGCCCACTAGAATCCCCAATTTTGAAACTTCTATGATCAAAGGTTCTCTAAACAGATTAGGTTTAGGGTTAGACTTAGTGTTAGGACTAGGTTTAGACCTGGGGTTAGGGTTAGAGTTAGTTTTTTTTTTTTCCTATGATACTGGGATACTGGGCAGGGTTCACCTTTTTCCTATTTTTACTATACTCCAAATGTTTGGGCCTCCTATGTAAAAGTGTTTTCTCTTAGGAACAGTTTCAATTTTCATGTTTCTCTTCTTTTTGCCCTATAGGGGTGAATGGAAATGAATCTGTAAATCAAATAGTGTTTGTGCTAGCTGCTTGAAACTTCACACACTCAATCAGTTTTCAATGAGCATTCTCCGGTTTGTTTCCTGTGAAGTATCCCTAAGCTAAAGTAGAAAGAAACAACTTTATCTCTGAGTTCTTTAGGAGCAAGCAAAATACACATGTACTGAAAGAGCTTCGAATTTTTTTGGTCTGATTACTTTGATACTGTACAGGATTCATCTTTGACCAACCTTAGTAGGCTCCCCAAGTTTGGGCCTTCAGGGTTAAATGGTTCAATGACAGGAACAGTTTGAATTTTTAGTTTTCACTACATTATGGCCTATAGGTTTGAATGTAAATGGAGCTGGATATCAACAAGGGTTGGTGCTAGCTGCATGAAACTTCACACACTCAATCACTTCAGAGTGGGCATGCTCTGGTTTGTTCCTTGTGAAAGTACTTTAAGCTGAAGAATGAAAAATCAATTTATCCAAGTGCACTTTAGGAGAAAACGGGGGAAATAGGCATGTACTGAAACACCTCCCCCAATTATGGGTCAGATTTTATTGATACTGGTCAGGATTCATCTTTTACTTAGCATTACCATGTTTCCCAGGTTGGGCCTTCTCAGTTCAAGGTTTACTGTCAGGAACAGTTTGTGTTTTAAGGTTTCACTTTATCTTGACTTCTATGGGTTAGGGTTAGGGTTAGGGCAATGGCTCAGTTTTGTTTTAGGGCTAGGACCAGACTTAGGGCTAGATTTTGAATTAGTGTTAGGGTTAAGGCTAGTTTTAGGGTGAGGTTTAGGCTTAGAGTTTGGGTTAGATTTAGAGTTAGGGTTAGATCCAAGGTTAGGGTTAGGGTTAGGACTAGGGTGAATGTTACAGTAAGGGATAGGTTTAGAACTAGGGAAATGGCTAAGACGAGAGTTAGAGTTAGATTTAGGACTAGGCTTATGGTTAGTGTTAGGGTTAAAGCTAAATAAGGGCTAGGATTAGGGCTAGGGTTAGTGTTAGGGTTAGGACTAGTTGTAGGGCTAGGTTTAGAATTAGTATTAGTGTTAGGATTAAGTTTAGTGGAATAGGTGGGTTTATAGCTTGCTTGAGGGCTAGGATGTTGGTTGGAATTAGGATTAGTGGTAGGGTTAGTGTTTAGGTTAGGATTAAGGCTAGGTTTAGGGCTATGGTTTCTGTTAGGTTCATAGCTAGACTAGGGCTAGGTCTACATTTAGGGTAAGGGTCAAGTTTAGAGTTAGGGATATTATTACGGCTAGGGTCATGGTTAGCATTTGGTTAAGGTCAAAGTTTAGGTTTAGGGTTTGAATTAGTGTTAGTTTTAGGCTTGGGGTTAGGGTAATTGATAGAAATAGGTTTAGGTTTCAGTTAAGGTTTAGGGTAATGGATGGGATAGGTTTATAAATAGGGTTAAGGTGATCATTGGTTAGGATAATGTTTAGTACAATTAATAGATTTCGAGCTAGTGTTGCGGCTAGGTTATTTTTTGGATTAAGTCTAGGATTAGAGTTAGGTTTAGAGGTAAGACTAGGGTTTGGTTTATGGGGTTAGGTTTAGGGCTAAGATTTTGGTTAGGTTAGGGTTAGTGTTAGTGTTTGAGCTAGGGTTAGGGCTAGGGCAAGGGTGAGGGGTGAGGTTTACATTTACGTCTAGGAATATGTTTATGGTTAGGGTTTGACATAGGGTTTGGGTTATGGCTAGAAATTTCATTACAGGTAGGGTTGGGTTTAGGGTAATAGATAGTGTTAGATTTAGTTTTAGGGTTAGGGCATAGATAGGGATAGTTTTAGGATTAGGTTTAGTGTAACGCTTAATGTTTCTGCTAGGGTTAGGGCTATGGTGAGGTTTAGGTTTATTGTTAGGTCTTGGGATATGTTTATGGTTAGGGTTAGATTTAGTGTTAGGGGTTGGGTTATAATTAGGGTTAGCATTAGTGTTAGGATAATTGACAAGTTTAGAACTAAAGTTTGAGCTAGGATTAAGGTTAGGATAAGAGCTTGAGTTAGGGTTATGTTTTAGGATATGGGTAGGTTAATGTTTAGGGTAAGGTTTTGGCTTTGAACTAGGGTTAGGTCTAAGGCAAGGGTTAATGTTAGGGTTAGTGTTAGGGCTAGGGTTAGGGTTAGGTTTATACTTAGGGCTAAGTTTAGGCCTAGGATTGTGGCTAGGTTTTTGTTAGGTTTAGGGCTAGGTTTAGGACTATGGTTATTGTTATGGCTACTGTTAGGATTAAGATTAGGGTTAAAATAGGATTATAACTAGGGTTATGCTTAGGGCCACTATTAGGGTTAGGGTTATGGCTAGGTGTAGTGTTAGGATTAGGTTTTGGTTTAGGGTCAGGTTTAGAAATATGTTAGTGTTAGGGTCAGGGTCAGTGTTCCGGATAGGATTAGGGTTAGGGTTAGAGCCAGAATTAGGACTAGTGTTAGGTCTAGGGGTAGGGTAAGTGTTTAGGTTAAGTGTTATTTTTAGGGCTAGAGCTAGGGTTTTGGTTAGGTCTAGGGCTAGAATTATAGCTATATTCACAATTAGTTTGGGGTCTAAATCTAGTGTTAGGGTTAGGTATAAGTATAGGGTTACTGGTAGGGCTAGTGTTAGGGTTTGGTTTAGGGTTAAGGTCAGGATTAGACCTAGGGTTACTCTTAGGCTCAGAATAAGGGTCAGGGTTAGGGTTAGAACTAAAATGAAGGCTAGAGTTAGGACTAGTTATACAGTTAGTGTTTAAGTTAGGCTAAGGATTAGGGTTAGGACAAGGGTTAGCATTTGCTTTAGGGTTTGGCTTAGGGTAAGGAATAGGGTTAGAGCTAGGATTAGGGCTAAGTTTAGGGTTAGGGTTAGGACTAGTGTTAGGTTAAGATTTGGTTTTAAGCTTGGGTTAGGACTAGAATTAGCGGTAGGATTTGTGTTAGAGTTAGGACTTGGGTTATAACAACGACTAATGTATGAACTAGGGTTATGATTAAGGCTAATTTTAGGGTTATGGTTAAGGCTAGCTCTAGTGTTAGAGTTAATTTAAGGTTAGGGTGATGTTTAGGGCTAGGATTAGTGTTAGGATCAGCATCAGTGTCAGGGTTATTTTTAGAGTTAGTGTTAGGGCTAGATATAGGTTTATGTTTTGGTTTAGGTTAAGAGTTATGGTTAGGGATATGGCTTGGTGTTTTATGGCAAGGGCTAGGGGTAAGTAAAGTTTTAGGATTAGCATTATTGTTAGGTCTAGTGTTAGAGTGTGGATTAGGATTATGGTTATGGTTAAATTTAGTGTTAGGTTTAATTTTAGAGTTAGGTTTAGATCCAGGGTTGGGCTAGGGCTAAGGATAGAACTAGCTATAGGACTAGGGCAAGAGTTAGAGTTAGTCTTAAGGCTAGATTTAGGGTTAGTATAAAACTAAATTAGGGTTAGTGCTAGACTTAGTGTTAGACCTAGGGTTAAGGCAAGAGTTATGTTTAGGTTTCAGATTATGGTTAGGTTTAGGGTTATGGTTAGGTTTAGGGTAAGCGATGGGGTTATAGCTAGGTTTAGGGCTAAGACGAGGGTTAGAATTAGGATTAAACCTCAGGTTTGGTTTGGGTCAGGATTAAGGCTGGGTTTAGGGATGGGATTAGGGCTAGGGCGAATTTCAAGTCCAGCTTTACAGTTAAAGATAGTTTTAGGGTTAGGTTAGATGTAGTGTAAGGATTAGATTTAGGGTTAGCGTCAGGTTTAGAGCTAAGGGTATTGTTTGGGTCAGGGTCCTGATTACTGTTTGAGACAGGTTAAGGTTTAAATTTAGGGCTCGAATTAGCATAGGTTTAGGATTAGGGTAATGATATAGTTAGGTTTATGTTTCAAGTTAGGTTTAGGATAATGGATAGGGTTAGGATTATTAATATGGTAAGGTTTAGACCTAGAGTTAGCATTAGGGTTAGGATTATGGTTATGGTAATGGATGGGGTTAGAGCTAAGGTTAGAGCTAAGGTTATGGTTATTTTTAGTGCTAGGGTTAGGGTTAAGGTTAGGGTTATGGTTAAAGCTCAGTTTAGGGCTCAGATTAGGCTAGGTTTTTAGTTTAAGTTAGGTCTAGTGTTAGGGTTATGGCTAATGTAAGTACTAGGATTACAATTAGGGCTAATTTTAGAGTTAGTGTTAGGGCTAGGTCTAGTGTTATATTTAAGGTTGTTTAGGGTGATGTTTAAAGCTAGGGTTAGTGTTTGAGTCAGAATCAGGGTTAGGATTAGTTTTAGATTTCTGCTTAAAACTCTAATTAGGGCTAGGGTTAGGGCTAGGTGTAGGGTTAGGGTTTAGTTTAGGTTAAGGGTTAGGATTAGGGCTATGGCTCGGTTTTGTATTAGGCTAGGACTATAGTTAGGGCTAGTTTTAGGAGTAGTGTTAGGGTTAGGGTTAGGGTTAAGTTTAGGCTTAGGCTTTGTATTAGGGTTAGATTTAGAGTTAAGGTTAGATCTAGGTTTAGGGCTAGGGCTAAGGAAATAGCTGGAGTTACGCCTAGAGTTAGGGCTAGGCTTATGGTTCCATTAAGGGATAGGGTTAGAACTAGTTTTAATTCTAGGGAGAGAGTTAGACTTAGTTTCAGTGCTAAGGTTAGGATTAGGGTTAAGGTTAGGGATAGGGCTAACGTATGTCTAATATTAGGGATAGGGTTGGTTTTAAGTTAGGCCTAGGTTTAAGTTTAGGGTTATGATTAAGGTTATGTTTAGTGCTACTATGGGCTAGGGTTTGTGTTCGGGTTAGGGCTAGGATTATATATTGGACTAATGTCAGGTCTAGAGTTATGGTTATGGATAGTTTTAGGGTTAGGTTTTGGCTAGGTCTAATGTAAGGTTTAGGTTTAGGGTAAGGGTTAGCTTAGAGCTAGGGGAATTATTAGGGTCATGGTTAGGGTTTCTTTTAGGTTTGAGTTTAGGATTAGGACTCAAATTAGCATTAGGGTTATGGTTAGGGTTATGATAGGGTTAGATTTAGGGTTCAGGTTAGGTTTAGGGTAATTGATAGGGTTGGGGTTAGTGATAGGCTTAGGGTTAGGCCTAGCGTTAGCATTAGGGAAAGGGTTATGTTTAGGGTAATGGATACAGTTAGAATTAAGGTTAGGGCTAGGGTTATGGTTAGGATTAGGTCTTGAGATAGGGTTAGGCCTAGAGTTAGCATTAGGGTATGGCTTACGAATAGGTAATGGATACAGTTAGAGCTAAGTTTATAGCTAGACTTATGGTTAGGATTATGTCTTGAGTTAGTGTTAGGATATGGGTTAGAACTAGCGTTAGTGTTAGTATTATGTTTAGTGTAAGAGTTAAGTTCTGAACTATGATTAGGGTTAGAGCAAGGGTTAGGTTAAGGGTTATGTTTAGGGATAGGATTAAGGTAGTGTTAGGGTTAGGGTAAGGGTTAGAGAAATGGTTATAATTAAGTTTAGGGTTAGGGTAATAAATACAGTTAGATGTAGGTTTAGAGTTAGGGACAGGTTTAAGTTTAAGTTTAGGGTTAGGTCTATGGTTATGTTTAGGTTTGTGTTAAGGGTTAGAGTTTGATTTATGTTTAGGTCTATAGCAAGTATTATTTAGGGTTAGATCTAGGGTTCATTTTCTGTTTAGGGTTAGGATTATGGTTAGTTTTAAGGCTACGGCTACAATTGGGGTTAGGGTTAGAGCAATGTGTAGGTTTAGAGCTAGGGTTAGGGTTAGGGTTAAGGTTAGGATTAGTACTAGTTTTGGGGTTAGATTCAGGGATAGTTCTATGTTTATGTTTATAGTAAGGGTTAGGATTTGAGCTAGGATTAGGACTAAGGCGAGGGTTAGGTTTGGGTTAGGGTTAGGGTTATGCTTAGGGCTAGGTTAAGGCCTAGGATTAGCTCTAGATTTTTGTTAGTTTTAGGCCTAGGTTTAAAGCTGTGGATAATGTAAGAGCTAGGGTTATGATTAGCGCTAGTTTTAGGGTTAGGGTTATGCCAAGGTCTAGTGTTAGGTTTAGAATTTCAGTTAGGGTCAGGTTTAGAAGTAGTTTTACAATTAAAGGCAGAGTCAGTGTTTAGGTTATAGTTCAAGTTAGGGTTATAGCCAGAATTAGGAGTAGGTTTAGGTCTAGGAGTAGGGTTAATGTTTGTGTTAGGATAAGGGTTATTGTTATACCTAGGACTAGGGTTTTTTTTAGGTCTAAGGCTAGAGTTAAGGCTAGATTTAGGATTAGGTTTAGGTACAGGGCTCATGTTAGGTTTTAGTCTAGTGTTAGGGTCAGATTTAGAACTAGGGTTGATGTTACTGTCAGGATAAATGTCAGGGTTATTGTTCGGTTTTGTGATAGGATTAGAGCTAGAATGAGGGCTAGGGTCAGGACTATTAATAAGTTTAGGATTTTGGTTAGCCTAAGGATTAGGCATAGGTCTAGGGCTACCATTACGTTTAGAGTTATTCATAGGGTAAGGGGATAACATTAGAGCTAGAGTTAGGGTTAGGGGTAGAGTTAAATCTAGGTTTAGGGCTCAGATTAGGGCTAGTTTTTGTGTTAGGGTTAAGGCTAATGTTAGGGCAATGGCTAATTTAAGAACTAGGGTTACAATGAGGGTTACTTTTAGGGTTAGGGTTAGGAATAGGTCTAGTGTTAGGGTTAGGTTTAAGGTTAGGTTTATATTTAGAGCTAGGGTTTGTGTTATAATATGAGTCAGGGTCAGGGTTAGGTTTAGGACTCAAATTAGAATTAGGTTTACTTTTAGGATTCAGTTTAAGGTTAGGAGGGTTTTTAGAGCTAGGGTGAGTGTTAGGATATGAGTCAGGGTCAGGGTTAGATTTAAGGTTAGGGTTAGTACTTGAATTAAGGCTATGGTTATGTCTAGGTGTTAGGGTTTGGTTTAAGTTAAGGTGTATGGTTAGGTCAATTGCTCAGTTTGTTTTACTGCTAGGGTTAGGGTTAGGGCTAGTTTTATTATTAGCATTAGGGTTAGGACGAGTTTTAGTGTTAGGCTTAGGATTAGGGGTAGATTTCGAGTTAGGGTTAGATTTAGAGTTAGGGCTAGGACTAATGATAGGGAAAGGTTTAGGGCTTGTGTTAGGCTTATGGTAATGGATAGGTTTAGATCTAGGAATAAAGATAGTGTGAGAGTTAGAGTTAGTCTTAGGGCTAGGGTTACGGTTAGATTTAGGTATGAGTTAGCGCTATGGCCAGTGTTAGGGTCAGTTTTAGACCTCATTTTTGTGTTAGGGTGAGAATAAGGGTCAGGGTTAGCATAAGGGTTTGGGATAGGATTAGAGCTATAATTAGGGTCAGGGTCATGACTATTAATAGGGTTAGGATTTTGGTTAGCCTAAGGATTAGGGATATGTCTAGGTTTACCATTAGGGTTAGAGTTTCACTTAGGTTAAGGGAGAGAGTTAGAGCTAACTTTAGGGCTAGAGTTAGGGTAGGGTTAGGGTTAAAGTTAGGTTTAGGGTTTGGATTAGGGCTAGTTTTGTGTTAGGGTTAGGACTAGGGTTAGGACAATTGCTAATATAAGAACTAGGGTTACAATTAGGGTTAGTATTAGGATTAGGGTTAGGGTTAGGGGTAGTTTTAGTATTAGGGTTAAGTTTAGGGTTAGGGTGATATTTAGAGCTAGGGTTAGTTTAGGATATGAGTCAGGGTTAGGGTTAGGGTTAGGACTCAAATAAGGGCTAGGGTTACTGTTAAGTTTGGTTTAAGTTTAGGATGGTGTTTCGAGCTAGCATGAGTTTAGCATATGAGTCAGCGTCAGGTATAATTTTAAGGTTAGTATTAGGACTCGAATTAAGAGTATAGTTAGGTCTAGGTGTAAGGGTTTAGTTTAAGTTAGGTTTAGGGTTGGGGCTAATGCTTGGTTTGGTTTTACTGCTAGTCATAGGGTTATGGCTAGTTTTATGATTAGCGTTAGGATTAGGGTTAGTGTTAGTGTGAGGCTTAGGCTTAGGGCTAGGACTAAGGATTGGGCAAGGGTTAGGGCTAGTATTAGGGTTATGGTGAGGGCTATGATTAGAAATAGTGATAGGGCTAGTGTGAGAATTATTGTTAGGCTAAGGTTAGGGTTAGGGTAAGGGATAGGGCTAAATTAGGGCTAGGATTAGGTCTGTGGTTAGTGTTCAGCTTAAGCATAAAATTAGAGTTAGATTTAGAATTTAGTTTAGGGTAAGGGATAGTGTTATATCTAGTTTTAGAGGTAGGGTTATGTTTAGAATAAGGGTTAGGATTAGTGTTATGATTAAAGCTAAGTTTAGGTCTAGGATGAGGGCTAGAGTTTGTTTTAGGGTTAGGGCTAGGATTAGGAGTATGGCTAATTTCAAGTCTAGAATTATGTTTAAAGATAGTTTTAGGGATAGGATTATGGGTACGTCTAGTGTAAGGTTTAGATTTAAGGTTAGGGTCAGGTTTAGGGCTAGGGGTATTATTAAGGTGAATGTCTAGGTTAGGGTTTGGAATATATTAAGGCTTAAAGTTAGGGATTGAATTAACATTAGGGTAAGGGTTTGTGTAATGATAGGCTTAGAATTAGGGTTCATGTTAGGTTTAGGGAAATGGATAGGTACATGATTAGAGATAGGATTAGGTTTAGGCCTAGGGTTAGCAATAGGGTTAGGGTTATTTTTATGGTAATGTATAGGGTTAGAGCTAGGGATGTGGTTATGATTAGGGCTAAGGCTATGATTAGGGTTAGGGTTAGGGTTAAAGCTCAGGTTGGGGCTCAGTTTAGGACTAGGATTTGGGTTAAGTTACTGCTAGTGTTAGGATTACGGCTAATGTAAGTACAAGGGTTACAATTAGGGATAATTTTAGGGTTAAGATTAGGGCTAGGTTTAGTGTTAGGGTTAGTGTTAGGATTAGAGTGATGTTTAGAGCTAGGATTAGTGTTAGTGTCAGAGTCAGTGTAAGGGTTAGTTTTAGGGTTCAACTTAAAACTCAAATAAGGGCTACAGTTAGGAGTAGTTGTATGGTTAGGGTTTGGTTTAGTTTAAGGGTTAGGGATAGAGCTTATGGCTCAGTTTTGTTATAGGTCTAGGGCCAGTATTAGGGCTAGTGTTAGGGTTAGGGATAGTGTTAGGTTTAGGCTTAGGCTACAGGTTAGGGTTAGATTTAGAGATAGATTATGATCTAAGGTTAGTGCTTCGGCTATAGATAGGTCAAGTGTTAGGACTAAGTTTAGGGCTAGGGTTAGGTTTATTATAAGGGATAGGATTAGAACTAGTGATAGGACTAGTGTGAGAGTTAGATTTATTCTTAGGTCTAGGGTTAGGATTAGGTTTAGGGATAGGGTGAAATTAGGGCTAAGATTAGGGCTTGGGTTAGTATTGGGGTTAGAGCTAGGTTTAGGGTTAGGGTTAGGATTAATCTAGGTATAGGGCTAGGATAAGGGCTTTGGTTTTTGTTAGGGTTAGGGCTAGGATTAGGGCTAGAGCTAATGTCAGGTGTGGGGTTACAGTTGAGGAGAAAACAGTTTTAGGATTAGGTTTATGGCTAGGTCTAGTGTAAGGGTTAGGTTTAGGGTTAAGGGTCAGGTTTAGAGGTAGGGTAATTATTAGGGTCAGGGTAAGGTTAGAGTTTGGTTGAGATTAGGGTATAGGGTCATGAATGAAATAAGCATAGGTGTCAGGGTAAGGGTAATGATATGTTTTGTTTAGGGTTCAGGTTAGGTGTACGGTAATTGATAGGGTTAGGTTTAGCAATAGGGTTAGTTTTAGGCCTAGGGTTAGCATTAGGGTAAGGGAAATGGTTAGGATAATGAATAGGGTTAAAGCTAAGGTTAGGGCTAGGGTTATGGTCAGGAATAGGTCTTGAGTTAGGTTTGGGTTTAGGGTTAGAACTAGAGTTATTGTTAGGGTTTTGTTTAGCATAAGGATTAGATTATGAACTAGCGTTAGGGCTAGGGAAAAGTTTAGGTTTAGAGTGATGTCTAGGGATAAGATTAGAAAATGGTTAGGGTTATGGTTGGATTAGGGCTAGCATCATCATTGGGGGAGGGTTAGTGTTAGAGTAATGCATATGGTTAGATGTAGGCATAGGGTTATTGGTAGTGTTAGATTGAAGTTTAGGTTTAGGGTTAGGGCTATTGTTATGTTTAGGTTTATGAAAGTGTTAGGGTTTGAGTTAGTGTTAGGTCTATAGCAAGTGTGAGGTTTAGGGTTAGGTCTAATGTTAGTTTTTTGGTTAGGTTTAGAGTTAGAGTAAGGCTCTTGGTTTAGGGCCAGGTTTAGACCTAGGGTTAGTTTTAGGGTCAAAATAATGGTCAGGGTTAACATTAGTGTTTAGAATAGTGTTAGATTTAGAGTGAGGGTAGGGTTGTGACTATTAAGGGGTTAGGATTTTGGTTAGCTTAAGGATTAGGGATAGGTCTGGGGTTACCATTAGGGTTAGGGTTTTGCTTTGGTTAAGTGATAGTTTTAGAGCTAGCATTAGGGCTAGGGTTAGGGTTAAATCTAGGTTTACGGCTCATATTAGGACTAATTTTTGTGTTAGGCGTAGGGCTAATGTTAAGGCAATGGATAATGTAAGAACTAGGGTTACAATTAGGGTTAGGGGTAGGGGTAGGTCTAGTGTGAGGGTTAGGATTAAAGTTAGGGTGACATTTATACCTAGGGTTAGTATTAGGATATAATTCAGAGACAGTGTTAGTTTTAGGGTTAGGGTTAGGACTCAAATAATGGCTAGGATTACTGTGAGGGTTCAGTTTAAGGAGAGGGAGGTGTTTAGAACCTGGGTGACAGTTAGAATATGAGTCAGTATCAGGATTAGTTTTAAGGTTAGGGTTATGACTCATATTAAGGCTAGACTTACTGCTAGGGTTCGTTTTAAGTTTAGGGTGGTGTTTACACCTAGGGTGAGTGTTAGGATATGATTCGGGGTCAGGGTTATTTTATGGTTATGGTTAGGACTCAAATTCGTGCTAGGGTTAGGTCTAGGTGTAGTGTTAAGGTTTGGTTTAAGTTAAGGTTTAAGGTTAGAACTATTGCTCTGTTTTTTTTTTTTTTTTTGAGAAAGAGAGAGAGAGAGAGAGAGAGAGAGAGAGAGAGAATTTTTAATTTTTAAATTTTTTTTTAGTTTTTGGTGGACACAACATCTTTTTTTTAAAATTGTATTTGTATTATTCCTGAGGATCAAGCCCAGCACCCGACACATGCCAGCGAATGCACTACCACTTGAGCCATATCCTCAGCCCCTATTCCTCAGTTTTGTTTTAGTCCTAGGTTTAGGGTTAGGGCTAGTCATATGATTAGCATTAGGGTTAGGGCTAGTGTTTGTGTTAGGCTTAGGCTTAGGGTTAGGATAAGATTTGGAGTTAAGTTTAGATCTAGGGTTAGGGCTAGGTCTAAGGATAGGGCAAAGATTAGGGCTAGGATTAGGGTTATGGTAAATGATAGGGTTAGAACTAGGGATAAGACTAGGGCAAGAGTTAGACTTAGTCTTAGGGCCAGTGTTATGTTTAGTTTTAGAAATAGGGATAAATCAGGGCAAGGATTGGAACTAGGGTTAGTGTTCAGCTTATGCCTAGCATTAGGGCTAGGGTTAGGGTTAAGTTTAGGGAAAGGGATGTGTAATAGCTAGGTTTAGTGGTAGAGTGAGGGTTAGAATTAGGATTAGGGCTAGGGTTAGTGTTAGGCGTATGATTAAGGCTAGATTTAGGGCTAGGATGAGGGCTAGGGTTTGTTGTAGGATTAGGTCTAGAATTAGGTCTAGGGATAATGTCAAGTCTAATATGTTACAGTTAAGAGTAGATTTAGGATTAAGTCTATGTCTTAGTCTAGTTTAAGTGTTAAGTTTAGGGTAAGGGTCAGTTTTAGAGCTAGGGTTATATTTAGGTTCAGGTTCAGTGTTATGGTTTGTATTAAGTTAAGATTTAGGGATAGGGTTCAAATGATCATTAGGTTTAGAGTTAGGTTTAGGGTGATGAATAGGGTTAGGTGTAGGGTTCAGGGTGTGTTTAGGGTAATGGAGATATTTAGGGTTTGTGATAGGGTTAGCATTAGGCCTATGGTTAGCATTAGGAATAGGGTTACCATAGGGTAATGTATAGGGTTAGGTTTAAGGTTAGGGTTAGGGCTTAAGGTTAGGGTTATTGTTAGGGATAAGGCTAGGGTTATGTTTAGGCCAAAGGTTAGGCTTGGAGGTATGCTTATGTCTAAGGTGAGGGTTAGGCTTAGGGTTAGGGCTAGGTTTAGGGTTAGGGTCATGCTTACGGTAGGTTTAGGACTTGGATTAGCGTTAGGTTTTGTGTTAGGTTTAGGTCTAGTGTTAGTGCTCTGGGTAATGTAAGATCTGGGGTTCTAACTAGGGCTAGTTTTAGGGTTAGGTTTAGGGTTATGTCTAGGCCTATTGCTAGGTTTAGATTTTTGTTTAGAGTCAGTTTTAGAGCTAGGTTTAGTGTTAGTGTCAGGATCAATGTTCAGATTAGAGTTAAGGTGAAAGCCAGAATCAGGAGTAGGTTTAGGTCTAGGGGTAGTGTTATTGTTTGGTTTATGTTAAGGGTTATTGTTAGGGCTAGGAATAGGTTTAGAGTAATACATAGGGTTAGTGTTAGCGATAGGATTAGGGTTAGGCCTAGGGTTAGCATTTGGGTTAGGGTTAGGTTTAGGGTAAAGAATAGAGTTAGTGCTAGTGTTAGGGCTTGTGTTAACCTTAGGATTTTGTCTACATTTAGAGGTAGGCCTAGGGTTAGTGTTAGTGTTAGGTTTAGCAGAAGTGTTAGGGTTTGAGCTAGGGTTAGGGCTAGGATGAGGGTTAGGATTAGAGTCAAGGCTATGGTTAGGTTTAAGGTTAAGGTTATGGCTTGGGTTAGCATTAGGGTTAGGGTTGTGTTTAAGGTAATGGATAGAGTTTGTGCTAGGATTTGTGCTATGATTACAGTTAGGATTAGGGCTAGGTTTAGGGTTAGGTTGAAGGTTAGGGCTATTGTTATGTTTAGGGTAAGGATTAGAATTTGAGTAGTGTTAGGGCCAGGGCCAGTGTTAGGGTTGAGGTTGGTGCTGGGGATAGGGTTAGGGTTATGCTTAGGTCTAGGTTTAGGGCTAGAATTAAGGCTAGGTTTTGTGTGAGGTTTAGGGCTACTGTTAGGTGTATGGGTAATGTAAGAGCGAGGGTTATGGTAATGGGTAGATTTAGGGTTTTTGTAGTGTTTGGGTTAGTTTTTCGGTTAGGATAAAGTTTAGAGCTAGCGTTTGTGTTAGGGTAAGTGTCTAGGGTTAAGTCTAGGGTTATGGTTAGGGATAGATTTAGGGTTATGTTTAGGATTAGGTCTAGTGTAAGGGTTAGATTTAGGGTAAGGGTGAAGTTTAGAGCTAGATGTATTATTAAGGTCAGGGTATGGCTTATGGTTCAGTTTAGATTAAGGTTTAGATTTAGGGCTTTATTAGTGTTAGGGTTAAAGTTAGGGTTAGGGTAATTAATAGGCTTAGGATTAAGGAACAGATTAGTTTTATGGTAAGGAATAGGTTTAGGGATTTTGATACGCTTAGGGTTAACCTAGGGTTAGAATTAGGGTTAGGATTATGGTTAGGGTAATGGATAGGATTAGAGTTAGACTTAGTATCTAGGGTTATGGTTAGGATTAGGGCTAGGGTTAGGGTAATGTATAGAATTAGAGGTATGGTTAGGGCTATGGTTAAGGTGAGGATTAGTGCTAGGGTTAGGTTAGGGTTTGGGATAGGACTAGGGTTATGTATAGGGTAAAGTTTAGGCTTTGAGCTGGGGTTAGGTCTAGGGTAGAGTTAGTTTAGGGTTACACTTAGGGCTACGTTTAGGCCTAGGATTTGAGCTAGGTTTTGTGTTAGTTTAGGCCTAGGGTTAGGGCCATGAGTAGTTAAGAGCTAGGGTTATGATTAGTGCTACTTTTACTGTTAGGGTTACGGCTTGGTGTAGTGTTAGGATTAGGTTTTGAGTTATGCTGAGTTCTGTAGCTAGGTTTATGTTAGGGTCAGGGTCAGTGTTCAGGTGAGAGTGAGTGTTGGGGTTAGTGCCAGAATTAGGACTAGGGTTAGGTCTAGAAGTAGGGTTAGTGTTTGGGTTATGTTAAGGGTGAATGTTAGGGCTAGGACAAGGTTGTTGTTCAGGTCTAGGGCTAGAGTTATGGCTAGATTTAGGATTAGGTTTAGGTCTAGGACTCATGTTACGTTTAGGTTTAGGTATAGGATTAGCAGTAGGGCTAATGATAGGGTTCAGGTTTGGGTTAAGGTCAGGTTCAGACCTATGGTTAGTGTTAGCGTCAGTATAAATTTCAGGGTTAGGATTAGGGTTTAGCTTATGGTTAGAGCTAGAATGATTGCTAGGGTTAGGACTAGTAATAGGGATAGGGTTTGCGTTAGGCTATGGATTAGCATTAGGACTAGGGTTAGCATTAGGTTTAGGGTTTGGCTTAAGGTAACAAATAGGATAAGGGCTATGGTTACATAAGGGTTATGGACTGGCTTATGGCTAGGGTTAGTGTAAAGGTTAAAGCTAGGGTTAGCACTCGGATTAGGTCCAGGTTTTGGGTTAGGTTAGGGCTAGTGTTAGGGCTACAGCTAATGTACAAACTAGGATTATGATGAGGGCCAATTTTTTGGTTAGTGTTATGGCTAGGACAAGTGTTAGGGTTAGGGTTAGTGTTAGCATGATGTTTAGAGCTAGCGTTAGTGTTAGGGTCAGGGTCAGTGTTCAGGTTAGAGTTAGATTTATGATTAAAGCCAGAATTATCACTAGCGTTAGGTCTAAGGGTAGGGTTAGTGTTTGGGTTAAGTTAAGGTTTACTATTAGGGCTAGGGCTAGGTTTTTGTTTATGTCTAGGGCTAGAGATATGGCTAGATTTAGGATTAGGTTTAGGTCTAGGTCTAGTGTTAGGGTTAGGTTTAGGAATAGGTTTATTTCTAGTGCTAGTATTAGGGTTCAGTATAGGGTTAGGGTCAGGTTTAGACCTACGGTTACCATTAGGGTCAGAATAAGTGTCAGGTTTGAGTTATGGTTAGAGCTAGAATGAGGGCTAGTGTTAGTACTCGTAATAGGATTAGGGTTAGGACTAGGGTTAGCATTAGGTTTAGGGTTGGCTTAGGGTAAGGGATAGGGTTAGACCTAGGGTTAGGGCTACATTTAGGGTAGGGTTAGGGCTAGTGTTAGAATTAGGTTTAGGGTTAAAGCTAGGGTTAGCTTTCAGATTAGGGCTAAGTTTTGATTAGAGTTAGGGCTTGGTTCAGAGTTACGGCCAATGTTTGAAGTAGAGTTACAATTTGGGCTAGTTATAAGATTGGGGTTAGGATTAGGTCTAGTGTTAGGGTTAGGTTTAAAATTAGGGTGATGTTTGGTGCTAGGGTTAATATTAGGGTAAAAATTAAGGTCAGGGGTAATATTAGGTTTAGGGTTTGGACTTGAATTAGGGCTAGGCATAGGGCTAGGTGTAGGATTAGGTTTTGGTTTAGGTTAAGCTTTAAAGTTACGGCTATGACTCAGTTTTGTTTTAGGACTAGGGCTATGTTTAGGGCTAGTTTTAAGATTAGTGTTAAGTTTAGGACTAATGTTAGGGTAGGTTTAGTCTTAGGTTTAGAGTTAGATTTAGATTTAGGATTAGATCTAGAGTTAGGTCTAGGGCTAAAGATATGGCTAGCATTAGTTCTAGGTTTATAGCTAGGATTGGAGTTATGATAAAAATAGAGTTAGAACTAGGGATAAGTTTAGGGCAAGAGTGAGAGTTAGTCTTAGGGATTGGCTTAGGGTTTGGTTAGGTATAACACTTAATTAGGGCTAGTAATACTGCTAGGTTTATGTATATGTTTAGGCCTAGGTTTAGTTTGGGGCTTAGGGTTAGGTTTAGTGTAAATGATGGGGTTAGAGCTAGGTTTAGGGCTAGGACGAATGTTAGAATTAGGATTAGGGCTAGGGTTTCATTAGAGTTATGATTAAGGCTAGGTTTAGGGCTAGGATGAGGGCTAAGGTTTGTGTTTTGGTTAGGGCTAGGATTAGTGTTAGGGCAAATGTCAGTACTAGGGTTACGTTTAGGGATACTTTTAGGGTTAGGTTTATGGTTATGTTTAGTGTAAGGGTTAGATTTAGGGTAAGGGTCAAATTTAGAACTAGGGGTATTATTAGGGTCAAGGTCATGTATAGGGTTTTGTTTATTCTAGAGTTAAGGGTTAGGGCAAAATTAGCATTGGGGTTTGGGTTAGGGTAATGATAGTGTTAGGTTTAGGGTTCAGGTTAGGTTTAGCATAATGGATAGGGTTACGGTTTGGCATAGGGTTAGATTTAGGCCTAGGGTTAGCATTAGAATTAGGGCTATGTTTAGGGCAATTGATAGGGTTAGAGCTAAGTTTAGAGCTAGGGTTATGGATAGGATTAGGGCTATGGTTATGGTCAGTGTTAGGGTTAGGACTATGGTTTGTGTTAAGGTTAGGGCTAGGATTAGAGCTAGGGCAAATGTCAGGTCTATGGTTACTTTAGGAATGGTTTTAGGGTTAGGTTTATGGCTAAGTCTAGTATAAGGGTTAGGTTTAGAGGTACGGTCAGGGTTAGAGCTAGGTATATTATTACAGGAAGGGTCAGAGTTAGGGTTTGGCTTAGGTTAAGTTTAGGATTAGGGCTCAAATTATCATTAGGGTTAGGGTAATGATAGGGTTAGGTTTAGGGTTCAGGTTAGGTTTAGGTTAATGGATAAGGTTAGAGTTAGTCCTAGGATTACCATTAGGGTTATGGTTAGGTTTAGGGAAATGGATAAGGTTAGAGCTAGTGATAAGGCTAGGGTTATGTTTAGGATTCAGGCTAGGGTTAGGGTAAGGTTTAGTGGTAGGTTTTGGTTTAGGGTTAGGTTTAAAAGTAGGGTTAAGTCTCAAATAAGGGCTAGGTTTTGGGTTTGGCTAGGGCTAGGTTTAGGGCTATGGCTAATGTATGAACTAGTGTTACAAATTGTGCCAGTTTTAGGGTTAGGGTTCAGGTGATGTTTAGAGCAAGGGTTATATTTAGTGTCAGTGTCAGGGTCAGGGTTAGTTTTAGTGTTAGGTTTAGGACTCGAATTAGGGCTAAAGTTAGTGCTAGGTTTAGCATTAGGTTTTGGTTTAGGTTAAGAGATATGGTTATTGCTATGGCTCAGTTTTGTTTTAGGGATAAGGCTAGGGTTAAGGCTAGATTTTGGATAATGTCAGGGTTAGGGCTAGTGTTAGAGTGAAGTTTAGGCTTAGGGTTAGGGTTAGATTTAGAGTTAGGGTTGATCTAGGGTTAGGGCTCATGCTAGGGTTAGGGCTAGTGTTAGGATTATGGTAAGGAATATGTTCAGAACTAGGGATATGTCAAGGGTGAGAATTAGAGTTATTCTTAGGAGTAGGCTTAGGGTGAGTTTTAGGGTTAGAGATAAATTAGGGCTAGGATTAGGACTAGGGTTAGTGTTAGGAGTAAGCCTAATGGTTGGGCTAGGGTTAGGGTTAGCATTGTGTTTAGGGTTAAGTTTAGGGGAATGAGAGGGTTTAGTGCTAGGTTTAGTTGTAGGGTGACGGTTAGAATTAGGATTAGGCCTAGGGTTATGGTTCAGTTTAGGATTAAGGCTAGGATTAGGGCAAGGATGAGGGGTAGGTTTTCTGCTAGGGTTAAGGCTAGGACTCAGGCTAGGGATAATATAAGGTCTAGGGTTATGATTAAGGATAGTTTTAGGGTTAGGTTATGGCTAGGTCTAGTGTAAGGGTTAGTTTTAAGTTAAAGGTCAGCTTTAGATCTAGAATTATTATTAGTGTCACGGTCATGGTCAGGGTTAGCACTTGGTTTACATTAAGGTTAAGGAGTTAGGGCTTGAATTAGTGTTAGGGTTAGGTTTAGAGTTAAGGTAATGGAAGTGTTTACTTTAGGTTTTAGTTAAGGTTTACGGTAACGGATGGGTCAGTTTTAAGTGATCAGGTTAGGGTTAGCATTATGGTTAGGGTTAGGGTTATTGTAATGGCTAGTTTTAGAGCTAGGGTTAGGGCTAGATTATGGTATGGATTAAGTCTATGATTAGGGTTAAGTTTAGGGATAGAGCTAGGTTTTGTTTAGGGTAAGTGTTAGGGTAAATGTAAATGTTAGTTTAGGGTTAAGATTGTGGTTAGGTTAAGATAAGCGTTAGTATTTGAGCTAGGGTTAGAGCTAGTGCAAGGGTCAGGTTTAGGTTTAGTTTTAAGTTCAAGATTATGGTTAGAGTTAGGTTTAGTGTTAGGGATAGGGTTTTAATTAGGGTTAGGGTTAGGGTTAGGATTAGGGTAGTGGATATGGTTAGAGCTAAAGTTTGGGCTAGGGATAAGGTTAGGATTAGGGCTAGTGTATGGATTAGAATTTAGGATAGGGCTAGGGTTATGTTTAGTGTAAGGGTTAGGCTTTGAGCTAGGTTTAGGTCTAAGGAGAGGGTTAGGGTTAGAGTTAGTGTTTGGGTTAGGGCTAGGCTTAGGTTTATGCTTAGAGCTAAGTTTAGGCCTAGGATTAGCTCTAGGTTTTGTGTTAGGTTTAGGGCTAGGGTTAGGCCTATGTGTAATGTAAATGCTAGGGTTATGTTTAGGGCTAGTTTTAGGTTGAAGGTTATGGCTAGGTCTAGTGTTAGGTCTAGGTTTTGGGTTAGTGTCAGGTTTAAAGCTAGTTTAAGTGTTAGGATCAGGGTCAGTGTTCAGGATAGGTTTAGGTTTAGGGTTAGAGCCAGAATTAGGACTAGTTTTAGGTCTAGGGGTAGGGTAAGTGTTTGGTTTATGTCAAGGGTTATTGTTAGGGCTAGTGCTAGAATTTTGTTTAGGGCTATGGCTAGAGTTATAGCTACATTTAGGATTAGCTTTGGGTCTAGGTGTAGTATTAGGCTTAGGTAAAAGTATAGGGTTACCAGTAGGTCTAGTGTTAGGTTTTGGTTTAGGTTTAGGGTGAGGTTTATACCTAGGGTTACTTTTAGGGTCAGATGAGTGTCAGGGTTAAGTTTTAGAGGTAGAATGAGGGCTAGGGCTAAGACTAGTAATATTTTTAGAGTTAAAGTTAGGCTAAGGATTAGGGTTAGGACTAGGGTTAGCATTTGGGATAGGGTTTGGCTTAGGGCAAAGGATTGGGTTAGAGCTAGGGTTAGCATTTGGGTTAGGGTTTGGCTTAGGGTAATAGATTGGTTTAGAGCTAGGGTTAGAGCTAGGGTTAGGGTTAGGTTTAGGGCTAGTGTTAGAGTTCTGATTAGGGATAAAGCTAGGTTTAGGGCTCGGATCCAGGGTAGGATTTGTGTTAGGGTTAATGTAGGGTTAGGACAATAAATAATGTACAACCTAGGGTTACAATTAAGGCTAGATTTAGGGTTAAAGTTAAGACTAGGTCTAGTGTTAGGGTTAATTTAATTTAGGGTGATGATTAGAGCTAGGATTAGTGTTAGGGTCAGCGTCAGTGTCAGAGTAATTTTTAGAGTTGGGGTTAGGGCTAGGTGTAAGGTTTGGATTTGGTTTAGGTTAAGGGTTTGGGTTAGGGATATGGCTTGATTTTGTTTTATGGCTAGGGCCAGGGCTAGATCAAGTTTTAGGAATTGCATTGTGGTTAGGGGTAGTGTTAGGGTTTGGTTTGGCTTATGATTACAGTTAAATTTAGAGTTAGGTTTAGATTTAGAGTGAGGGTTAGATCTAGAGTTTGGACTCGGGCTAAGGATAGAACTAGGGCTAGGGCTAGGGCAAGAGTTATAATTAGTCTTAGGGCTATGGTTAGGGTTAGTATAGGATTAAATTAGGGCTAGGATTAGCGCTAGGTTTAGTGTTAATATTAGCCCTAGGGTTAGGGCGGGGGATAGGGTTAGGTTTAGGCTTGTGGTTAGGTTTATGGTAAGGGATGGTGTTATAGGTAGGTTTAGGGCTAGGGTGAGGGTTAGAGTTAGGTTTAGAGCTCTGGTTATGTTTTGGGTTAGGATTAAGGCTAGGTTTAGGGCTAGGATTATGGTTAGGGTTAATTTCAATCTAGGGTTACAGTTAAAGACAGTTTAAGGTTAGGTTCATGGCTACGCCTTGTGTAAGAGTTAGGTTTAGTGTTAGGGTCAGGTTTAGAGATAAGGATATTACTAGGGTCTTAGTCATGATTAGTGTTTTGGATAGGTTAAGGTTTAAAGTTAGGACTCAAATTAGCATTAACTTTAGGATCAGCGTAATGATAGGTTTAGGTTTAGGTTTCAGGTTAGATTTAGGGTAATGGATAGGGAGAAGATTAGAAATAGGGTTAGGTTTAGGCCTAAGGTTAGCATTAGAGTTAGGGTTATGATTAGGGTAATGGGTAGGGTTAGAGCTAGGGTTACAGCTAGGGATATGGTTACAATTAGTGATAGAGTTGGAGTTAAGTTTAGGGTTAAAGCTAGAGATAGGACTGAGAATAGAGCTAGGATTTGGGTTAAGTTAGGGCTAGGGTTAGGGTTACATCTGATGTAAGTACTAGGGTCATGATTAGGACTAATTTTAGTGTTAGGGTTTAGGACTAGGTCTAGTGTTAGGTTTAGGTTTAGGGTTAGGGTGATGTTTAGACCTAGGGTTAGTGTTAAGGTAAGAGTCAGGTTGAGGGTTCGTTTTAGGGTTTGGCTTAAGACTCGAAAATATTGCTAGGGTTAGGGCTAGGTGTAGGATTAGGGCTTGGTTTATGTTAAGGATTTGGTTTAAGTCTATGTCTCGGTTTTATTTTAGTTCTAGGGCTATGGTTAAGGCTAGTTTTAGTATTAGCCTGATGGTTAGGGCTAGGGTTAGGTTTAGGCTTACGCTTATTGTTAGGGTTAGATTTAGAGTTAGGGTTAGATCTAGTGTTATGGCCAGGGATATGAATAGGACTAGGGTTAGACCTACGGTTCAGGCTAGGATTAGGCTTCCAGTAATTTATAGGGTTAGAACTAGAGTTAGGGCTATGGTGAGAGTTAGAGTCAGTCTTTGGACTAGGGTTAGGGTTAGGGTTAGGGATAGGAATAAATTAGGGCTAGTGTTAGTGTCAGGTTTAGGCCTAGAGTTAGGGTTAGGGTTATAATTAAGGCTATGTTTAGGGCTAGGATAAGGGCTAGGGTTAGGGCTAGGATTATGGCTAGGGCTAAAGTCAGGTCTGTAGTTATGGTTAGGGATAGTTTTAGGGTTAGGTTTCTAAGTCTAATGTAAGGGTTATGTATAGAGTAATAATCAGGTTTAGAGCTAGGGTAATTATTAAGTCAGGGTCAGTGTTGGGCTTTGGTTTAGGTTTGAGTTTAGGGTTAGGGCTCAAATTAGCATTAGTGTTAGCATTAGTGTAATGATAAGGTTTTTAGGATTAAAAAACCTAATCCTAACCCAAAACCTTTCCTTAACCCTAACCTGAGCACTAACTCTAACACTAACACTAACCATAAGTGTAACACTAAACTGAAACTTAACCCTAACACTAACCCTAACACTAAACATAACCCTAAACCTAAACCTTATATTAACACCAACCTTAAATCTTACCATAACACTGAACCTAAACCTAACCCAAATTCTAACCCTCACTCTAACTCTAACCCTAACCCTAATGCTAACCATTACTCTTATACTAAACCTAACACCAACCCTAACCCTAACGGTAACCATGAACCTAATGCTAACCCTCACCCTTACACAAACACAAACCCTAATCTTATCACTAACACTAACCCTAACCTTAATCCTAACTTTAACCCTAACACTAACCCTAGCCCTAACACTAACACTAACACTAACCCTAAACATAAACATATTCTTAACACTAACCCTAACACTCTTAATTTAATACTAACCCTATACCTAACTGTAACCAAACACTCACCCTAAACCTAACATTAATGCTAACCATAACATTAACCTTAAACCTAAGCCTAATACTAACCCTAAATATTTCCATAACCCTAACACTATCCATAACGCTAACCCTAACTTTAACCCAAACACTAAAACTAACCCTAATCCTAACCCTAACCCTCACCCTAACACTAACCCTACCACAAACCATAACCCTAACCCTAACACTAAACCTAACCCTATACCTAACACTAACACTAACCCTAAACCTAACACTTACCATAACTCTAACCCTAACCCTAACCTATCACTAAACCTAAACCTAGCCCTAACACTAACACTAACCCTAACCTCAAACTTAACCGTAATCTGAAATCTTACCCTAAACCTAATACTAACCCTAACCCAAACACAAACCCTAACACTAAGCCTAAAACTAACCCTAACCTAACCCTAGCACTAAAGCTCACCCTAACCCTAACACAACCCATAACACTAAACCTAACCGTAAACCTAAATCTAACCCTAAACCTAAACCTAAACCTTACCCTAACCCTAACCCTAACCAGAACAATAACCCTAACCATAACACTAACCCTAAAACTAACCCTAACACTCACACTAATCTTAAAACTTACCCTAAACCTAATTCTAATTCTAATGGTAAACTTAACACTAATTCTAAACCTAACCTTAACTCTAACTCTAATGCTTACTCTAACTCTAACCCTAACCCTAAACCAACCATAACCCTAACCCTAACCCTAATCCTAACACAAACTCTAACCCATACCATAACCTTAAAAATAACCCAACCCTAACAGTAACCCTTCCGTAACACAAACCCTAACCCTAACACTAACCATAAACCTAACCCTGACCCTAACACTAACCGTAACCCTAACAATAACTCTAAATTCATCACTAAACATAACCCTAACCCTAACCCTAATACTATCCCTAAATATAACATTAAACCTAACCATAAATGTAATGCTTACATTACACAAACAAAAACCCTAACACTAATCCTAATACTAAACCTAAACTTAATACTAACCCTAACCCTAAACTTAATACGAACCCTAATACTGATCCTAACACTAACACTAAACCTAATCCTAATCCTAACCCTAAACCTAACATTAACCCTAACTGGAACCCTAACACGAAAACTAAAACAAACCCTAACCCTAATTCTCTCACTAATCTAACCCTAACCCAAAACCTACATTAACCCTAACACTTAGACTAAACCTAACCCTAAAAGTAACTATAATCCTAATAGTGACACTAATCTTAACCCTAACACTAAACCTGTCAAAAAAATCCAAAACCCTAAACCTAATTCTAACCCTAACCCTAACACTAACACTAACATTATCCCTAACCCTAACCCTAAATGAAACACTAAACCTAACCATAAGAGTAACACTAACCCAAACCCTAACCCTAACACTAAACTAAACCTAATCTTAACCGAAACCCAAACCTTAAACCTGACTGTAACACAAACCCTAACCCTAAGCCTAACACTAACACTAAACGTAACCCTAACCCTAAAACTAACCCTAAACTCTAACCCTAACCAAACCCTAACCCTAACACAAACACTAATGCTTACCATAACCCTAACCCTAACCTAACCCCAACCCTAAAGCTAACCTAAATCTTACCATAATGCTAACCCTAACACTAACCCTAACACTAACCCTAAAATTAATCTTAACCTAAATCTAAAGATAACAGTAACAATAAACTTAAACCTAAACCTAACCCTAAATCTAACCCTAACACAAACCTTAACCCTAACCCTAAATTAAACCTAAACCTAATCCTAATCCTAACCCTAACCTGAATCCTAAACTTAACTGTAACTCTAACCCTAACACAAACACTTACACTGACCCTTAACCTAACCTTAAACCTAAACATAACACTAACCCTAACAATAAAACTAACACTAACACAAACTCTATCTGTAACTGTAAACCTAACCCTACCACTTACCCTATCCCTAAGCCTAATCATATAACCCTAAACCTAACTCTAACACAAACCCTAACACTAAACCTAATCCTAACACTAAGACTAAACTTAACTCTATCCCTAACACTAACAGTAACCCTAACCCTAACACCAACACTAAACCTATTATTAACCATAACTTTTACACTATACCTGACACTAACACTAACCCTAATTCTAATCTAACACGAACCCTAATGCTAAACTAACCCTAACAATAACACCTACCCTAACACTATACCTAATCCTAATCCTAATTTTAAAATTTATCCTAAGGCTAAAACTAATCCTAACCCTAACCCTAACCATAATCCTAAAAGTAACCCTAAACCTAAATCTAAACAGAACTCTAACACTAGCCCTAACTCTAATATGAATTATAACTGTAACCCAAACCCTAACTTAACCCTAACCATAACCCTAACCTAACCCTAAGCCTAACCTTCATCCTAACACTAACCCTAACTCTTAAATGAACCATAACCGTAACCTTTTTCCTAATCCTAACCCTAAACCTAACCTAACCGAACCCTAACCCTAACCCTAAAATTAACACTAATTCTACCCATAACCTTAAAACTAACCCTAAACCTAACCCTAACCCTAACTCTAACCCAAATTCTAATCTTAATGCTAACCCTAACCTAATCCTAACCCTAAACCCTAAGAGTAACCTTAATCCTAACTCTTCACCTAACTCTAAAATGAACCCTAAACCTAATCCTAACCGTAATCCTAACCCTAACACTAATCCTAACCCTAACACTAATCCTAACCCTAACCCTAACCCTTACACTAACACTAACCCTAATTCTAATGCTGATCCTAACACTAACCTTAATCCTAACCCTAACCCTAAAACTAACCCTAACCCTACAATTTTCCCTAAACTTCATACTATCCCTAATCCTAACCCAAAATCTAACACTAATACTAAATACTATTACTAAAAAACCTAATCCTAAAAACCTTATCATTTTTAACTCTAACACTACATCTAACACTAGCCCTAACCCTAAACGTAATACTAACCCTAACTTGGTTAGAGAACCATTAATCCTAGAAGTCCCACACTTGGAGAGCTTTGTGGGGCAAGCTAAATGATGAATCCTATGCAATATCAAACAAATCTGACCAAATAATTATGGTAGGAATATCAGTGCGTGTATATTTCCCTGATTTCTCCTAAAGGGCTCTCGGATAAAGTTGTTTTTGCATGCTTCAGCTTAGGCCTACACTCACAAGGAACATACCAGAGCGTCCTCCCAGAGAATTAAGGGTGTGTGTGCAGTTTCAAGCAGCTAGCATCAACCCTGTTTGATTTCCAGGTCTATTTCCATTTACTCGTATAGGTCTGACTGAAGTAAAATGAAAATAGTAACTTTTTCTGAAACCAAATAGTTGAAACAAAAGGCCTAAACCTGGGGAACAAGAGTAAGGTTAGTTAAAGATGAATCCTGGATTGTATCAAACAAATTTGAATAAAGTAACTCTAACCCTAACACTACCTCTAAACCTAGCCCTAATCCTAACCCTAAACATTAACATAGTCCTATCCCTAACTATGAATTTAACCCTAATTTTAACTGTAACCATTGCCCAAACCCTAGCTCTAACTGTATTCATTACCATAACCCTAACCCTAACCCTAATTCTAACCATAGCCCTAACCTTAACCTTTACCCTAGACCTGCTCTAACCCTATCCCTCGCCCTAGCCTGAAACCTAACTCAAACTTAACACTTACCCTAAACCTAACCCTAACCCTAACTCTAACAAAAACCATAACCCTAAACCTAAGCCCAACCCTAACCCTAACCCTTGCCTAAACTTAACCCTAAAACTAATCCTAACACTAAATCTAACCCTAATCCTACGACTAACCCTAACTCCAAACCTAACCTTATAACTAATACTAAGCCTAACCCTAACCCTAAGCTTAACACTAACCATAATACTAAACCTAACCCTAATTTTCAAAGTAGCCATAACCTAAATCTAAAAATAACACTAACAATAAAATAACCTAACCCAACCCTAACACTAACTGTAACCCTAACCCTAACCCTAACACAAACCATAACCCAAACCCTAAGAGTAACCTTAATCCTAACTCTTCACCTAACTCTAAAATGAACCCTAAACCTAATCCTAACCGTAATCCTAAACCTAACACTAATCCTAACCCTAACACTAATCCTAACCCTAACCCTAACCCTTACACTAACACTAACCCTAATTCTAACGCTGATCCTAACACTAACCTTAATCCTAACCCTAACCCTAAAACTAACCCTAACCCTACAATTTTCCCTAAACTTAATACTATCCCTAATCCTAACCCTAAACCTAAAACTAATACTAAACCGAACCATTAACCTAAACTTTCTGTTAACAAGAACCGTAACCATAACCCTACCACTAATCCTACCTATTACCCAAACCATAACCCTAACTCTAACACAAACCCTCACCCTAAAATTAACCCTAAACCTAAAACAAAAACTAACCCTAACACTAACACTAACTGTAACCTTAACCCTAATTCTCACCCTAAACCTCAAGCTAAACCTATCACTAACCCTAACACTAACCCTAAACCTATCTCAACCCTAACCCAAACACTAATTCAAACCCTAATGCTGACCCTGACCGTAACACTAACCCTAACCGTAACCCTAACCGTAAGCCTAACCCTATCAAAAACCTTACATTAACCTTAACATGGAATCTAACCCTAACTGTAACCGTATCCCAAACATTAACACTAAACCTAACAGCAACCCTAACCCTAACATTAATTCTAAACTTAACCATATGCCTAAGCCTAAATCTAACACAAAGCCTAACCCTAACCATAACGTAATCCTAATGCTAATTCCTACCTAACACTAAACATAATCCTAAACCTAACATTAACACTAACCCTAAACCTAATACAAAATATAACCCTATTAATACCACTAACCCTATCCATCACCCATACCCTAACCCTAACCCTAACACTAACCCTAACCTTAACCCTAACACTAATCCTAACACTAACACTAACTCTTACACAAACTTAACACAAACCTTAACCCAAACCATAACCCTTACCCTAATCTAACCCTAAGACTTCCTTACCCTAAACCTAACACTAACCCAAACACTAACTGTAACCTAATCCTAACCTTAACACTTATCCTAACCCTAAGCCTAATTCTAACCCTAACCCAAACCCTAACCCAACACTACCCTAAGAGTAACCCTAACACTAACCCTAACACTAAAAGGAAACCTAACACTAACCTTAACCCTAATGCTATCCCTAATTCTAATTCTAACCCTAAGAATAACCATAACCATAACCTTAACCCTAACACTGACCCAAAACATAAACCTAAACCTAACACTAACCCTAACCCTAATGATAACCCTAATGCTAATCCTAAACCTATCCCTATCCATAACACGAAACCTAACCCTAATCCTAACACTAACACTAACCCTATCCCTAATCCTAACCCTAACTCTAACCCTAAACCTAACCCTAATGCTAACCCTATCACAAACCCTAATCAAAACCATAACCCTAAACCTAAAATAACTTTTACTGTAACCCTTACCTACCTTAAACCTAACCCTGACTTTAACCCTAAACCTAAACCTAAACTTATCACTAACCCAAGCCTAACCTTAACTCTTAACCTAACACTAACACTAACCATAATACTAACATTAACTTTAAACTTTACATTAAACCTAAAGCTAACCCTATCCCTAAACCTAACACTAACCCGATCCCTGTCGCTAACCTTAAATTTATTCTAATCCTAACCATAACACTAACCATAACACTAATCCTAATCCTAACCTTAACACAAATACTAAACTTATACCTAACCCTAACAAAACCTAACCCTAAACCTAACACTAACCCTAACCCTAATCTTAAGTCTAAAACTAAACCTTACCAGAAACCTAAACATAAACCTAACCCTTACCTAACACTAAAGCTAACATAACCCTAAACTTAACACTGACCCTAAACCTAACCTTCACCCTAACCATAACACTAACTCTAAACCTTAATATAACCATAAAACTAACCCTAAATCTAAACCTATCCTTAAACTTAACAATACCCCTAAACTTAACACTAAACCTATCCCTAACACTAAACCTAACCCTAAACTTAATCCTATCTTTACAACGATCCCAAACCTTAACCTTACCAATAACCCTAAACCTAACCCAAACCCTAACCCTAAACCAAACACTAACCCTAACCCTAACCCTAAATATAATACAAACTCCAACCCTAACCCTAACCCTAACATAACTCTAAACCTAACCCTAACCTAACCCTAACCCTATCCCTAACCCAAACCCTTACCCTTACTTTAACCCTTCCAGTAACCCTAACCCTAACACTAACCCTAACGAAAAACCTAAACCTAACACTAACTCTAACCCTAACCATAAACCTAACCATAAACCTGATCCTAACCCTAAATCTATACCTAAAACTATCCTTAAAACTAACCTTAAATCTAAGTTCAACCTAACCCAAACATTAATTATAATCATAACCCTAACATTAATACTAAAACTAACCCAAACCCCAACCCAAACATGAACCCTAACCCTAACCCTATGCGTAACACTAACACAAACCCTAAACGTAACCCTAATCCTAACCCTAAACCTAAACCTAACCCTAACACTAACCCTATCCCAAACTCTAAAACTAAACTTCACCCTAAACTTAACCCTATCCCTAACCCTAACACTCACCTTAACACTAACCCTAACACTAAACCTAACGTTAAACCTAATTCTAACTCTAAACCTCACCCTAAACCTAACACTAACATCAGCACTTACCCTAACCCTAACACTAACATCAGCACTTACCCTAACTCTAACCCTAACTCTTACATTAAACCTAACCCTATCACTAACCCTTGAACTTACCCTAACCCTAACGCCAACCTTCATGGTAACCCTAACACTAATTCTAAACCTAACCCTTACTGTAACCTAACACTAACTCTAACTGTAACCCTAACCCTACACATAATTATAACCCTATCCCTAACCCTAACACAAACCATAATGTACACAATAACCCTAAATCTAACCCAACAATAACCTTAACCCTTCTCTAAACCTAACACTAACCCTGACACTAAACATATAAATGAAGCTAAAATTAAACCTAAGCCTAAATTTATCCATAACCCTAACACTACTCAATCACACACACTAAAACTAAAACTAACCCTAAACCTAACCTAACCCCAAACCTAACACCCTAAAACTAATCCTAAGACGAACCATAACCATAACCCTAACACTAACCTAACCCTATCCCTACGACTAACACTAACTCTAAACCTACACATTACAATAACTTTAACCCTAACACTAACCCTAACATTAAAATTATTTCTAACACTAACATTAACCCTAACTCTAAACCTAATCCTATTCCGAGTTGTAACCCTAAACTTAATACTAACCCTAACACAAACCCTAACACTAAGTCTAAAACCAACCCTAACCTAACTCTAACCCAAACCCTAACACTAAACCTAACCTTAAAACTAAACTTAACCCTAAACCTAAACCTTACCCTAACACTAACACTAAACCTTACCCTAACCTAACACTAATTCTAACACTAACCATAACCCTAACACTAACTATAAAACTTACCCTAACCCTAACCATAAGCCTAACACTAACACTAACTTTAAACATAACCCTAACGCTAATGCTAACACTAACATTAACCTTAAACTTATTCCTACACCTAACCGTAACCCTATCCCTAACAGTAACCCTAACACACACCCTAACCAAACCATACACTAAACCTAACCCAACACTAACCCTAACCCTAACCCTTACCTAATGCTAACCATAACCCTAACACTAACCATAAAACTAAAACTAACCCTAAACCTAACACTAACACTAATCCTAACTATAACCCTAACCCTAACACTAGCATTTACCATAATCCTAACCCTAACTGCAACACTAACCCAACCCTAACTCTTACACTAAGCTAACCCTAAACTTAACTGAAACTGTAACCCTAACCCTGTCCTAACAGAAACTTAACCCTAACACTAACACTAACCCAAACCCTACCATAAACCTTAACCACAAATCTAAAACTAAGCCTAACCAGAACCCTAAATTTAACACTAAACTTTACTCTAACATTAACAGTAACACTAACCCTAACCCTATCACTAACCCTAAACCTAACCCTAACCCTAACCGTAACACTAAACCTAAACCTAACCCTAACCCAAACACTAACACTTACCCTAAACCTATCCTTAGCCTTAACACTGTCCCAAACCCAAAACCTAACATTAACTCTAACACTAAACCTATACCTAAAACTAATTTTAACCCTAACACAAAACCTAAATCTAACCCTACTACTAACCCTCAACCTAACCCAAATTCTAATCCTAACCCTAACACTAACCTAATCCCTAAACTAAACAATAACTTTAAAACTCAACCTAAGCCTAAACAGAACCCTAACCCTAAACCTTACACTAACATTAATGCTAACTCTAACACTAACCCTATCCCTAACACTAAACCTAACCCTAACCCTAACCGTAACACTAACCCTAATACAACCCTAAACCAAACACTAACACTAACCCTAAACCTATCCCTAGCCTTAACAGTATCCCAAACACCAAACCTAACACTAACACTAACACTAAACCTATATCTAAACCTAAACCTAACCATAACACTAAACCTAAATCTAATTGTACTACTAACCCTAAACCTAACTCAAATTCTAATTCTAACCCCAACACTAATGCTAACCTAACCCTCACCATTACCCTAATACTAACCCAAACACCAATCCTAACCCAAACCCAAACCATAACATTAACGCTAATACTAACTTTTTCACAAACCCTTATCTTAACCCTAACACTAACCATAATCCTAACCCTAACTTTAATTCTACCACTAACCCTAACCCTAACCGTAAACCTGACAATAACCCTAAACCTTAAACTAAACCTAACCCTAACCCAAACACTAATAGTAAACTCTAAACCTAACCCTATCCCTAAACTTACCCCTAACCTTAAACCTAAACCTAACACTATCCCTAACACAAACATTAATCCTAACCCTAACCCTATCACTATACCTACACATATCCCTAACACGAACCCTAACCCTAAACATAACCATAACTTTAACACAAACCCTAACCCTACCTTAACCCTAAATCTAACCCTAACCCTACTCCTAACCCAAACACTAACCCTAAACCTAATGCTAACCCTAACACTAAACCTAAACCTAAACCAAACCCTAAAACTAACCCAAACCATACTAACATTAACACTATCGCAAACCTTAACCTTAACCTAACTCTAACCCTAACCCTGAACCTAACCCTAACCCGAACGCTAATACTAACCCTAAACCTCACCCTATCCCTAACCAAAACCCTAAACCTAAACCTAACACTAAACCTAACCCCAAAATTAATCCTAACCATAAACCTAAACCTAAACTTAATACTAAACCTAACATAACCCTAACCCGAACCCTAACCCTAACTCTAACCATAAATTTAACAGAAAACATAACTTTTACCATAACCCTAAAAAAAACACATAACCCTAATCCTAACCCAAAGACTAACTGTAAACTTAATGCTAACCCTGACACTAAACCTAACCCTATCACTAACACTAACCCTAACCCTAACACTAACCCTAACCCTAATCCTAACCAAAACCCTAAACTTATCCCTAACCAAAACACAAAACCTAACACTAATCCTAATATTAACCTGAAGAAAACCCTAGCCCTAACCCTAACACTAACACTAACACTAAAACTAACCCTAACCCTACACCTAAACATAACACTAACTATAACCCTGACACAAAACCTAATGCTCACCATAATCCGAACCCTAACCTAACCCTAACCCTAAACCTAACCTAAAACTTACCCTAAAACTAACCCTAAAACTAATCTTAACCTAAATCTAATGATAACCCTAACAATAAACTTAACCGTAAACCTAAACCTAAATCCAACCCTAACACAAACCTTAACCCTTACCCTAACCCAAATCTAATCGTAACACTAAACCTAACACTAACTTGAATCCTAACCATACACATAACCCTAACTCTAACCCGAACCCTCACTCTAACACAAACCCTAACATGATCCCTAACACTGATCCTAACCCTAACCTTATCCCTAAACATAAAACTACCCCTAAACCTAACCCCAACACTAAAACTAACTCTATCTATAACTCTAACTGTAATCCTAACACTTACTCTAACTCTAACCCTAACTGTAACCCCCCCAAAAAAAACCCTAACCCTAACACAAACCCTAACAATAACCTTAACCCTATTCATAACACTAACCCTAACCCTAAACCTAAACCTAAAACTATCACTAACAATAATCCAAACCCAAATATTAACCAAAATTCTAAACCTAGCCATAACCCTAACATGAACCCTAACCTTAACCCTAACCCTAACACTAACACTAAACTAACCCTAAACCAAATCCTAACCCTAACAATAAACCTAACCCTAACCCTAATCAGAACCCTAACCCTAACCCATACACAAACCCTAACCCAAACCATAACCCTAACCCTAACCTAACCATAATGCTAACCCTTACCTAAACCTCACCCTAATCCTAACCTTAAAAATAGCCCTAACACTAACCCTAATCCTAACACTAAGACGATCCCTAAACCTAACAATTTCACTATGACCAACCCTGACCTAAACTGTAACCCTAACCGTAAGCCTAAACTTAAACTTAACCCTAACCTTAAACTTAACACTAACCCTAACCCTAACCCTAAATCTAACCCAAACCTAACCTTAACCCTAAACCTAAACTTAACCTGAATCCTAACCATACACGTAACACTTACTCTAACCCGAACCCTCACTGTAACACACAACCTAACACTAACCCTAAAACTAACCCTAATGGTAACACTAACCCTAACCCTAACCTTATCACTAAGCCTAAAACTAACCCTGTACCTAACAATAACACTAACTCTACTTGTAACACTAACCCTAACCCTAATGCTTACACCTACCCTAAACCTGACCTTTACTGTAAACCTAGCATGAATCCTAACCCTAACCCTGACCCTAACACGAACTCTAACACTAATTGTAACTCTATCCCTAGCACTAACCTTAACCCTAAACCTAAACCTAAACTATCACTAACTCTAACCAAACCCTAACATGAACCCTAATTCTAAACCTAACCATAATTCTAACACGAACCCTAACCCTAACCCTAACACTAACCCTAAGCATAATCCTAACCCTCACACTAAACCTAACCCTAACCCTAAACCTAATGCTAACCCTAACACTAACTCTAAGTCTAACCTTCAATCTAATTCTGACCATAACCCTAACCCATACACAAGCCCTAACCCAAACCATAACCTAACCCTAACATAAACATAATGCTAACCCTTACCTAAACTTAACCCTAATACTAACCCTAACAATAGCCCTGACACTAACCCTAATCCTAACACTAACATGCACCCTAAACCTAACCATTCCACTAGGCTCAACCCTGACCCAAATCCTAACCCTGAGCCTAACCTAAACCTAACCCTAATCTTAACACTAACACTAACCCTAAACCTAAACCTAACACGAACCCTAACCCTAACCATAACCCTAACCCTAACAAGAACACTAACATGAACATTAACCCTAACACTAACCCTAACACTAACACTAATCCTAAACTTAATCCTAACCCTAACACTAAACCTAAAAAAAAAACTAATTCTAATACTAAATCTAACTTTAACCCTAACCTTAACCCTAACCCTAAGAAAAACCCTAATCCAAACCATAACCCGGACCCTTATCTAAACCTAACCCTCACACTTACCTAAACCTAACCCTAAACATAACCCTAACCCAAACACTAACCCTAATCCTAATGCAAACCCTAACACTAACCCTCACCCTAACCCTAACACTAAGCTTGTCACTAACCCTAACACTAACCCTAACCCTAACCTAAGCTTAACACTAACTGGAACCCTAACCCTAACCCTAACACTAACACTTAACCTAACCCTAACCCTAACCTTAACATGAATCGTATTCCTAAACCTAACCCTAAACTAAAATAACCCTTACCCTAACCCTAAATTTAACATTAACTCTCACGCTACCCTAACACTAAACCTAAATTTAAAACTAAATCTCATGCTACCCTAACCCTAACCCTAAACCTAACAATAACCCTAACACTATCCAAACACTAACTGTAACCCTCACTCTAAGCCGTACCCTAAACCTAACACTAACCTTAAACCTAATCCTAAAACTAACTCTAACAACAAACCTAAACTTAACCATAAACCTTAAACTTACACTAAATGTAATCCTAAACATAACACGAACCCTAACCCTAACCTTAACTCTAACTTAATCCTAAACCTAACTCTACCCTAACCTTAACCCTAACCCTAACCTAAACTTAACTCTAACGCTAATCCGAACCCTAACTCTAAATGTAACCGTAAATCAAACCATAACCCTATCAGTAAACTTAACACAAAACATAACCCTAACACTAACACTAATTCTAACCCTAACCCTAACAGTAAGCCTAACCGTAAGTCTAACCCTAACCCTTAACCTAACACAAACCCTAACCCCAACCCTAACCCTAAGACTAACACTAACCCTAAACCTAACACTACCCTAACCCTAACCCTAAACCTAACTCTAAAACTAACCCTTATCCTAAACCTATTACTAGCCTTAACACCTAACCCTAACACTAATCCTAATGCTAAAACTAACACTAACCATATCACTAAATTAACACTAACCCTAAACCTAAACCTAATCCTAACACAAACCCTAACCCTAACCCTAGCCCTACCACTAATCCTAACCCTAACACCAAACCTATCGCTAAACCTAACACTAAAACTAACTAAAACACCAAACCTAACCCATAACCCTAATTTTAACTCTATCACTAATTCTAACCCTAAACCTAAACCTAACACTAACCCTAAACCTAATCTTAAACCTAACACTAAACCTAACCCTAACCCTAACACTAACACTAACCCAGACACTAACACAAACACTAACCTTAAACTTAATGGTAATCCTAAACCTAACCCTAAAGCTAACTGTTACCTAATCCTAACCTAATCCTTAAACTAACAATAACCTGACACTAACCCTAACCCTAACCTAACACGAATCATAACCCTAACCATTCACTAAGCCTAACCCTAAGCTAAATTCTAACAGTAACTCTATCACTAACACTAAACTTTAATTCTAAACGTAACCCTAAAGCTCACTTTTACTTAACACTAACCCTAACTCTAACACAAACCCTAACCCTAACCCAACCCTAAAACTACCCTAAACCTATCCCTAATCCTAACCTTAACCTAACACACACCCTAACACTAACCCTACACTAACTCTAACTGTAACCCTAAACCTAACCCCCACTCTTACCCTAACCCTAATCCTTACACTAAAACTAACCAACCCTATTCCTAACCTTAACAGGAACCTTAACCCTAACCCTAAACCTAACCCAACCCTAATCTTAACCCTAACATAAACCTATACCTAACACTAACCTGAACCTTAACACTAACCATAACTCTAACACTTAACATAAACTTGACTGTAACCCTAACACAAAACCTAACCCTAACCCTAACACTAAGTCTAACCCTAACTGTAAAACTAACTCTAAACCTATCTCTAACCCTAATCCTAACACAAACCCTATCCCACACCATAACACAAACCCTACTAACCCTAACTCTAACACTTACCTAACCCTAACCCTAATCCTAAATTTAACACTAACCCTAAACCCAACCCTAACACGAACCTTAAACCCAACCATACCACTAAGCCTAACCCTCACCCAAACCCTAACACCAAACCTAAAACTAATGCTAAAACTAAGATTAACCATAAACCTAAAGAAACCCTAACCCTAACTCTAACCCTAACCCTAATCCTAACCCTAACAATAACCCTAAACCTAACACTCAACTAACCCTAACCCTAAACCTAATACTAACCCTAACCCTAAAACTAACACTAACCCTAAATCTAAGTATATCCCTAACCCAAATACTAAAAGTTACATTTGATTTAACATTAACTCTAAAACTAACCCTAACCCTAACAAAACCCTAAACTTAACAGGAACCCAAACACTTACCCTATCCCTAAAACTAACAGGAACCCTAAACTAACGACAAGCTAACCATAACCCTAACCCTAACACTTACACTAACCCTAACCCTAATACTAACTTTAACCCTAACCCTAAACCTAACCTACCCTAAACTTAACCTAACCCTAACCCTATTCCTAAACATAACCCTAAATCTAATCATAACCCTAACAGTAACCCTAACACAAACCCTAACCCAAACCCAAACACTAACCATAACCCTAATCCTAGCCCTAACACTAACCATAATTTTACACTAACATCAATTATAACCATAACAAAAAACCTAACCATAAACCTTAACCTAACCCTAACTGTAACTTTAGCACTAACTTTAACCCTAACCCTAACACTAAACCTAACCCTAACACTAACAGTAACACAAAACCTAACCCTAACCAGAACCCTATCTTTAATCTAATTGTAACCCTAGTTCTTACATTAACATTACTCTAACCCTAGCTCTAATCCTAACACAAAACTAGCCCTAATCTGAGCACTAAACCTAGCTTTAACCCTAACTCTACCCCTAACCCTAGCTCTAACCCTATCCCTTACCCTAAGCCAAACCCTAACACTAATTCTAATCCTAATTCTAAGCCTAATCCTTAACTTAACCCAAAACTTAATGCTATTACTAGTGCTAACACTAGTCCTCATTCTAGCTCTAATCATAACCCAAACCCTAACCCTAACCCTGACCCTTATTCTGACCCTAACACTAATCGTAGGTCTAAACCTGAACCTAACCCTAAACCAAACTCTAACACTAGCACTACCATTAACCTTATACCTAAACATAACCCAACACTAGCTCTAGACCTAAACCTAATCCTAAATCTAGCCATAACTCTAGCCATAGACCTAAAGAAAAACCTAGACCTAGCCTTAATAATAAACCTTAGCCTAAGTCAAACACTAACTATTCCACTAGACCTAACCCCCGTCCTAATTCTGGCTTTAATTCTAACCATAATCCTAATCTGAACACTGACCCTGACCCTAAAACTAACCCTAGCTCTAAACATCACCCTAACCCTGAAACTATACCTAGCCCTAACATTAACCCTAAAATTAGTCCTAATCATAACAAGTTCTTAATTTAGCCATAGCCCTAACCTATTGCAAAACCTAGCCCTAATCCAAGCCCAACCCTATCTTTAATCCTAAAACTAACCCTAATGCTAACCATAGCCCTACCCATAAGCTTAAGCCTGACATTAGACCCAATCCTAAGCATAACCATAGCCCTAACACTAGCTCTAGCCCTATCCATTACCCTAAGGATAACCATAAGCCTTATGCTAACCCTAGGCCAAACCCTAATCCTATGCCCATCCCTAACCCTATCCATTAACCTGCACCTAACTTGTACCCTCAACCTAAAACTATCATTAACCTATCAACTAAATCTAATGCTAAATCGAGCCCTAATCATAAACCATAACCTAACCTAAACCCTAACCCTGATTCTAATAATACCCCTTGCTCTAAATCTTACCCTACATTAGACCTAGATATAAACCTAACCCTAAAACTATCACTAAAGCTAATCCTAGACCTGACATTAGCCATAGCTCTAATTCTAGTCCTCACCCTAACACAAACCATAACCCACATCCTAGACATAATCCTCGCCTTCATTATAACCCTAACTCTAACCCTAATTCTAACCCTCAACCTATCCCTAAAACAAGGTATAATCTCATCCCTTACCCTAAACCTAACCTTAATCCAAACCCTAACTCTAAACCTAGCCCTAAACCTAGGCCTAACTCTAACATTAACACTTGCCCTAATCCCAGATCTAAACCTAGCTTTAATCCTAACCCTAACTCTAACCTTTGGCCTAACCGTAACACTACCACTAGCCCTAATCTTAGCCCTAACCCTATCAATAATGCTAACCCTATCCATTATCCTAACCCTAAACATAATCCTAACGCTAATTTGAGCCCTAACACTAAAACCTTAACCTATGCCTAACACTAAACATAACCCTAGCCCTAAGACTAACTATAACTCTTGCCTTAGATCTATAGGGTAGTTCTAACCTTTTCCCTTACCATCACCCTAAACCTAGACCTAATCTTAGCCCTAACCCTAGCCCTAGCCCTGAAGCAAAACTGAGTCATAGCTATAATCCTGACCCTTAACCTAAACCAAAACCTAACCTTACAACTTGCCCCAAACCTATCCCTAACCTTATTCCTATTTCTAGTCCTTACCCTAACCTGAAAACTAACCCTGACCCCGACTCAGACCCTAACACAAAACCCAGCTCTAAAATCACTGTAACTGTCAATCTAAACCAAACACTAGACCTAGCTTTAATCCTAACCTTATAACTAGCTCTAATCATAACCTTAATTCGTACAATCGCCATAGTCTTTACCCTAGCCCTAACCTAACCCAAAACCTAGCCTTAATCAGAGTCCTTATCCTAGCTTTAACCCTTAACTTAAACCTAACACTAACCTAAACAAAAGCCCTAATCCTATACATAACCCTAGTCCTAAATTTAGGTCTAAATCTATCAATACCCTGATGATAATCCTATCCCTTATGCTAACCCTAGACTTAAACCTAACCCAATCTATTACACTAAACTACAACTAAACCCTAAACCTAACCCTGTCAATACCCTAACCATAAATCTAATGGTAATTTGAGCCCTAAACTTTAATCCTAACCTAAACCTTAACCTTGATTCTGACCCTAATAATAACCCTAGCTCTAAAATTGACCCTTACCATTAACCTAACCCTTACACTTGACCAAGCCATCAACCTAACACTTAATGTTTCCCTAATTGTAACCCTAGACCTGACATTAGCCCTAGACCTAATACTAGCCCTAAATTTAATACAAACACTATCCCTCATTCTAGCCCTAAACACTAGCCGTAATCATAACCCTTACCCTAACCCTGTTCCTAACCCTAATACTAACCCTTGCCAAGCCCTCAATTTTGCTATAACCCGTTCCTTTAAACTAAACATAACCCTAACTCTAACACTAAAACTAAGCCTAAACCTAACACTAACCCTAGCCCTAATTTATCCCTAGCCCTAACTATAACCCTAAAACTAGCCATAAGGTGAACTCTAACTCTCACACTAGCCCTATCACTAGTTCTAACCCTATTCCTTACCATAACCCTAACCCTAGCCCTAACCATTGTCCTAACCCTTGCTCTATCATTAGCCCTAGCACTAACCTTCAATCAACACCTATCTTTAAATCTAAACCTAACCTGAAGCCTAAGCCTAAAGCAAACACTAGCCCTAAGCCTAACACTAATCCTAAAACTAGCCCTAACCCTAGCCCTAGCCTAAAACAAAACTGAGCCATAGCTCTAACACTAATTCTTAAACTAAATGAAACCCTAACAATACACCTACCCCTAACCCTAGACCTAATTCGAGTTTTAAGCCAAACCCTAAAACGAACTCTGACACAGATGCTGACACTAACATTAACCCTTGCTCTAAACATCACCCTGACCTTAAACCTAACCATAACACTCAACCTAGCCCTAAATGTAACCCTAAAATTAGCCCTAAATGTAACTCTAGTACTTACATTAGCCATAACCCTAACAATAGCACTAACTTAATCCAAAACCTAGCCATAATCTGAGCCCTATCCTGAGTTTTAAACATAACACAAGCCCTAACCATAACACTAGCCCTATCCTTATTCATTACCATAAACATAACCCTAGCCCTAATGCTAACCCTAGGCCTAAACCTAATGCTATCTTGAATCCTATTTCTATCCATAAACCTAAACCTAACCCGAACCCTAATACTAACCCTATTATTACTCTAACCCTAACCCCAATGCTAATTAGATCCCTAACTTTAGACCTTAACCTATCCCAAACCTTAACCCAGACCTTGTCCATAAATAATACCCCTAGCACTAAACCTGACCCTACCCCTAAACTTAACCCTTACACTACACATAGCCATAATGCTAAACATAAAATTATCTTCAAACATAATTCTACACCTGAAATTAGCCATACACCAAATCCTAGCCCTAATCCTAAAACAAACACTAGCCATCATCCTAGCACTAAACTTAGCCTTAATCATAACCCTAACTGTAACCAAAGCCCTAACCCTAATTCTAAATATCACCCTACCTCTAACCTAGCTATAACATCATCCCTTACCCTAAACTTAATATTAACTCAAACCCTACTCTATATTTAAGCTGAACACTAACCACAGCCCTAATTATAGCACTAATTTATCCATTTCCCTAACCCATGCCCTAAGACTAACTCTAATTCACACTAGCCCTATCCCTAGTTCTAACCCTATTACATACCATATTCTAACCCTAGCCCTAACACTTGCCCTATCTTCAGTCCTAACCCTAAACCTAGATCTAACCCTAAACCTAATACTCACTATAACCCTAACCCTAAGCTTAAGCCTATCACTAACACTAGCCCTAACCCTAATGCTAATTATAAAATTAGCACTAACACTAACCCTAGCAGTAAAACAAAACCTAGCAAAGCCCTAACCCTAAACCTTAACTTAAACCACCCTAACACTACATCTAGAACTAGCCCTAGCCCTTATTTGACTCCTAAACACAACTTGAGAAGTAACCCTGACACTGACTCATATCCTAACACTCACCCTAGCTCTAAACACCATCATAACATTAAACTGAAACCTACCATTAACCCTATCCCTAATTTGACTCCTAACCCTAACCCTGACCCTCATTCATATCCTACCACTAACCCTAGCTCTAAATATCACTCTAACCTTAAACCTAACCCTAACACTAGACCTACCCTTAACCCTAACCCTAAAACTAACCCTAATGGTAACCCTAGTTCTTACATTAGCCATTGCCCTAACTCTAGCCCTAACCCTACAACAAAAACTTGCCCTATTTCAAGCTCTAAACCTAGCTTTAACCCTAACTCTAACCCCAACCCTAGCTCTATCTTTATCCCTTACCCTAAGCAAAACTCTAACCCTAATGATAACCCTATAACTATTCCTAATTATTAGGCTAAACAAATTCCAAACCCTTTTATTAAAAGTCCTGACTCTAGCCCTCATTCTAGCTCTAATCATATCCCCATCCCTAACGCTAACCCTGACCCTTATTCTGACACAAACAATAACCCTAGATCTAAACCTGAACTTAAACATAGAGTAAACCCTAATACTGGCCTTACCGGTAACCTTGTAATTAAACCTAACCCTAACCCTAGACCTAAGACTAACTCTAATTCTCACATGAGCCCTATCCCTAGTACTAACCCTATTCCTTACCATACCCAAATCCTAGCCCTAAACCTAGCACTAATGCTTGCCCTACCCTTAGTCCTTACCCTAATCCTAGAACTAACCCTAACTCTAAATCTAACCCTAACCTTAAGTTTGAGCCTAACAAACACTAGCCCTATATCTAATGTTAATCATAAAACTAGTCCTAACCCTCACCCTAGCAGTTAAACAAAACTGAGCAATGGCCCTAACCTTAACCTTAACTTAAACCACCCTAAAACTACATCTAGACCTAAACTTAGCCCTAAATTCGACTCCTAACCCTACCTTTAAATCTAACCCTGAAACATACTCATATTCTAATGCTGACCCTACCTCTAGATCCCATCCTAATCTTAAACAAAAACCTAACAGTAACCCTATTGCTAATTCGAGTCCTAACCATGAGCCTGATCCTGACTCATATCCTAACACTAACCCTGGCTCTAAATATCACCCTATTCTTAAACCTAACCCTAAAATTAGACCTACCCCTAACCCTAACCCTAAAACAAACCCTAATTGTAACCCTAGTTCTAACATTAGCCATTGCAATAACCCTAGCCCTAACCCTAACCCTAATCCAAGCTCTAAACCTAGCTTTAATCCTAACCCTAACTCTAACCCTAAACTTAGCTCTACACTTATCCCTTACACTAAGCAAAACCCTAAAACTAATGGTAACCCTAGACCTATCCCTAATCCTTGGGCTAACCAAAATCCTAACCTCATTAATAGTTCTGACCCTAGCCCTCATTATAGCTCTAATCCTATCCCCAAATCTTAAGCTAACCATGATCCTTATTCTGACCCTAACACTAAACTTAGGTCTAAACCTGACCCTAACCCAAGACCAACTCTAACACTTGCACTACTGATAAACTTATTCCTAAACCTAACGACCATTAGCCTTAGACCTAAATCTAATCCTAAATCTAGCCTTAACTCTAGCCCTAGAACTAAACAAAAACCTAGTCCTAGCCCTAACTGTATCCCTTACCCTAACTTAAACACTACCCCTACCACTAGACCTAAACCTAGTCCTAATTCTGGCTATAACCCTAACTCTAAGTCTAACCTGATCACTGACCAGCATTTAACAGTAAACCTACCTCTAAACCTGAACCTAAACAAAAATATAAACCTAATACTAGACCTAGCCATAACCCTAAACCTGAAATTAGCCCTACTCATAACCCTAGTTCTTACATTATCCACAGCCCTAACCCTAGGCCTAAACCTAACACAAAACCTAGAGCTAATCCTAGGCCTTAACCTAGCTCTGAGCATTACCCTAACCCTAACCCCATCCCTAATCCTACCTTAACCCTAGCCTTAGTCCCAACCCTAGATCAAAGACTAACCCTTACCATGAACATAAACCTAGAACTATCCATAAATCTAACCCTAACCCTAGCCTTAATCCTAACCTTAACCCTAGCCCAAACCCTAGTTCTAAACCTACACAATACCCTAAACCTAACCCTAGACCTATTGGTAACCCTAGTCTTAACCCTAACCATATCCCTAACCCTAACCAAAAAATTAAACTTAGACTTAACCCTAAACCTAATACTCACTATAACCCTAACCCTAGATCAAAACCTAACCCTTACCATAAACCTAAACATAACCATAGCCCTAAACTTAACCCTAAACTTAAATCTAAACCTAACCCTAAACCTAAACCTAAATCTAACTGTATCCATTACACAAAATCTAACCCTAACTCCTAATGATAATCCTAGCCCTAACCCTCACTCTAACCGTCAAACTACTGTAATTCTATCCCTAGACCTAACCTTTAACCTACCCCTTGTTCTAGCTCTACCCATAGCTCATAACTTAACCCTTATTCTTAAAATAACCCTAAACATAACCCCAGTTCTAACCCTCACCCTAATCAAACTCAAGACCTAATTCTAACCATAACCCTAGCCCTAAACTAAACTCTAACTGTACACATTACCCTAAACATAAACCTTACCCTAATGCTTACACTAGGCCTAACCCTAAACCTATCACTAACCCCAACCCTATCAATTATCCTAAACCTAACCTGAAACCTAAACCTAACTAACCTTTTTATTACAATAACCCTAACCCTAATGCTAATCCGAGCACTAACCCTAAACTCAAATCTAAACCAAACCCTAACTCTGAACATGACCCTAATAATTCACCTAGCTCTAAACCTGACCCTTACCCTAAAACTAACCCTTACACTAGACCTAGCCAAAAACCTAAGCTTGAAAATATCCCTAACGGTAACCCTAGACCTGACATTAGCCTTCGCTCTAAGCCTAGCCCTAACCCTAAAACAAACCCTAGCCCGTATCTTAGCCCTAAACATAACCTTAATCATAACCCTAACCCTAAACCTGGGCCTAACCCTAACACTAACCCTAGCCCTAATATTAGCCCTAATTTAGCCGTATCCCTAACCCTAATCCTAACCTAGCACTAAGACTAAGTCTAACTCTCACCCTTGCCCTAAAACTAGTTCTAACCCTATCCATTACCGGACCCTAATTCTAGCTGTAACCATAGGCCTAACCCTAGACTTTTTCTTAGCCCTAGCCCTAACCCTAGATCTAAACTTTAATCTACATTTAACCCTAACCATAAGCCTAAAACTAAACCTAACACTAGCCCTAACCCTAACCCCAATGATAATCCTGAAATTAGTCCTAACTCTAGCCCTAGCCCTAATTCAAAACCAAGCCATAGCACTAACCCTGAGCCTTAACCTAAACCAAACATTAACCTTACACCTAGCCCTAACCTTAGCCCTATTTGAGTTTTAAGCCAAAAACTAAAACTTCCCTGAACCTGACCTAACCCTAAACTTAGCTCTAAATATCACTCTAACCCTAACCCTAAATCTAACACTAGACTTAACCTTAACACTAACCATAAAACTAGCCTCATTTGTAACCCTAGTACTTATATTAGACGTAACCCTAACCCTAGCCTTAACTTAACCCAAAACCTAGCCCAAATCTCTGCCCTAACCCTAGCTTTAACCCTAACCTAACCTTAACCCCAACACTAGCACTAATTGTAATGATAACCATAGCCATAACCTTAGCTCTAACCCTATCCATTACCCTAACCATAACTCTAGCTCTAACCTGGTCCATTATCCTAAATATAACCCTAACCCTAATGCTAACCCTAGGTTTAAACCTAACCTATCCCTAATCATAACCCTATTCATTACCCTAAACCTAACCTAAAACCTAAACCTAACCCTATTACTATCCTAATTTTAACCCTAATGCTAATTTGAGACACAATTTAAAACCTTAACCTATTCCAAACACTAATAATGACCTTGACCCTAATAATACCTTTAGCTCTAAACCTGACCCTAACCTTAAACCTACCATTACACTAGATGTAGCCATAAACCTAACCCTAAAACTATCTTTAACCATAATGCTGGACTTAAAATTAGCCCTAGCCCTAACCCAATCCATAACCCAAGATTTAACCCAAATGCTAACCCATCCCCTAACCCTAAACCTAGCTATAACCCATCCCTTACCTTTAACCTAACCATAACCCTAAACCTAACCCTAACCCATCGCCCTAACCCTAGGCCTAACAATAACACTAAGCCAAGCAATAATCCTAGCCCTAATTTAGTCCTATCCAAACCCTAAACTTAGCCCTAAGACTAACTCTTGCTCTAGCTCTATCCCTAGTTCTATCCTTAGTCCTAGTCCCAATCCTAACTCTAAATATAAACCTAACTCTAAATTTAACCATAAGCATACGCCTAAACCAAACTAACATAGCCCTAACAATAATGCTAATCCTAAAACTTGAACTACCCCTAGCCCTAGTCATAAAACAAAACAAAACCATAGCCCTAACACTAACCCTTATTCTAAACCAAACTCTAAACCTACAATTAGCCCTAGCCCTAACTCTAAAACTAACCCTGAACCTGACACTGACCCTAACACTAATCCTAGCTCTAAACATTACCCTAACCTTAAGTTAAGCCTAGCACTAGACCTAGCTTTAACCCTAACCATAAAACTAGCCCTAATCATAATTCTAATTCATACATTAGTCATTGTCCTAACACTACCCCTAATCCTAACACAAAACCTACCTGTAATCTAAGCCCTAACCCTAGATTTAACCCAAATCATAACCCCCACACTAGCCTTAACGATAACCTTAGCCCTAACCCTAGCTCTAACACTTTCCCTTACACAAAGCCAAACCCTAACCCAAATGCTAACCCTAGTACTAACCCTAATCCTTAGTCAAACTTATACACTAATCATATTACTAGTCCTAACCCTAGCCCTCATTCTAGCTCTAACCCTAACCCTGACCATTATTCTGACCCTAACTCTAACCCTGGGTCTAAACCTGACCCTATCCCTAAACCAAACCCTAACACTAGCCCTACTGGTAACCTTATATTTGTACTTAACTGTAACACTAGCCCTAGACCTAAAGCTAATACTAAAAATAGCTATAACTCTAGAACTAGACCTAAACAAAAACCTTGCCATAGCCCTCACAATAACCCTTAACCTAAACCAAACACTAACCCTATGCCTAGACCTAAACCTAGTCCTGATTCTGGCTACAACCCTAACCCTAACCCTATCCCGAATACAGACCCTTACCCTAACACTAAAGCTAGCTCGAAACCTGACCCTAACCCAAAACCTAGTCCGAAAACTAGACCTAGCCATCATCCTAAACCTAAAACTAGCCCTGAACATAACCCTAGCTCTTACATGACCCATAGTTCTAACCCTAGCGCTAAACCTAACATAAAACCTAGCACTAATCCTAGGCCTAAACTTAGTCCTAAGTATAACCCTAACCCTAATCATAGCCCTAACACTAACCCTAACCCTAACCCATGCCTTAGACCTAACCCTAGCTCAAGAAAAACTCTTTCACTAAACATAACAATAGCCCCATTCTAAACACTAACCCTAATCATAACTCTAATCCTAAATTTAGTCCTAGCATAAAATTTAGCTCTAACCCTATCCATTACCCTTACACTAACCCTAATTATAATCCTATCCCTAACACTAAACCTAACTTTCAACATAAATGTAACCCTAGACCTAACCCAAAACCTATCATTTGCAAGAGCCCTAAACTTAGCTGAGACATGAAGTCTTACACTAAACAGAATCCTAAAACTACTCCTAACCCTAACCCTAACCCTAACACTACTTCTATTATTATTCATTACCTTAAACTTAACCCTAACCCTAATTAAAACACTAGCCATAACCCTAACCCTAAACCAAACCATAACCATAAACATAACATAGACCTAAATTTAAACCTAACCCTTGCCCTAGCTCTAACCCTAGCTCAAACACTAACCTTTACTCTACCTAACCATAACCCTAGCCCTAACCCTAACACTTACCCTAACCCTAATACTTACCTTAAACCAAACCCTATTCCTATTTCTAAACCTAACCCTAATCCTAGACTTAATCTAAACAATAACCTAGCCCTAACCTGAATTCTAAACCTATCCATTACACTAAACATAACCCTAAACCTAATGCTAACCCTAACCTTATCAATAAACCAAACCCATTCTTTACCCTAAACCTTAACTGAAATCTACACCTAACCATATTCATTACCCTAATCCTAAAACTAAACCTACCACTAACTCAAGCCTTAACCGTAAACTTTAACCTAAACCAAATGCCAACCCTGACTCTAATCCTAATAAAAACCGTAGCTCTAAACCTGTTCCTTACACTAACTATAACTCTTACACAAGACCTAGGCATAACCTAATCCTAAAACTATCCCTAACCATAAACATAGACCTGACATTAGTCCTAGTCCTAGTTTTAGCCCTAAACCTAACAGAAACCCTAGCCATCATTCTAGCCTTAAACCTACCTTAATCCTACCCTGAACATTAACCCTAAACCTAATCCTAATTCTAACCCTCATCCCAGACCTAAAGCTAGCTATAATGCCACCCATTCCTCTAAACATAACCTTGAGCAAAATGCTAACCCTAAACTTAGCCCTACCCCTAGGACTAACCCTAACACTTGCCCTAATCCTAGCCCTAATTTAACCATAACCCTAACCCTAACCTAAGCCTGGTAATAAGTCTAAAACTAACTCTCTTCCTAGCTGTATCCCTAGTTCTAACCCTATCCCTTCCGGAACCAGAACCTAGAACTAACCCTACTACTAGATCTAAACCTAAATCTAAATCTAACCCTAACCCTAATCCTAAACCTCATCCTAATACCAGCTCTAACTCTAACACTTATCCAAAATCTAACACTAACTCTAGCCCTAGCCCTGAAACAAAACTAAGCAATAGCCCTAACCCTAAACCTTAACTTAAACCAAACCTTAACCCTACATCTAGCTCTAACTTTAGCCCTAATTCGAGTCCTAATCCTTACCCTAAAACTAACCCTTACCCAAACTTTGACCCTAACACTAAACCTAGCCCTATACATCCCCCTCACCCTAAACCTATGCTTTGAATGCTTCAACATAGGGCTACATTCACAAGGAACAAATCAGAGAATGCCCACAGAGAACTGATTGTGTGAAGTTTCAAGCAGCTAACACCCACCCTGTTTGTTATCCATCTCCATTTCCAATTACACATATAAGTCAAGATGAAGTGAAAACTTAAAACACAAACTGACAGAGAACCATGAACTGAGAAGGCCCAAAATTGGGGAATAGAGTAAGGCTAGGGAAAAGATGAATCCTACCTGGTATCAAAGAAATTTGAACAAAACTAACTCTAAACCCAACACTAATTCTAACCCTAGCCCTAACCCTAACCCTAAACCTAACCCTAACCCTAACCTGTTTAGAGAACCTTTGATCATAGAAGTTCCAAACTTGGGGTGCCTAGTAGGGTAAGGTAACAGATGAATCCTGCCCAGTAAAAAAATAATCTGACAAAATAATTGGGGGAGGTGTTTCAGTACATGCCTATTTCCCCTGTTTTTTTTTTTTTCCTAAAGTGCTCTTGAATAATGTTCTTTTCATTGCCAAAGCTTTGGAAAACCTTCAGTAGGAAGAAACCAGAGAGTGCCCACAGACATCTGATTGAGTGTGTGAAGTTTCAAGCAGCCAGTAGTAACCCTGATTGATTTACAGCTCCATTTTCATTCACATCTATAGACCATAATAAAGTGAAACCTAAAAATTTAAACTGTTTCTGACAGTGAACCGGCAAACCTTGAAGGCTCAAACTTGGGGATCCTTCTAAGGCTAGGAAAAGGATGAATCCTGTATATTATCAAAGCAATTAAGCAAAAAAAAAAGTTGATGGTTGCTCTTTAAGTGCTCACAGATAAAGCTGTTTCTTTCTACTTCAGCTTTGGGCTACTTCCACAAGAAACAAATGAGAGAATGCACACTGAGAACTGATTGAGTTTGTGAAGTTTCAAGCAGCTAGCACAAACCCTGTTTGAGTTCCAGCTCCATTTCCATTCACCCCTATAAGGCAAAATGAAATGAAACATGAAAATTTAAACTGCTCCTGAGAGCAACTCCTTTTACATGGAATCCTAAACATGGGGTGTATACTAAGATTAGGAAAAAGATGAATCCTGCCCAGTATCAAAAATTTGAAAAAAAAAAAAAAAACTAACTCTAATCCTAACACTAGCCATAATCCTTGCCCTAACTCTAACCATAACAGTAACCCTAATCTGTTAAGAGAACCTTTGATCATAAAAGTTTAAAACTTGGGGAGACTAGTGGGGCAAGCTTACAGATGAATTATGCACAGTATCAAAAAAATCTGACCAAATAATTTGGGGCAGTGTTTCACTACATGCATATTGCCCTGTTTTCTCGTAAAGTGATCTTGGATAAATTTCTTTTGCATGCTTCATCTTACAACTACTTTCACAAGGAAGAAATCAGAGAGATCCCAAAGACAACTGATTGAGTATGTGAAGTATCAACCAGCTAGCACCAATCCTCTGATTTCTAGCTCCATTTGTATTTACTCATATAGGTCAAAATGAAGTGAGACATTAAAAACTAACTATTCCCAACAGCGAATGATTGAACAAAAAAGGCCCAAAACTGGGGCATATAATATGGCTAGGTAAAAGATGAATCCTTCCCAGTATTAAAGAAATTTGAACAAAACAAACTCTAACCCTAACACTATCTCTAAAGCTAGCCCTAACCCTAATCCTAAACCTAACCTTAACCTGTTTAGAAAATTATTGATCCTAGATGTCCCAAACGTGGGGAGCTTACTGGGGCAAGCTAATAGATGAATCCTGTGCAGCATCGAAGAAATATGACCAAATAATTGGGGGAGATAGTTCAGTACATTTCTATTTTCTTGTTTTCCCCTAAAGCACTCTCAGATAAAGTTGTTTTGCATGCTTCAGCTTAGGGTTACATTCACAAGGAACAAACCAGAGAGTGCACACAGAGAACTGATTGAGTGTGAGATGTTTCAGTCAGCTAGCACCAACCCTCTTTGAAATTGAGCTCCATTTCCCTTTACCATATAGGTCAAAATGAAGTGAAACCTCAAAATACAAAAACTGTTACTGACAGTGAACCATTGAACTGAGAAGGCCCAAACCGGGGGAACATAGTAAGGCTAGGTAAAAGATGGATCCTGCCAAGTATCAAGAAAATTTGAACAAAACTAACTCTAAACCTAACACTAGGTCTAAACCTAGCCCTAACCATAACTGTAACCTTAACCCTAACCTGTTTAGATAACCTTTGTTCATAGAAGTCCCAAAGGTGTGAAGCCTAGAGGGGCAAGCTAAGAGATCAAAAATGCACAGTATCAAAGAAATCTGACCAAATAATTGTGGAAGGTAGTTCATTACATGCTTATTTCCCTGTTGTCTCCTAAAGTGCTCTCGGATAAAGTTGTTTTTTTGCATGCTTCTCCTTTGGCCTATATTTAACAGAAAGAAAGCAGAGAGTGCTTGCAGAGAACTAATTTAGTGTGTGACATATCAAGCAGCTAGTAAAAACCCTGTTTGATTTCCAGTTTCATTGTAATTCACACCTATAAGCCATAATGAAGTGACACCTAAAAGTTCAAACTGTTCCTGACAGTGAACAATTGAACTTAAAGGCCCCAAATTGGGGATCCTATTAAGGCTAGGTAAAGGATGTATCCTGTACAGTATCAAAGTAATTTGACAAAAAAAATATCGAAGATTGCTCCTAAAGCACTCACAGATGAATGAGTGGGGAGCTTACTGGGGCAAGCTAATAGATGAATCCTGTGCAGCCTCTTTCTATTTCAGCATAAGGATACTTCCACAAGAAACAAACCAGTAAATGCACACTGAGAACTGATAGAGTGTGTGAAGCTTCAAGCAATCTTTCAAAGCAACTATGTTTGATTTCAAGCTCTATTTTCATTTACCCATATAGATCAAAATGAAGTGAAACCTTAAAATACAAACTGTTCCTGACAGCAAACCACTGAACCCAGAAGGCCCAAACCTGGGGAGAAAAGTAAGGCTAGGGAAAAGATGAATCCATCAAAGCATCAAAGAAATTTGAACAAAAATAACTCTAACACTAGATCTAAACCTAACCCTAACCCTAACCATAACCCTACCCTTACTTGTATAGAAAACCATTGATCCTAGATGTCCCAAACTTGGGGAGACTAGTGGGGAAAGTTACAAATGAATACTGCACAGTATCAAATAAATTTGATCAAATCATGGGGAGACTTATTTCAATACATTCATATTTCTCTGTTTTCTGCTTAAGGGCTCTCAGATACAGATGCTTTTGCATGCTTCAGCTTTGGACTACCTTCAAAAGAAAGAAAACAGAGAGTGCCGACTGAGAACTGATTGTGTGAAGTTTCAAGCACCTCCTACCAACCCTGTTTGATTTCCAGCTCAATTTTCATTCACATCAATAAGCTATAATGAACAAAATCTTAAAATATAAACTGTTCCTGACAGCGAACCATTGCACCAAGAAGGCCCAAACCTGTGGAGCATAGTAAGGCTTTTAAAAGATGAATCTTGCCCAATATCATAGAAATTTGAAGAAAACTAGGGCCATGCTGGAGCTCTCTGTGCAGATGGAAGGCTCGGCTGTGTGGTTGCTCTCGACTCAGATGGAAGTCTGAAGTCTCCGCCGCACATGAGCTCCTGGCGCAGAGGGAAGTCTTGGTCGCGGGTTCACTCTCTGATCAGAGGCAAGTCACGGCCATGAAGGCACTCTCAGTGCAGATGGTAGGTAGCACAGAACACAGAGGCTTTGCTTGCGGGTCACCAGACCAAGCTCTGGACACAGCCAAAGGTGACCCCAGAACCACCCACCTCACCAAACACCTTACACAGGTAACAGATGGAATCCATCTTGGAAAAACTTACTCACCATCTACCAGTGGCTGTGGCTACAAGCTCAGATCTGCGGCTGCTCAGGTACCCAGTTTCCAACTCCCCTACCTCCAGCTGTGATAACTCAAGTTTTTTCTCACAAGGTTTTCAGGGGTTGTAGCTATCAATGTGGAACAGCAACTGTACAGGTACCTGGTTTCCAACTCAGAGACTAAGAGTAGGGAGGCTCCAGGTAGAAGCTCAAGCCCTCTCAAACTGGCCACCTCCACCACTCTTAGCACAGAGACTCAAGCTAGGAATAGACAACTCCACCTACTGGAAGAAAACAGAGTTCTGAGAGACTTTTCTGTTCTCATTCTTCTCATTTATTCTCCTCTACCCTTCCCCCTCCGGCCCTCACAATCTCTACATACGTGAAACCAAGAACTTTGCATGAAATTGGACTTTAAGAACTGAATCACAACAATATATAATATAGAGGAATTGCATAGGCCTACCTCACACACCCTTTATTTTCTCTTATTTTCACTCTCTCTCTTTCTTTCTTTCCTTCTTATTTTTTCTTCTTTATTCTTGCTCCCTCTATCCCACTTTCAACCTCCTAACTTTTACTATTTATACATAGGGTAATTTTATGAATACAGATAAGGAATTTGAATTTATACATTCTTCCATAAATTACCCCTATCTATTCATTACAGTTTTCCTCCAATTTGCTAAGATAGATTAATCTCATACCCTCACTCCTGTCCCCCTTAACATAGCATCCTACTCCTGACCATCAGTTCTCTATATACCACATTTTATGAAACTAATGACTATATTCTAAATGATAATTGAAGCCAACATCTGTAGACATAGAATCTAAGTATAAATGTATTTATAATATTTAGGCTTAAGCTTCGGGTTAGGGATAGATTTAGAGTTAGGATTTGATCTATGGTTAAGGCTAGGACTAAGGATAGGGGCAAGGGTTTGGACTAGGGTTAGGGTTATGGTAAGGGATAGGGTTAGAAGCAGTGATAGGGATAGTGTGAGAGTTAGAGTTAGTCTTAGGGCTAGGGCTAGGGTTATGGTTAGGGATGGGGCTAAATTAGGGCTAGGGTTAGTGTTAGGTTTAGACCTCAGTTAAGGGTTAGAATTAGGGTTACATGTAGGGTAAGGGTGTGGGTTATAGATAAGTTGAGGGCTAAGGCAAGACATAGTATTAGGGTTAGGTCTAGGGTTAGGGTTAGGGTTATGATTAAGGCTAGGCTTAGGGCTAGAATGAAGGCTAGTGTTTGTGTTAGGGTTAGGGCTAGTATTAGAGCTAGTGCTAATGCCAGGTATAGGGTTATAGTTAGGGATAGATTTAGTGTTAGGTTTATGGCTTGGTCCAGTGTAAGGGTTAGGTTTAATGTAAGGATCAGGCTTACAGCTAGTGTTATTATTAGGATCAGGTTCAAGTTTAGGGTTTGGTTTAGGTTAAAGTTAAGTTTTAGGGCTCAAATTAGCATTAGGATTAGGGTTAGGGTTAATGACAGCGTTAGGTTTAGTGTTTAGATGTGGTTTAGTGTAATGGATAAGGTTAAGATTATGCCTAATGTTTAGTATAAGGGTTAGGGTTATCATTAGGGTATTGGATAGAATTAGACCTAAGATTAGGTGTAGGGATATGAATAGGATTAGGGCTTTTGTTTGGTTAGGTTAGGTTTAAGTTTAGGGTTAAAGCTAGGTTTAGGACTCAGATTAAGTCTAAGTTTTGGGTTAGATTAAGGCTAGGGTTCAGGCTACGGGTAATGTATGAAGTAGGTTTATGATTAGTGCTAGTTATATGGTTAGGGTTAGGGCTACATCTAATGTTAAGGTTAGGTTTATAGTTATGACAATATTTAGAGCTAGAGTTAGTGTTAGGGTCAGAGTCAGTGTCCGGATTGCTTTTCAGGTTAGACTTCAGACTATAATTAGACATAGGTGTAGGGCTAGGTGTAAGGTGAGTGTTTGGTTTAGGTTTAGGGTTAGGGTTAGTGCTATGACTCGGTTTTGTTTTAGGGCTTGGGGTAGGGTTAGGGCTAATTTTAGGATTAGATTTAGGGTTAGGGCTAGTGTTAGTGTGAGGTTTAGGCTTAGGTTTAGGGTTAGATTTAGAGTTAGTTTTAGATCTAGGGTTTGAGCTAGGGCTAAGGATAGTGCTAGGGTTATGGCTAAGTTTAGGGCTAGGTTTAGGGTGATGGTAAGGGATTGGGTTAGAACTCGGTAAAGGGCTATGGCGAGAGTTAGAGTTAGTCTTTGGGCAAGGGTTTGTGTTAGGGTTAGGCCTAGGGTTAGGGCGAGGGTTAGTGTTAGGTTTAGGGTTAGGGTTAGTTTTAGGGTAAGGGTTGGGATTATAGCTAGTTTATGGCTAGGGTGAGGGTTAGAATTAGGGTTGGGGTTAGGTTTATGATTAAGGTGAAGTTTATGGCTAGGATGTGGATAAGGTTTTTGTTAGGGTTAGGACTAGGATTAGAGCTAGGGCAAAAGTCAGGTCTAGGGTTATAGTTAAGGATAGTTTGGTTTAGGTTTATAGCGAGGTCTATTTAAGGGTTAGTGTAATGGTTAGGGTCAGGTTTAGAGCTAGGTGTATTATTAGAGTTAGGGTTAGGTTTAGGGTTTTTGTTATGTTAAGGTTTAGGTTTAAGGCTCGAATTAGCATTATTGTTAAAGATAGGGTAATGATAGTTTTAGGTTTAGGGTTCAGCTTAAGTGTAAGGTACTGGATAGGGTTAGGGCTAGGGATAGGATTAGGGTTTGTCCTAGGATTAGCATAAGGGTTAGGGTTATCATTAGAGTAATGGATAGGTTAGAGCTATGGTTAAGGCTAGGGTTATGCTAAGGATTAGGTCTAGGTTTATGCTTAGGGTTAGTGTTAGGGCTATGGTTAGGATGAGGATTAGCTTTAGGTTAAAGGTAGGGTAGGCCTTGGATTAGGGCTATGTTTTGCGATAGGTTAGGGATACATCTAATGTAAGAACTTGTTATGATATAGGCTAGTTTTAGGGTTAATGTTAGGGCTAGGTATAGTTTTAGATTTAGGTTTAGGTTTGGGGTGGTGTTTAGAGCTAGGGTTACTGTTAGTGTCAAGGTCAGTGTTCAGCTTAGGTTTATGGTTAGAATTAAAGGACTAGGGTTAGTTCTAGGGGAAGAGTTAGTGTTTGGCTTAGGCCAAGGGTTATTGTTAGGGCTATGTCTAGGTTTTTCTATAGGTATAGGGTTTGAGTTATGGCTAGATTTAGGATTAGGTTTAGGTCTAGGGCTAGTGTTAGGATTAGCTTTAGGTATAAGGTTAATGGAAGGGCTACTGTTAGGGTTCGATTTAGGGTTAGGTTCAAGTTTAGACCTACAATTTATGTTAGGGTGAGAATAAGGGTCAGGGTTAGGGTTAGGGATTGGATTATGGTTAGAGCTTGAATGAGGGCTAGGGTTAGGACTAGTAGGATAAGTGTTTGTATAAGGTTAAGGATTAGGGTTAGCTCTAGTGTTAGGTTTTTGCTTAAAGTAAGGGATAGTGTTAGAGCTAGGGATAGGGCTAGGGTTAGTGCAAGGGTTAGGGTTAAAGCTAGGTTTTGGGGTTGGTTTAGGGCTAGTTTTTGTATTAGGATTAGGGCTAGGTTTAGAGCAATGGCTAATATAAGAACTAGGTTTACAATTAGGGTTAAATTATGGATTATGATTAGGTGTTAAAACTCTAATGTATTAGTTTTAAGGTTATTATGATATTTAGAGCTAGTCTTAGTGGTAGTTTAATAGTCAGGGTCAGGGTTAGGTTTAGGGTTAGGGTTAGGACAGGAAATAAGGATAGGAATACTGTAAGGGTTTGGTTTAAGGTTAGGGTGGTGTTTAGAGCTAGGGTGAGTGTTAGGATATGAGTCAGAGCAGGGTTAGTATTAAAGTTAAGGTTAGGACTCGAATTAGTGCTGGGGTTAGGTCTAGGTGTAGTGCTAGGTTTTGGTTTAAGTTAAAGTTTACTGTTAAGACTATTTCTCGGTTTTGTTTTACTGCTAGGCTTAGGGTTAGGGCTAGTTTCATGATTAGTGTTAGGGTTAGTGCTAGTGTTAATGTTAGGCATAGGCTTAGTGTTAGTGTTAGAGTTAATGTTAGATCTAGATTTAGGACTAGGAATAAGGATTAGGAAAGGGTTATGGCTATGTTTTTGGCTATGTTTAGGGCTAGGGTTAGGGTTAAGTTAAGGGATATGGTTTGTACTAGGGATAGGGCTAGTGTGAGAGTTAGAGTTAGTCTTAGGTCTATGTTTAGCCTTAGAATTAGGGATAGGGTTAAATTAGGGCTAGGATTAAGGCTAGGGTTTGTGTTCAGCTTAGGTCTAGCATTAGGGTTAAGGTTAGGATTAAGTTTAGTGTAAGGGATGGTTTTATAGCTTGGTTTAGTGAGAGGGTGAGGGTTAGAATTAGGTTAGGGCTATGGTTAAGGTTAGGGTTATGATTAGGGCTAAGTTTAGGGGTAGGATGAGGGCTAGAGTTTGTTTTAAGTTTAGGGATAGTGCTAATATCAGGTCTTTGGTTTTGGTTGAAGATCGTTTTAGTGTTAGGTTTATGGCTACATGTAGTGTAAGGGTTAGTTTTAGGGTTAGGGTCAGGTTTAGAGCTAGGAGTATTTTACAGTCAGGGTCTGGGTTATGGTTTGGTTTAGGTTAAGTTTTAAAGTTAGTGCTCAAATTAGCATTAAGGTTAGTGTTAAGTTAATGATAGGGTGAGGTTTAGGGTCTAGGTTTGGATTAGGGTAATGGATAGGGTTAGGATTAGGGATAGGGTTAGGTTTAGGTCTAGGTTTAGCATTAGGGTTAGGGTTATGTTGATGGCAATGGATAGGGTTAGAGCTAGGGTTAGGTCTAGGGTTATGTTTATGATTAGGGCTAGGGTTAGGGTTAGGGTTAGGATTAGGGCTATGTTTAGGGTTAGAATTAGGGTTAAAACTGTGGTTAGGGCTCAGATTAGGGCTAGGTTGTGTGTTAAGTTAGTGCTAGGGTTAGGGTTGTGGCTAATGTAAGTACCAGGTTTATGTTTAGGGCTAAATTTAGGGTTAGGGTTAGGGCTATATCTAGTGTTAGGTTTAGGTTTAGGTTTAGGATTATGTTTAGAGCTAGGGTTAGTGTTATGGTCAGAGTCAGGGTCAGGGATAGTTTTAGGGTTTGGATTAAACTCAAATTAGGGCTAGGGTTAGTGTTATGGTTTGGTTTATGTTAATGGTTAGGGTTAGGTCTATGTTTCAGTTTTGTTTTAGGGCTAGGGCTAGGGTTGGGGCTAGTTTTAGGGTTCACATTAGGGTTAGGTCTAGTGTTAGGTTTAGGTTTAGCCTTAGGTTTAAAGTTAGATTTATAGTTAGGGTTTGTGATAGGGTTAAGCTTAGGTTATTGCTAGATTTAGGGTTAAAATTAAATCTAGGTTAGGGCTAGGGCTAATAATAAGGCTAGTATTACGGTTCTGATAAGAGATTGGGTTAGAACAAGGGATGGGGCTAGGTTGAGAGTTAGAGTTAATCTTAAGGCTAGGGTTAGGGCAAGGGGTTAGAAATAGGTGTAAATTAGGGCTAAGATTAGGGTTACATTTGTGTTAGGGTTAGGGCTAGTGTTTGGTTTAGGGTTAGGAGTAAGGGACTATTGTTTGGGACCTGATTAAGGCTAGGTTTAAGGCTAGAATGAGTGCTAGGGTTTGTTGTAGGTTTAGTTCTAGAATTAGGGCTATGGATAATATCAGGTCTAGTGTTACATTTAGAGGTAGATTTAGGGTTAGGTTTGTGTCTAGGTCTTGTGTAAGTGTTAGGCTTAGGGTAATACACTAGAGCTATGTGTATTTTTAGGGTAAGTATCAGGATTAGAGTTTGTTTTAGCTTAATGTTTAAGGATAGGGCTTAAATGAGCATTAGGGTTATGGTTAGAGTAATGCATAGGGTTAGGTTTAGGGTTCAATGTAGGTTTTATTGGAATAGAGAATTTTCAGGTTAGCCAAACTGTTAGGGTTAGGCCTAGGGTTATTATTAGGATTAGGGTTATCATAAGGATTATATATAGGGTTAGAGCTAGGGTTAGTTATAAGGTTATTGTTAAGATTAGGTTCAGGGTTAGGGTTAGAGTTTGGATTAGGGTTAGGGCTAGAATGATGGCTAGGGTTAGGATTAGTATTAGAGTTATGTTTTCGGGTAGGCTAAGGATTAGGGTTAGGAGTAGGGTAGCATTAGAATGAAAATTTGGCTTAGGGTAAGGAAAAGGGTTAGAGCTCGGGTTGTGGATAGTATTAGGGTTAGGGATAGGACTAGGGTTAAATTTAGGGTTAGGTTTAAAGCTAGGTTTAGGTCTCAAATTAGGGCTATGTTTTCTGTTAAGGCAGGGCCATGGCTAATTTAAGAACTAGAGTTCCAATTAGGTTATTTTTAGGGTTAGGTTTAGGGTTAGGGTGATGTTTAGAGCTAGGGTTATTGTTAGGGTTCGAGTCAGAGTCAGTGTAAGTTCTAGAGTTAGAACTGGGACTTGAATTAATGCTAGGGTTAGGGCTAGCTATATAGTTAGTGTTTCATTTAGTGTAAGGTTTCGGGTTAAGCCAATGACTCAGTTTTATTTTGTGCTAGGGCTAAAGTTAGAGCTAGTTTTCCATTTAGCATTAGGCATAGGGCTAGTGTTAGGGTAAGGTTTAGGCTTAGAGTTAGGGTTAGATTTAGTTAGGATTAGATCTAGGTTTAGGGCTAGGGCAAAAGTTAGGGCTAGGGTTGGGGATAGGCTTAGAGCTAGGGTTTGGGTTACTTTAAGGGATAGGTTTAAAACTAGGGAAGATCCACAGTGAGAGTTAGAGTTAGTCTTAGGGCTAGGGTTAGGTTTAGGTCAAAATTAATACAAGGGTTAGCACTAGGATTAGTGTTAGGGCTAGGCTTAGTTTTAGGGCTAGGGTTAGGCTTAGGGTTAGGATTAGGCTAGGTTAAGTGCTAGGATTAAGGCTAGGTTATGTGTTAGGCTTAGGGCTAGGATTAGGGATAGGGCTAATGTCAGGTCTATGTTTATGGTTAGGGTTAGTTTTAGGGTGAGGTTTATGTTTATGGCTAGTTCTAATGAAAGTGTTAGGTTGAGGGTTAGGGTCAGCTTTAGAGATAGGGTTATTATTAGATTCCTGGTAACAGTTATGGTTTGGATCAGGTTAAGGTTATGGGTTAGGGCCCTAATTAGTGTTAGGTTTAGGGCTAAGCTTAGAATAATGGATATGGTTAGGTTTAGGGTTCAGGTTGGGTTTAGGGTAATGGATAAATTTAGGGTTAGAGATACGGTTAGGGTTATTCTAGGGTTAGCATTAGGGTTAGGGATAGAGTTAGGGTAATGGATAGGGTTAGAGCTAGGGTTAGGTCTAGGTTTATGCTTAAGATTAAGGCTAGGGTTAGGTGTAGTGTTAGGGCAAGTTTTAGGGTTAGGTTTAGGTTTAGGGTAATGTTTAGCTCTAGGGCCAGGATTAGGGTTAGGGTTAAAAGGAGGTGTTGGGCTCCAATTAGGGCTATGTTTTGGATTAGGTTAGGGCTAGGGTTAGGGCTACAGCTAATGTAAGAACTAGGGTTATGATTAGGGCTACTTTTAGCATTAGATTTAGGGCTATGTCTAGTTTTAGGGTCAGGTTTATTTTTAGGGTGATGTTAGAGGTAGGGTTAGTTGCAGGGTCAGAGTCAGGGTCAAGGTTAGTTTTAGTATTAGGATAGGACAAGAATTAGGGCTGGGGTTAGGGCCAGGTGTTAGGTTAAGTTTTGGTTTAGGTTAAAGTTTAGGGTTAGGGTTATGGCTGGGTTTTGTTTTAGGGCTAGAACTAGGTTAGGGCTAGTTTTAGAATTAGCATTAGTGTTAGGGCTAATGTTAGTGTGAGTTTTATGGTTATGTTTAGGGTTAGATTTAGAGTTATTGTTAGATCAAAGGTTAGGGCTAGGGCTAGGGTTAGGGCTAAGGTTAAGGCAAGTGTTAGGGTTATGGTAAAGGACAGAGTTAGAACTAGGAATAGGGCTAGGTGAGAGTTGGAGTTAGTCTTGGTGCTAGTGTTAGGGATAGGGTTAGGGCTAAATTAGGGCTAGGCAGGTCTAGGGTTAGTTGTAGGTTTAGGTTTAGGGCTAGGGTTAGGGTTAGGTTTAGGGAAAGGGGTGGGGTTATAGCTTTGTTCAGAACTGGGCCAGGGATAAAATTAGGGGTAGGGCTAAGTTAGGATACAGTTTAGGGTCAAGGCTAGGTTTATGGTAGGATGAGGGCTAGCATTTGTGTTAGGGTTATGACAATTATTAGGGCTATGGCTAATATTATTTCTAGGTTTATGGTTAGGGATAATTTTAGGGTAAGGTTTATGGCTACGTCTAGTGTCAGAGTTAGGTTTAGGGTGAGGTTCAGGTTTAGAGCTAAGAGTATTAAAATGATCAGGGTCAGGTTTTGGGTTGGGGTAGGTTAAGGTTTAGGGTTAGGACTCAAAGTAGAGTTATGGGTAGAGTTAGGGTTAGGGTAATGGATAGGGTTAGGTTTATGTTTCAGGTTAGGTTTAGGGTTCAGATTAGATTTAGGGTAATGGATAAGGTCAGGGTTAGGCTTAGGGTTAGCATTAGGTTTATGATTATCATTAGGGTAATTGATAGGGTTAGAGCTAGTGTTAGGGATAGAGTTATGGTTAGGATTATGGCTAGAGTTAGGGTTGGCATTAGTGTTAAGGCTAGGGTGCCGGGGTCCTGCCCTAGCAGGGTCCAGGGAGTCCTGAAGGATGAGTGGCATTGGCGAAAAGATGAGACAGGAGTCGTTCTGTTGGAGCAATCTCCAGAGAGAGAGCTAATGCAGCTTTCTCTGGGTCATCTTCTATTACATTTTTTCTCATCATTATAGATTCAGAATATGTCAATGATTATATAATTTAAAACTTTTCCCAAGACATGACATTTCCTTAACCATGATTGGGGGTACAAAAAAATGTAACATTAATTTGCATTTTTCCAGGATATGACCTTCAGTTATGTAATTATTAAAAGTACAGAATCATTAATAAAATACGTCACTAATTCACATTTTTCAGATTTTCCAAAGATTTACTATTTTCCCCAAGATATGTTATTTTCTTATTAACTAATGCCAAACTACGTAACCAGACTCTAAGTCTCCTAACCAATCATTAACCTAAAGTACACTTGTACTTTATTTCTAATCTAAAATTCCCATCTAAAAAAGTCCCCTTAAATCTTATATATAAAACATCCTAAAGTTTATAAATCATTCTTAAAACATATCAGAAACCTATACAACTAAAAACTTAAGAATTTCTAAACTTAAGAATCTAAATAAAATAATATTTCTAACATTATTCTAAAACTGTGTCTTATAAAGCTATTTTAATTAATTCCTAAATTTATTCTCATAAAACTGGTTGAGCTGCTTTCTCAAAGAGTTTCTTTGTTTCTCAGTCAAGGTGCACTAGTTCTCATATCTTTACAATCTTTCTCAATAGAAAGTAAGTTCTAAACATCAATCCACTTTCCCCTACGCTCCTCATATATCGCTATGTAAAGTAATAAAGTGTTTATAAAAAATAAATCTTTATATGTTTTAACTTTCCTAAGTGTATAATATAACTTTCCTTAATCAAAAAAATGAGACTGCATGTGGTGAACTTTATAAAATAAGCATAATGATTAGATTTTCTAAGAGGACGGAAATATGGGCTTGGGTCCTAGTTGATATAATCAATGTGGTGCCTAAAATTCTCATGACCTTTCAAAGGATAATTGTTGCCCATTATCAGGTTTGTCCACAATGTACTGAGTTAGAAGAACAGTCTTCTACTTTGTCCTTGATATGCTGAGGGGTAGTAGAACAGCCTCCAAGGCATGAACTACCTGTTATGTTCTAGCCATCTGAAATTTAATTTGTTTGGCATTTAACATACTTATGCCTCCTGTCAGAAACATAAGCATGAAAATGCAAAGTCCCAATTACATAAAAAAAGGGTCTCGTGGTTTCGGTTTCCCACCAGCCAGCATGGCTTTGCCAGCATTCATCTTCACTGTGATCCTGTCAAGACAGTGGGAGAGCGGCTTTGCCAACAATTTTTCTCACTGTGACCCTGTCAAGACAGTGAGTGGGGGATCGACTTCACCACTAGGTTTAGGGTTAGGTTTAGGGTACGCTTTAGGGATTGAGCTAGGGTTAGTGCTAAGGCTAGGGTTAGGTTTAGGGTTAGGACTAGGGTTAGGACTAGGGTTAGGGTTAGGGTAATGGTCACGGTTGGATGTCAGGTTAGGGTTAGGTTTAGGTTTAGGATTAGGGTTAGGGTTCGATTTAGATTATGGTTAGGGTTTGAGCTAAGATTAGAACTATGGCAAGGATTATGTTTAAACTTAGGTCTAGGGTTAGGTTTATGGTTAGAATTAGAATAGGTTTTGGGTTAGGACTATGGTTATCATGAGATTTATGGTTAGGGTTAGGGTAATGAGTGAGGTTAGAGCTAGGGTTAAGGCTAGGGTTCAGTTTAGGATTAGGGATAGGGTTAGGGTTAGGCTTCAGCTTAGGATAAGTCTTATGGTTAGGTTAATGGTAAGGGTCAGGGATTGAGTAAGGGTTAGGGCTAGGTTGAGCGTTCGGGTTAGAGTCCGGACTAGGGATAGAATTAGGGTAAGAGTTAGGGCAAGATTAGCATTAGGTTTAGGATTGCACTTAGGGTAATGGATAGAGTTAGAGCTAGGGTTTGGGCAATAGTTATGGTTAGGATTAGGGCTACGATTTGGGTTAGGGTTTGGGTTACTGTGATGTTTAGGGTAAGGATGCGGTTTTGAGCTAGAGTTAAGTCTAGGGCTAGGTCGAGGGTTAGGTTCAGCGTTAGGTATAGGAATAGAATTACGGTTAACGTTAGGGTTTGGGATATGGCTAGGGTTATCATTAGGTATAGGGTTAGCATTAGATTTAGTTTTAGGGTTAGGGTTAAGGCAATGATTATGTTTAGAATTATGGTATGAGTTAGGGTTTGAGGTAGCATTAGGGCTATGGTGAGTTTTAGTTTTAGGGTTAGGACCAGGGTTAGTTTTTTTGTTAGGGTTAGGGTTAGGGTTACAGCTAGGGTTATCAATAGGGTTAGGATTAGCATTGGGGTAATGAGTGGTTTAGAGCTAGGTTTAAGGCTAGGATTAAGTTTAGGATTAGAACTAGGGTTAGTTTTAGAGTTAGGGATAGGTCTAAGTTTATATTTAGGGTAAGGGTTAGGCTTCAATCTATGTTTAGGACTAAGGCTAGGGTTAGGATTAGGGTTAGGGCTAGACTTAGGGTTAGGGTAGGCTTAGGGCCAGGTTTAGGCCTAGGATTTGCTCTAGGTTTTGTGTTAGGTTAAGGCAAAAGGATAGGGCTATAGATAATGTAAGAGCTAGGGTTATGATTAGGGCTAGTTGTAGGGTTAGGGTTATAGCTAGTTCTAGTGTTAGGTTTCTATTTTCGGTTAGGGTCAGGTTTAGAGGTAGATTTACTGTTAAAGGCAGGGTCAGTGTTTGGGTTAGAGTTAGAATTAGATTTAGAGCCAGAATTAGGACTAGGTCTAGGAGTAGATTGAGTGTTTGCATTAGGTTAAGGTTTATTGTTAGGGTTAGGTTTTTTTTCTTAGGTCTAGGACTAGAGTTAATGCTAGATTTAGATTTAGGTTTAGGTCTAGAGTTAGTATTAGGGTTTGGTCTAGATTTAGGGTCAGGTTTAGACCTAGGGTTAGCGTTAGGGTCAGAATAAGGGTCAGGGTTAGCATTAGGTTTTCGGATAGAGTTAGAGCTAGAGTGAGGTCTACATTTAGGACTATTAATGGGGTTAGGGTTATGGTTATTGTAATGGGTAGGTCTAGAACTAGGTTTAGGGCTAGGGTTAAGGTTAGAAATAGGGCTAGGGTTAGCTTCGGAGTTAGGGATAGATCTAAGTTTATATTTAGGTTAAGTATTATGCTTTGAGCTAGGGTTAGGAGTAAGGATAGGGTTAGTATTAGAGTTAGGGTTAGGGCTAGGGTTAGGGTTAGGGTTATGCTTAGGGCTACGTTTAGGACTAGGATTCGCTCTACATTTTGTGTTAGGTTAAGGCATAAGGTTAAGGCTGTGGGTAATGTAACAGTTAGGGTTATAATTAGGGCTAGTTGTAGGGTTAGGGTTATAGCTAGGTGTAGAGTTAGGTTTAGGTTTTAATTTAGGGTCAGGTTTAGAGAGGTTTAGTGTTAAATGGAGGGTCATTGTTCATCAGAGATAGAGTTAAGGTTAAAGCCAGAATTAGGATTAGGTTTATGTCTAGGATTAGGTTTAGTCTTTGCTTTCGGTTAAGGGGTATTGTTAGGGCTAGGGCTAGGTTATTTTCTTAGTTCTACGGCTAGATTTAAGTCTAGATTTAGAATTATGTTTAGGTCTAGGGCTTCTGATAGTGTTAGGCTTAGGTGTAAGTATTGGTAGGGCTAGTGTTAGGGTTTGGTTTAGGTTTAGGGTCAGGTTTAAACCTAGGGGTTGTGTTATGGTCAGAATAAGGGTCAGGGTAAGGGATAGGTTTGGGTTTGGGACAGGGTTAGAGCTAGAATGAGGGCTAGATTTAGGACTATTAATTGACTTAGGGTTTTTGTTAGCCTTAGGATTAGGGATAGGTGTAGGGTTACCATTAGGGTTAGCATTTTGCTTACAGTTAGAGATAGGATTAGAGCTAGTGTTAGTGGTAGTGTTTGGGGTAGGGTTAAAGCTAGGTTTAGGGCTCAGTTAGGGATAGTTTTTTCTGTTAGTGTTAGGGCTAAGATTAGGGCAATGGCTAATATAAGAACGAGGGTTAAAATTAGGGTTTAATTTAGGGTTAGTTTTAGGGGTTAGACCTCTAGTGTTAGGGTTAGTTTTAAGGTTATGTTGATATTTAGAGCTAGGATTAGTATTAGAATAGGAGTCATGGTCATAGTTAGTTTTAGAGTTAGGGTTAGGACTCAAATAAGGGCTATGGTTACTGCTAGGTTTCAGTTTAAGTTTAGAGTGGTGTTTAGAGCCTGGGGGGGTTAGGATATGAGTCATGGTCAGGGTTAGTTTAAGGTTATGGTTAGGACTCTAACTAGGGCTAGGGTTATGTCTAATTGTAGTGTTAGGGTTTGGTTTAAGTTAAGGTTTAGGGTTAGGGCTACTGCTCAGTTTTGTTTTAGTCCTAGGGTTAGGTTAGGGCTACTTTTATGATTAGAATTAGGGTTAGGTCTAGTTATAGTGTTAGGCTTAGGCTTAGTGTTAGGGTTACGTTTAGAGTTAGGATTAGACCTAGGGTTAGGGCTAGGACTAAGGATAGGGCAAGGGTTAGGGCTAGGGTTAGGGTTATGGTATGGAAAAGGGTTAGATCTAGGGATAGGGTTAGTGTAAAAAATAGAGTTAGTCTTAGGGCTAGGGTTAGGGTTATGAATATAGGTAAAAATTAGGGGTAGGATTAGGGCTAGGATTAGTGTTCCACTTAGGCCATCATTAAGGTTAGTGTTAGGGTTAGGGTTAAGTTTAGGAAAAGGGATGGTGTTGTAGCTAGTTTTAGAGGTAGGTTGGGGGTTAGAGTTAAGGTTAGGGGTAGGGTTAGTGTTAAGGTTATGATTAAGGATAGATTAGAGCTAGGATGAGGGCTAGTGTTTGTTTTAGTGTTAGGGCTAGGATTAGGGCTAGGGCTAACATCAGGTCTAGGGTTATGGTTAAAGATAGTTTTAGGGTTAAGTTTATGGCTACTTCTAGTGTAAGTGTTAGGTTTAGAGTAAGGTCAAGTTTAGAGCTAGGTGAATTAGGGTCAGGGTTAGGGTTTGGTTTAGGTTAGGATTTAGGTTTAGGGCTCAAACTAGCATTAGGGTTATGGTTAGGGTAATGATAGGGTTTGGTTTAGGGTTCAGGTTAGGTTTAGGGTAATTCATAGGGTTTGGGTTAGTGATAGGGTTAGGGTTAGGCCTAGGGTTCACATTTGGGTAAGTTATGTTTAGGGTAATAGATAGGGTTAGAGCTAAGTTTAGAGCTAGGGTTATGGTTAGGAATGGGCCTTGAGTTAGGATTAAGGTTAGTGTTAGAACTGGAGTAGGTTTAGTGTTATGTTTAGCATTAGGGTTAGGTATTGAGCTAGGGTTAGGGCTAGTGTGTGAGTTAGCTTTAGGGTTAGGTCTAGGGATAGGTTTATGGTATCTTTAGAGTTAGGTTTATGGTTAGGGTTATCATTAATTTTAGGTTTCGAGTAATGAATACAGATAGATATAGGATTAGGGTTAGGGTTATATTTTGGGCTATGGTTAGGGTTTAGGTTTATGGTAAGGGTTAGGGTTTGAGCTAGTGTTAGGGTTATGGCGAGTTTTACATTTAGGGTTATATCTAGGGGTAGTTTTCCCGTTAGGGTTAGGGTTAGTGTTAGGGTTCGGGCTACGATTTTCAATAGGTTTAGTGTTAGGGTTAGGGTAATGGGTAGGATTAGAGCTAGGTTTAGAGATAAGGTTAATTATAGGGTTAGGGCTAAGGTTAGGGTTAGAGTTTGGTATATGTCTAGGTCTATGTTTAGGGTAAGGTTCAGGCTTTGAACTATGGTTAGGGTTAGGATTAGGTTTAGGGTTAGGGTTTAGCTTGTTTTAGGTCTCGAAATAGGGCTATTTTCTGTGTTAGAGTGAAGTCTAAGGTTAGGAAAATGGCTAATATAAACTAGGGTTACAATTATGGGTAGTTTTAGGGTTAGGGGTAGGGGTATTTCTAGTGTTAGGGTTAGGGTGATATTTACAGCTATGGTTAGTGTTAGAATATGAGTCATGGTCATGGTTAGTTTAAGGGTTAGGTTTAGGACTCGAATTAGGGCTAGGTTTATTGTTAGGGTTTGGTTTAAATTTAGGGTTTTGTAGAGATAGGGTGAGTGTTAGGATATGAATCAGAATCAGTCTTATTTTTAAGGTTAGAAATAGGACTCGAATTAGGGCTAGGGTTTGGTCTAGGTGTAGTGTTAGAATTTGGTTTAAGTTAAGGTTTAGGTTTTGGCCTCTTGCTTGGTTTTGTTTTAGTACTACGGTTAGGGTTAGGACTAGTTTTATGATTAGCATTAGGGTTAGGGCTAGGGCTAATGATTAGCATTAGGGTGTGGGTTAGGATTAAGGCTAGGTTTAAGGTTAGGATTAGGTCTGGGTTTTGTGTTAGGTTTAGGGCAAGAATTAGGGCTAGGGCTAATATCTGGTCTAGGGTTACAGTTAGGGATAGTTTTAGCGTCAGGTTTAGAAAAAGGGTCTGGTTTAGAGCTAGGAGTATTATTAGAGTGAGGGTCAGGTTTGGGGTTTGGGTTAGGTTAAGGATTAGGTTAAGGGCTCAAGTTAACATTAAGGTTATAGTTAGTGTTAGGGTAATGGATGGGGTCAGGATTAGGGTTCAGGTTAGGTTTAGGGTAATGGATATATTTAGGTTGTGCGATAGGTTTAGGGTTAGGCCAAGGGTAAGTATTAGTTTTAAGGTTATCATTAAGGTTAATTTATAGAGTTAGAGCTACTGTTAGGGCTAGGGTTATGATTAGGACTAGAGTTAGGGTTAGGGTTAAGCTTAGGGCTAGGGTTAGGGTTAGGATTAGGATAAGGGTACGGTTTAGGGTTTGAGCTAGGGTTAGTTCTAGGGCTAGGGTTAGGTTTAGGGTTATGGTTATGGTTAGTGTTAGAGTTAGGGCTAGGGTTCACATTAGTTTTTTGGGTAATTGATAGGGTTAAGTGTCAGGTTAGAGTTAGGTTTAGTTTTAGGGTTACGAAAGGGTTAGGTTTAGGATAATTGTTAGGATTTGAGCTATGATTAGGGTTAGGTTTAGGGTTAGGTTTCTGGTTAGTTCTAGGGTTAAGTTTATGTTTAGGGTTAGTGTGGGTTTAGGTTTAGGTCTAGGTTTATCATTATGGTTAGGGTTGGGGTTTGGGTAATATGTAGGGTTCAATCTAATGTTAGGGCTAGGGTTAAGTTTAGGATTAGGGCTAGGTTTAGGGTTAGAATTAGGCCTTGGTTTAGTGTTATGGTAAGGTTAAGGGTAAAGATTAGGGATCAAGCAAGGGTTATGGCTAGTGTGAGTGTTAAGTTAAAGTCAGGGCTAGGTAGGTTTAAGGTTAGGTATAGGGATAGGGTTAGCATTAGGTTTAGGGTTATGGTTAGGGTGATGGATAGAGTTAGAGCTAGGGTTATGGTGACATTTAGGATTTGGGCTAGGGTTATGTTTAGGGTAAGGTTTAGGGTTTGAACTTGGGTTTGGGCTAGGGTGACGGTTATGGTTAGGGTTAGGGCTAGGATTAAGTTTAGGTTTATGATTAGGGTTAGGTTTAGGGCTACAATTAGGGCTAGGTTTTGTGTGAAGTTTAGGGCTAGTGTTAGGTTTATGGGTAATCTAAGAGCTAGGGTTATGGTTATGGCTAGTTTTAGGGTTAGTCTAGTGTTAGGGTTAGTTTTGAGGTTAGGATAAGATTTAGAGTTAGGGTTTGTGTTAGGGTAAGGGTCAGTGTTTGAGTTAGGGTTAGTTTTAGGTTTACGGCCATAATTAGGACTAGGGTTAAGTCTACGGTGATTTAGTGTTTGGGTTAGGTTAAGGGTTATTGTTAGGTCGAGGGCTAGAGTTATGCTATATTTAGTATTAGATTTAGGTCTAGGGCTAGTGTTAGTGTAGATTTAGGTATAGGTTTACCAGTAGGTCTAGTGTTAATTTTCGGTTTAGGGATAGGGTCAAGTTTAAACCAAGGTTTAGTGTTAGGGTCAGAATAAGGTTCATGGTTAGGGTTAGAGTTGGGTTAAGTTTATAGCTAGAATGAGGGCTAGGGTTAGGACTAATAATAGTGTTCGGGTTTGGGGTAGACTAAATATTAGGGTTAGGACTAGGGTAGCAATGGGGTGAAGGTTTGACTTAGTATACGGGATAGGTTTAGAGCTAGGGCTAAGAACAGGGATACGGTGAGGCTTAGGGGTAGGGTTAGGTTTAGGGTTAGGATTAAGGCTAAGTTTAGGGCTAGAATCAGGGCTTGGTTTTGTGTTAGGGTCAGGGCTAGCATAAGGGCTAGGACTAATGTCAGGTGTAGGCTTAGATTTAGGGATAGATTTAGGGTTATGATTATGGCTAGGTATAGTGTAAGGGTTAGGTTAAGGTTTAGGATATGATTTAGAGCTAGAGATATTATTAGGGACAGATTCAGGGCTATGGTTTGAGTTAGGTTAGTTATTAAGTTTAGGGCTCAAATTAGCTTTAGTTTTACGGATAGTGTTATGCATATGGTTGGGTTTAGGGTTCAGGTTAGGTTCAGGTTAATAGATAGGTTTAGGGTTAGGAATAGGTTTAGGGTTATCCTAAGGTTATCATTAGGGTATGGTTAGGGTAATGGATAGGGTTACCACTAGGGTTAGAGATAGGGTTACAGTTAGGATTAGGGGTAGGGTAAGATTTAGGGTTAGGGCAAGTTTTGAGGTTAGGGTTAGGATTACGGTAAGGGTTAGGGCTAGGGTTAGGGTTATGGTTACAGTTAAAGGTAGCGTTAAGTCTCTGATTAGTGCTTGTTTTGGGCTAAATGAGGGCTAGGATTAGGTCTAGGGTCTGTGTCAGTGTTAGGCCTAGTGTTAGGTTTAGGTTTAGGGATAGGGTTAGGTTTAGGGGAAGGGATAAAATTATAGATAGGTTTAGGGCTAGATAGAAAATTAGAATTATGTTTAGGGCTAGGGTTATGGTTTTGGTTATTAATAAGGCTAAGTTTAGGGCTAGGTTTAGGGCTAGGTTGAGGGCTAATGTTTGTTTTAGGGTTATGGCAAGAATTGGAGCTAGGGCTAGTGTCAGTTCTAGGGTTATGGATAGGGACAGATTTAGGGTTAGGTTTATTGCTAGGTCTAGTGTAAGAATTAGGTTTAGAGTAAGGGTCAGGTTTAGAGCTAAATGTATTTTTAGGGTTACTGTCAGTTTTATGGTTTAGTTTAGTTTAGGATTTAGGGTTAGGGCTTGAATTAGAATTAGGTTAAGGTAAAGGTAATGAGACTGTTAGGTTTAGGGTTTAGGTTAGGTTTAGGGTAATTGATACAGTTAGAGTTAGTGATAGGGTCAGGGTTAGGCTTAGGGTTAGCATTAGGGTAAGGGTTATGATTAGGGTAATGGATAGGGTTAGAGCTAGGGTGAGGGCTAGGGTTATGGTTACTATTAGGCCTAGATTTAGGGTTAGGGTTAGGCTTAGGGTGCGTTTTAGGGATTGAGCTAGTGTTAGTTCACACTAGGGCAAGGGTTAGGTTTAGGATTATGCCTATGTTAGAGTTAGAGTTAGAGTTAGGGTCTGGATACTGTTAGTGTTAGGGCTAGGATTATCAATAGGTTCAGGGTATTGGATAGGGTTAAATGTCAGGTTAGGTTAGGGTTAGGATGAGGGTTAATTTTAAGGTAATGGTTAGGGTTTGAGCTACGATTATGTTAGGGTTAGGGTTAGGATTAGGGTGATGCATAGGTTTATGGATTGTGATAGGTTTAGGGTTTGGCCTAGGGTTAGCATTAAGTGTAGGGATAGGGTTAGTTTTATGATTAGTGTTAGAGTTATGGCCAGTGGTAGGGTGACGTTTAGGCTTAGGGTTAGGGTTATATTTAGAGTTAGGTTTAGATCTAGGGTTAGGGATAGGGTGAAGGTTAGGTCTCAGGTTTTCGCTAGGGTTAGGACTAGGTTTTGGGTTATGATAAGTGATAGGTTTAGAACTATTAATAGAACTAGGTGAAAGTTAAAGTTAGTCATAGGGCTAGAGTTAGGGTTAAAGTAAAGGTTATGGCTAAATTAGGGCTAGGATTAGGGCTAGGGTTAGTGTTATGGTTAGGTCTAAGTTTAGGTCTAGGATTAGCATTAGGATTAGGGTAGGGTAAGGTATGATGCTACAGCTAGGTTTAGGGGCTAAGGCGAGTGTTAAAATTAGGTTTACTGCTAGGGTTAAGTTTAGGGTTAGGATTAAAGGTAGTGTTAGGCCTAGGATTAGGGCTACAGTTTGTGTTAGGGTTAGGGCAATAATTAGGACTAGGTTTAATATCAGGTCTAGGATTATGGTTAGGGAAAGTTTTAGGGATATGTTTATGGCTAGGTATAGTGTAAGGGTTAGGATGAGGTTTAGGGTCTGCTTTAGAGCTAAGGGTATTATTAGGGTCAGGGTCATGTTTATGGTTTGGTTTAGGTTAAGGTTGAGGGTTAGGGCTCAAATTAGCATTAGGGCTAAGGTTATACTTAGGGTAATAAATATGGTTATGTTTAGGTTTCAGGTTACTTTTATGTAATGGATTGTTTAGGGTTAGGGATAGTGCTAGAGTTGGGCCAGGGGTTAGCATTTGGGTTAGGGTTAAGGTTAAGGTAATGGATAAGGTTAGAACTAGGGTTAGGGTTAGGATTATGGTTAAGGTTAGGGCTAGGTTTAGGGTTAGGTTTAAAGATAGTGCAAGGATTAATGTTAGGGTTAGGTTTAGGGTAAGGTTTAAGGCTAAGTTTAGGGTTAGTGTTAGGGTTAAAGGTATGGTTGGGTCTCAGAGTAGGGCTAATTTTTGGTTTATGTTAGAGCTAGTGTTAGTGACAAGGCTAATGTAAGAACTAGGGTTACGATTACGGCTAGTTTTAGAGTTAGCATTAGGATAAGTCAAGTTTTAGGATTAGATTTAGGTTTAGGGTGATGATTTGAACTAGGGTTAGTGTTAGGGTCAGAGTCAGGATCAGGGTTCATTTTAGGGTTAGGGATAGGACTCAAATTAGGGGTAGGCTTAGGGCTAGATGTTGGGTAAGGAATTGGTTTAGGTTAAGGGTTAGTTTTAGTGCTATGGCTCAGTTTAGTTTTAGGGCTAAGGCTAAAGTAAAGGGTAGTTTTATAATTTGTGTTAGTGTTTTTGCTAGTGATAGTGTAAGTTTAGGCTTAAGGGTAGATTTAGAGTTATGGTTTATTCTAGGGTTATGGCTATAGCTAGGGTTAGAGCTAAGGTTAGGGTTAGTGTTTTGGTTATGGTCAGGCATAGGTTTAGAACTAGGAAGAGTGTTAGGGCGAGAGTTAGTGTTAGTCTTAGGGCTAGGGTTAGGGTTAGATTTAGGGTTAGGTTTAGGGGAAGAGATGCCTGTTTGATTTCCACCTCCATTTCTTTTTACCCATATAAGTCAAAAAGAAGTGAAACCTTAAAATAAAATGTGTTCATGATAACGAACCATTGATTTGAGAAGGCCCAAAACTTGGGAGCACACTAAGGCTAGATAAAAGATGACTCCTGCCCAGTATCAAAGAAATTTGAACAAAACTAACTCTCACCCTAACATTACTTCTAACCCTAACCCTAGCCCTAACCCTAAACCTAACCCTACACTTAACCTGATAAGAGAACCATTGATCCTAGAAGTCTCGCAATTCGGAGGCTTGTGGCACAAGCTAAGTAATGAATCCTATGCAGCATCAAAAGAAATCTGACCAAATAATTATAGGAGGTATTTTAGTACATGCATATTTCCCTGTTTTCTCCTAAAGGGACCTTTGACATAGTTTTTTTTTTTTTTTTTTTTTTTTTTTTTTTGCATGCTTAAGCTTAAGCCTACTTTCGCAAGGAACATGCCAGAGTTCCCACAGAGAACTGATTGAGTGTGTGAAGTTTCAAGCAGCTAACACAAACCCTGTTTGATTTTAAGCTCTATTAAATTTCCCATGTAGGTCAAAATGAAGTGAAATCTTAAAATACAAATTGTTCCTGACAGCAAACCTGTGAACGGAGAAGTCCTAAACCTGGGGAACAGAGTAAATCTAGATAAAAGAAAAATCCTGCCAAGTATCAAGGAATTTTGATAAAACTAACTCTAACCCTAACACTATCTCTAACCCTAACCATTCCCCTAACCCTAACTTTTTTATGGAACCTTTGACCATAGAAGTTCCCAAACTTGGCAGCCAAGTAGGGCAAGCTAAGGGATGAATGCTATGCAGTATCAAAGAAATCTGTCCAAATAATTGATGGAGTCTAAAAGTACATGCATATTTCCCTGTTATCTTCTAAAGGACTCTTGGATAAAGTTGTTTTTAAATGCTTCAGCTTAGACCCACTTTCACGAGAACAAACCAGAGATTGCCCACAGACAATAGATGGAGTGTGAAGTTTCAAGCAGCTAGCACCAATGCTGTTTAATTTCCAGCTACATTTCCTTTTACCTGTATAGGACAAAATGAACTGAAACTTTAAAATACAAACTGTTCCTTACAGAGAACCATTGAACCTAGGAGAACCAAACATGTTGAGTATAGTAAGGACAGGAGAAAAATGAATCCTGCCCAGTATCAAAGAAATTTGAACAAAACTAACTCTAACCCTAATACTAGCTCTAACACTAGCCCTAACACTTACCCTAACACAAACCCTAACCTGTTTAAAAAATGGTGATCCTAGAAGTCCCCAACTTGGTTAGCCTAGTGGGGTTAGCTATCAGATGAATTCCATGAAGTATCAAAGAAATATGACCAAATAATTGGGGTGGTATTTCAATTCATGCATATTTCTCTGTTTTCTGCTAAAGGGCTCTCAGATAAAGTTGTTTTTGCCATCTTCATCTTAAGGCTACTTTCCCAAGGAACAAACCAGAAAGTCCCCAGAGAGAATTGATTCAGTGTCTGAAGTTTTAAGCACCTAGCACCAACCTGGTTTGATTTCAACCTCCATTTTCATTTACCTATATAGGTCAATATGAAGTGAAACCTTAAAATACGAGTGCTCCTGATAGCGAACCATAGAAACAAGAAGGCCCAAACCTGGGGAGCATGTTAAGGCTAGGTAAAAGATGACTCCTTCCAAGTATTAAAGAAGTTTGAACAAAACTAACTCTCACCCTAACACTATATGTAACCCTAACCCTAACCGCATAAGAGAACCATTGATCCTAGAAGTCCCACACTTGGAGAGATTTGTGGGGCAAGCTAAATAATAAATCTTATAAGTATCAAACTATTCTGACCAAATAATTATGGGAGGAATTTCAGTGCATGCATATCTCCCTGCTTTCTCCTAAAGGGCTCTTGGATAAAGTTTTTTCATGCTTCAGTTCAGGCCTACACTCACAAGGAACATACCACAGTGTCCCCACAAAGAATTGAGGGTGTGTGTGCAGTGTCATGCAACTATCATAATCCCTGTTTGATTTCCAGGTCTATTTCCATTTACTTGTATAGGTAAAAATGAAGTAAAATGAAATTTTTAACATTCCTGACACCAAATATTTGGACCAAAAGATCTAAACCTGGGGAACAGAGTAAGGTTAGTTAAAGATGAATCCTGGACTGTATCAAAATTTTTTTTTGAATAAAGTAACTCTAACCCTATCACTACCTCTAAACCTAGCCCTAATCCTAACTATAAACATTAACATAGCCCTATCCCTTATGATAACTTTAACCCTAATATTAACTGTAATCATTGCCCAAAACCTAGCTCTAACTCTTTCCATTACCATAATCCTAAACCTAACCCTAATGCTCACCAGAGCCCTAACCTTAAACTTTAGCCTATACCTGCTCTAACCCTAACTCTGCCCTAGACCTAAACCTAGCTAAAACTCTAACACTTACCCTAAACCTACCCCTAACCCTAAGCCTAACCCTAACCCTAACTCTAACTCTAGCCCTAATCCTAACCATAAACCTAGCCCCAACCCTAGCTGTAATCCTAACCATTACCCTAAACATAACCCTAACCCAAATGCTAACAATAGAAATAAACCTAACCGAATAGCTATCCCTAAATCTATTCAAAACCGTAAACCTAACCTGAAACCTAAATCTAATCTGATCCATTACCCAAAATCTAATGTTAACTCAAGCCTTAACCCTAGACTTTAATCTAAACAAATCCCTAACCCTGACTCTGACCCTAATAATACACCTAGCTCTGAAACTGACCTTTACCCTAAACCTAAATTTTACATTAGACCTAGCCATAACCTAACCCTAAAACTATAATTAACCATAATACTAGACCTGACATTAGCCATAGCCCTAATCCTAGCCCTATCCCTAACACAAATCCTCATCCTAGCTCTAAACCTAGCCTTAATCCTAAACTGTATCCTAACGCTAGCCCTAACCCTAAGTATAAACCTCACCTTAGCCCTAAACCTAGCTGTAACCCCATTCCCCCCCCAACTCTAACCCTAACCCTTAACCTAACACTAACCCTAACTCTAGCCCTAACACTAGGCCTAAACCTAACACTTACCCTAGGGCTAATCCTAGCCCTAATTTTTCCCTAACCCTAAACCTACTCCTAAACATAGCCCAAAGAATAACACTACCTTTCACCCTAGCCCTATTTCTAGTTCTATCCCTATCCGTTACCATAACCCTAACACTAGCCTTAACCTTAGCCCTATTCCTTGCCCTAGCCCTAAACCTAGATCTAACCATAACAAAGAATCTAAGCCTAAATCTCACCCTACCACTAGACCTAACACTATTGCTAATCCTAAAGCTAGCCCTAACCTTAGCCCTAGCTCTAAATCAAAACTGAGCCACAGTACTAACACTAACCCTAGACCTGACATTAGCCCTATCCCTCATTGTTACCCTAATCCTAACACAAACCCTAACCCTACACCTAGCCTTAACCCTAGCTCTAATTCGAGTCCTATTCCTAACCCTAAAGGTAACATTGATCCTGTCTCTGACCCTAACACTAACCCTATTTCTATTCATCACCCTGAACCTAAACCTAAACATAACACTAGCCCTAGACTTAATGCTAACTCTGCAACTAGCCTTATTTGTAACCCAAGATATTACATTAGACATAGTGCTACTGTAGCCCTTATGTAACCCAAAACCTAGCCCTAATCTGAGCCCTCACCCTAGCTTTAACACTAACCTAACCCTAACTCTGGCCTTAACACTTAACCTAATCCTAACCCTAAAGCTAAACCTGTCCTAATCTAAAACCTAACCTGAACCATAGCCCTAATCTTAACCATAACCCTAGCTCGAATCCTATCCATTACCCTAACCATAACCCTAACCAAAATCTAACCCAAGGCCTAACCCTAATTATAGCCCTAACCTAACCATAACCCTACCCCTAACCAGAGTTCTAATATTATTCATTACCTTAACCATTACTTAACCTGAACCATAGCCCTAATTTTAACCATAACCCAGCCCTAACCTAGCTTGAATATTATCCATTACCCTAACCATAACCCCAACAAAATTCTAACCCAAGGCCTAACCCTAATCATAGCCATAACCTAACCATAATGCCAGTCCTAACTGTAGCTCTAATCCTATCCATTAGCCTAACCATAACCCTAACCAATTTCTATACCTAGTCCTAACTCTAACTCTATCACTAACCCTAACCGTATCCATCACCCTAAAACTAAATGAATCCTAAACCTAACCATAACCATTACACTAACCCTAATCCTAACCCTAATGCTAATTTGAACCCTAAACCTAAACGTGAACCTAAACCATACCCTAACCCTGACTCTGACCCTAATAATATGCTAGCTGTAAACCTGACCCCAACCCTCAACCTCAGTCTTAAAATAGACCTAGCCATATACCTTACCTTAACCCTATCACTAGGGTTATCCCTAAAACTACTACAATTAGAACCCTAGATATTTCATTACCCTTAGCACTAAGCTTAGGCCTAAACCTAACACAAAATCTAGTCCTAATCAGTGGTCTAAACCTACCCTAAGGATAATCCTAACTCTAACCCTAGACCTACCTTAACCCTAACCCTCACCTTAGTCCTAAACATAGCTCAAATCCTAAACTGTAACCTAAACAAATCCCTAGCCCTATCACTAAAAATAATCCTAAACCTAGTCCTAATCCTAACTTTAACCCTGGCCCTAACCCTAACAATTACCCTAACTCTAACCCTAACCCTAATGATAACCCTAGCCCTAAACCTAACCGAAACCCTAACTCAAACCATAAACCTAACATTAGACCTAAACCTAAACCTAATCCTTGCCATAACCCTCACCCTAACTCAAACCTTAACCCTTACCCTAAACCCAATAATAAACATAGCCCTAAAACTAAACTTAACACTAAAGCTAACATTACATCTAATCCAATCTATTACCCTAAACCTAAACCTAACTCTAATGAAAAACCTAGCCCTAACTTTAAACCTAAACTTGACCATTACTATAACCATAACCCTAGACCTAACAATAAACTTAACCCTCACCCTAGAACTAACACTAGCTCAAAACCTTACCTTACCATAAAACTAATTATATCCCTACTCTAAGCTAATGATAACCCTAGTCTAAATTAATGATAATCTTAGCCCTATTCCAATCACTGACCTTAACTCTAACCCTAATCCTAATCATAACCCTAGCTCTAACCGTATGCATTACCTCCCCATATGATAACCCTATTCCTAATGCTAACCCTAGGCCTAACCCTAACCCTATTGCAAACCCTAATTCTCTCCATTACCCTAAACCAACACTGAATTTTAAACCTAACCTTATCCATTAACCTAAACCTAATTTTAACCCTAGATCTAACCCTTACTCCAATTCTTAACCTAAGCCTAAGCCTAATACAAACACTAGCCCTAACCCTAACACTAATCATATAACTAGACCTAACCCTAACCTAGGACTAAAACAAAATTGAGAAATAGACCTAACCTTAAACCTTAACTTAATCTAAATCCTAACACACAACTAGACCTAACTCCAGCTCTAATTGGAGTCATAACCCTAACCTTAAACTAACCCTGACCCTGACTCATATCCTAACACTCACCCTAGCTCTAAACACTACCCTAAACTTAAACAGAACCCTAACAGTAACTCTGGCCTTAGTTCAAGTCCTAACCCTAACCTTAAAAGTAACCCTGACCCAACCCATATCCTAATAGTAACCCTTGCTCTAAACACTACCCTCAACTTAAACTGAAACCTAAGAGTCATCCTAGCCCTTGATTGAGTCCTAACCCTAACCCTAAAGCTAACACTGTCCCAGACTCATATCCTAACACTATCGCTAGCTTTAAATATCACCTGAACTTTAAACTTAACCATAACACTAGACGCACCCTTAACCCTATCTCTAATTGTAACCCTAGTTCTTACATTAGCCATTGCCCTAACCCTAGTACTAACCCTAACACAAAAACTAGCCCTAATTCAAGACCTAAACCTAGATTTAACCCTAACCTTAATCTTAACTCTTCCCTTAACATAGCTCTAAGCCTATCCCTTATCATAAGCAAAACCCTAAACCTAATGGTAACCCTAGACCTATCCCTAATCCTTAGGCCAACCAAAACCCTAAACCTATTAATGGTCCTAAACCTAGCCCTCTCTCTAGCTCTAACGCTATCCCAAACCCTAATTCTAACCCTGACACTTATTCTGACCCTAACACTAATCCTAGGTCTAAACCTGATCCTAACCCTAGAAAAACCCTAACACTAGCCCTAGACCTAAACAGAAACCTAGTTGAAGCCCTTGCAATAAACCTTAATCTAAAACAAACACTAACCATACCTCTAGACCTAAACCTAGTCCTAATTCTAGCTGTAACCCTAACTCTAAATTTAACCTGAACACTGACCATGCCTTTAAAAGTAAACCTACCTCTAAATCTGACCCTAACTGAGTATCTAAACCTAACACTAGACCTAGCAATAACCCTAACCGTAAAACTTGCCATAATCATTACCCTAGCTCTTACATACCCACAGCCCTAACCCTAGGCCTAAACCTAACAAAACACCTAGAGCTAATCCTAGGCCTAATCCTAGCCGTAACCCTAACCCTAAACCTAAACCTACTACTAACGGTAGCTCAAAGCCTAACCCTTACCATAAACATAAACCTACACCTATCCCTAAATATACCCCTAACACTAGCCCTAATCCTAAACATAATCCTAGCCCTAAACCTAGCTCTAAACCTACCCATTACCCTAAACCTAAGCCTAAACCTATTGATAACCCTAGGCCTAACCATAACTCTAAACCTAACTGGAAAACTAAACCTAGACCTAACCCTAAACCTCACACTTGACATAGAGCTAACTCTAGCTCAAACCCTAAAACTTTCCATAAATGTAAACATAACCATAGCCCTAACACTAAATCTAAACCTCAATCTAACAAAAACCATAACCCTATACCTACATCTAGCCATATTCATTACTCTAACCCAAACCATACCCCTAATGATGAGACTAGCCCTAATCCTAACTCTAACCCTAACTGTACTGTAATCTTATCCCTAGACCTAACCCTCGCCCTAGGCCTAACTGTAGCTCAAAACCTAACCCTTATGCTAAACATAACACTAACATTAACCTTTAGTTCTACCCCTAACCCTAAACCTAATTCAAGACCTATTCCTAACCATAAACCTGGCCCTAACCTTAGCTGTAACCCTATCCATTATCCTAACCATTACCCCTACCCTAATGCTAACCCTAGGCCTAACACTAACCCTATCGCAAAATCTATCCCTATCAATTACCCTAAAGCTAACCTGAACCCTAAACAAAACCCTATCATTACCCTAACCCTGACACTAATGCTAATTGAAGCCCTAACCCTAAAACCTAAACTCAGCCAAACTCTAACCCTGACTCTGACCCTAATAATTCCCCTAGCTCTAAACCTGAAACTTACCCTAACCCAACCCTTACATTAGACCTAGCCACAAACATAACCCTAAAACTATCCTCAATTGTAACCCCAGACCTAACATTAGTCCTATCCTTAATCCAAACTCTAACCCTAAAAAACTCCAGTCTTTATCTTACCCCTAAACCTAGCCTTAATCCTAACCCTAACCCTAACCCTATCACTAAACCTAATACTAACACTAGCCCTAATCTTAGCCCTAATTTGGCACTACAACTAACCCTAACCCTAGACCTAAGACTAATTCTAACTCTCACATTATCCTATCACTAGTTCTAAACCTACCCTGACCATAACCCCAAACCTAGCCCTAAACCTAGTCCTAACCCTTGCTCTATACATAGACCCAGAACTAATCTGAGATCAAAATCTCACTCTAAATCTAACCCTTACCCAAAGCCTAAGCCTAACCCTAACACTAGCCCTAAGCCTAAGACTAATCCTAAAAGTAGCCCTAACCCAAGCCCTAGCCCTAAAACAAAACCGAGGCATAGCTCTAACATTAACAATTAAACTTAACCAAACCCTAACCATAACCTACCCCTAACCCTAGCCCTAATTCGAGTTTTAAGCCAAACCCTAAAAATAACCCTAGCTCTGACTCTGAAACTAACACTAACCCTAGCTCTAAACATCATCCTAACCCTAAACCTAACCGTGACACTAAACCTAGCCCTAATTTCAACCCTAAAATTAGCCCTAATCATAACACTGGTACTTACATTAGTCATAACCCTAACACTAGCACTAACTTAACACAAAACCTAGCCCTAACCTGAGCCCTAAACTGAGCTTTAAACCTAAACCTAACCCTAATCTTAGCCCTAATCATAAACATAAGCCTAGCCCTAACACTAACTCTAACTCTACCCATTATAATAACCATAACCATAACCCTATTGATAACCCTAGACCTAAACCTAACCCTATTTCTAAACCTACCCCTATCCATGTCCCTAAACTTAACATGAATCCTAATATTAAGCCTAACATTATCCTAACCTTAACCCTATAGCTAATTCTATCCCTAACTTTAAGCCTTAACCTATCCTAAACCCTAACCCAGGCCTTGACCTTAATAACATGCCTATCCCTAAACCTGACCCTAACCTAAACCTTACACTAGATGTAGCCATAATCCTAAGCTCAAACTATCTTTAAACAATTTTAGACCTGAAATTAGCTATACTTCTAATCCTAGGCCTAACCGTAAAACAAACCCTAGCCATTATATTGCCCTAAACCTAACCTTAATCAATACCCTAACCTTAACCATAGCCCTAACCCTAATTCTAAATATCACCCTACCTCTTAACCTAGGTGTAACACCATCCCTTACCCTAAACTTAATCCCACATCTAACTCTATCTCTATGTTTAAGCTGAACACTAACACTAACCCTAATAGTAGCTCTGTCACTAACCCTAACCCTAACTTTAGCCCAAAGACCAACTCTAATTCTCACACTAGCCCTATTGCTAGTTCTAACCCGATCTCTTACCATAACCCTAACCCTAGCCCTAACCCTATCCCTATCCTTAATCTTAGCCCTAACCCGAGACCTAACCCTAACTCTAAATCTAACCTTAACCCTAAGCCTAAGCCTAACACTAACACTAACCCTAAAACTAACCCTAATGCTAATTGTAAAAATAGCCCTAACCCTAATCCTATCAGTAAAACAAAATCGAGCAATAGCCCTAACCCTAAACCTTAACTTAAACCAAACACTAACACTACACCTAGACCTAACCCTAGACATAATTCGAGTCCTAACAGTAACCTTAAAACTAACCAACTGACCCTGACTAATATCTTAAACTCACCCTAGCTCTAAACACCATCCTAAACTTAAACCAAAACCTAACAATGACCCTAGCCTTTATTTGCGTGCTAACCCTAACCCTGAACCTGACTCATATCCTAACTCTAACCCTAGCTCTAATTATCACCCTAAACTTAAACCTAACCTTAACACTATACCTACCCTAACGCTAATCCTAAAACTAACCCTAATTGTAACCCTAGTTCTTATATTAGCGATTGCCCTAACCCTCACCCTAAGTCTAACACCAAAACCAGCTCTAATCTGAGCCCTAAACCTAGCTTTAAACCTAACCCTTGCCCTAGCCCTAACCCTAGCTCTAAACACATCCTTTACCTAAGTGAAACCCTAACCTTAATGGTAATCATAGACCTATCCCTAATCCTTAGGCTAACCAAAATCCTAACCATATTAATAGTCCTGACCCTAGTCCTCATTCTAGGTCTAATCCTATCCCAAACCGTAAGGCTAATCCTGACCCTTATTCTGACTCTCACACAAACCCTGGGTCTAAACCTGACCATAACCCTAGAGTAAACCTTAACAATGGCCCTACAGATAAACTTATACCTAAACTAAACCCTAACCCTAGCCCTAAGACTAACTCTAATTCTCACAGTAGCCTTATACTTAGTTGTAACCCTATACTTACCATAACCCTAAACCTAGCCCTAACCCTAGCCCTAACCCATGCCCTATCCTTAGTCCTAGCCCTAATCCTAGATCTAAACCTAACTCTAAATCTAACCCTAATCCTAAGACTAACCCTAACACTAACATTAGCCCTAACCCTAATGCTAATCATAAAAGTAGCCCTAACCATAACCCTACCAGTAAAACTAAACCAAGAAGTAGCCCTAACCCTAAACCTTAACTTAAACTAAACCCTAACACTACACCTACACCTAACCATAGCCTTAATTCGAGTCCAACCCTAACCTTAAAACTAACTCTGACCCTGACTCATATCCTAACATTCACCCTAGCTCTAAACACCCTCCTAACATTAAACCAAAACCTAACATTAACCTTATCCCTAATTTAAGTCCTAATCCTATACCTTACCAAAACTCATATTCTAAAACTAACCCTAGCTCTAAATATCACCCTAACATTAAACCTAACTCTAACACTAGACCTACCCCTAATCTAACCCTAAAACTAACCCTAGTTGTAACCCTATATCTTATATTAGCCATTGTCCTAATCACAGCCCTAAATCTTACACAAAAACGAGCCCTAATCAGACTCTAAACCTAGCTTTAAGCCTAACACTAACAATAACTCTAGCCCTAAACCTAGCTCTAAGCCTATTCCTTAACCCAAGTGAAACCCTAATCCTAATGGTAAGCCTAAACCCATCTCTAATCCTCAGGGTAATCAAAATCATAACCCTTTAATAGTCCTGACCCTAACTCTCATTCTAGCTCTAAACCTATCCCAAACCATAATGATAACATGACCCTTATTCTGACCCTAACAATAATCCTATGTCTAAACCTGACCCTAACCCTAGAACAAAGCCTAACAATGGCCCTACCAGTAGCCTTATACCTAAACCTAACCCTAAAACTAGTCTTACATCTCCACCTAATCCTAAATCTAGCCTAAACTCTAGCCCTAGACTAAAAAAAAAAAAAAAAAAACATAGTCCTAGCCCTAACAATAATCCTTACCAAAACCCAAACACTAACCCTACCCCTAGATCTAATCCTAGTTCTAATTCTGACTGCAACCCTAACTCTAATTCTAATTTGAATACTGACCCTGACTTTAAGGGTAAACATGCCTTTAAACCTGACCCTAACTGAAAATATAAACCTAAGACTAGACCAGATATAAACCTAGCCCTAATCATAACCCTAGCTCTTACATTACCCACAGCCCTAACTCTAGGCCTAAACATAACACAAAACCTAGAGCTAATCCTAGGCCTTACCCTAGCCCTTAGTGTAACCCTAACCCTAAACCTAGCCCTAACCCAAACCTAACCTTCACCTTAGTCCTAACCCTAGCTCAAAGCCTAACACTTACCATAAACATAAACCTAGAACTGTCCATAAATCTAACCCTAACCCTATCCCTAATCCTAAGCTTAACCCTATCCCTAACCCTAACCCTAAACATAGCCCTAAGACTAACTCTAACTCTCACACTAGCCCTATCCCTTGTTTAAACTTTATACCTTACCGTAACCCTAACCCTAGCCCTAACCCTTACTCTATCCTAATTCCTAGTCCTAATCCTAGATCTAAACCTAACTCTAAATCTAAACCTAAACCTAAGCCTAACCCTAACACTAACACTAGCCCTAACCCTAACGCTAATCATAAAACTAGCCCTAACCATAACCCTAACAGTAAAACAAAACCGAGAAATAGACCTAACTCTAAACCTTAACTTAAACCAAACCCTAACACTATATCACGACCTAATGATAGCCTTAATTCGAGTCCTAACCCTAACCTTAAAACTAACTCTGACCCTGACTCATATCCTAACACTCACCTTAGCTCTAAACACCCTCCTAAGCATAAGCGGAAACCTAAAATTAACCTTATCCCTAATTGGAGTCCTAACCCTATAGCTCACCCTGACTCATATCCTAACACTAACCCTTGCTCTAAATATTACCCTAACGTTAAACCAAACACGAACACTAGACCTACCTCTAACTCTTACCCTAAAAGTGAACCTAAATGTAACCCTAGTTCTTACATTAGCCATTGACCTCACCCTACCTCGAGCCCTAACACAAAAACTAGCCCTAATCTGAGCTCTAAGCCTAGCTTTAACCCTAACCCTCACCCTAAATCTACCCCTAAACCTAGCTCTAACCCTAACCCTTACCTTTAGTGAAACCCTAACCCTAATGGTAACCCTAGACCTATCCCTAATCCTTAGGCTAACCATAGTCCTAATCCCATTAATAGACCTGTCCCTAGCCCTCATTCTAGCTCTAATCCCATCCCAAACCCTAACACTATACCTGACCCTTATTCTGACCCTAACACTATCCTAGGTCTAAAACAAACCCTCACCCTAGACCAAATCCTAACACTGGCCCTACTGGTAATCTTATACCTAAACCTAACACTAAAATTAGTTCTAGACCTAATCCTAATCATAAATCTAGCTTTAACTCTACCCCTAGACCTAAACAAAAACCTAGTCCTAGCCCTAACAATAATCCTTACCCTAAACCAAACACTAAACCTGCCCCAGGACCTAATCCTAGTCCTAATTCTTGTTGTAACCCTAACTCTAACTCTAATACGAACACTGACCCTGCCTTTAAGGGTAAAACTACCTCTAAAGCTGACTCTAACAAAAAAAAATCTAAACCTAACACTAGACCTAGGCATAACCCTAACCCTAAAACTAGCCCTAATCATAATCCTAGCTCTTACATTACCCACAGCCCTAACCCTAGGCCTAAACCTAACACAAAATCTAGAGCTAATCCTAGGCCTTAACCTAGCCCTAAGTGTAACCCTATCCCTAACCCTAGCCCTAACCCAAATTTAACCCTCACCTTAGTCCTAACCCTAACACAAAGCCTAACGCATATCGTAAACATAAACCTAGAACTATCCCTAACTCTAAGCCAAACCCTAGCCCTAATCCTAAACTTAATCCTAGCCATAACCCTAGCTCTAAACGTACCCATTACCCTAACCCTAACCCCAACTCTAAAACTACTGTAATCCTATCCCTGGACCTAAATCTGAACCTAACCCTTGCTCTAGCCCTAACCACAGCTCAGAACCTAACCCTTATGCTAAACATAATCCTAACCATAACCCTAGTTTTGACCCTCACCTTAACCCTAACTCAAGCCCCAGGCAAAATCCTAGCCCTAATTCTAACACAAACCCTAGTCCTTATCGTAGCCGTAAACAAAGCCTTAGTCATAAAGCTAATGCTAACCCTAGGCCTAACTTAACACTAACCCTAGCCCTAATCTTAGACCTAACTTAGCCCTATCCTTAACCCTAACCCTAACCCTAGCCCTAAGACTAAGTCTAACTCTCACCCTAGATATGAAACTAGTTCTAATCCTATCCCTTACTGGAACCCTAAACCTAGGCCTAAACCTAGCCCTTTCCTTAGCCTTAGACCTAACTCTACATCTAACCCTAACTCTAAATCTAACCCTAATGCTAAGCCTAAACCTAAACCTAACATTAGCCCTACCCTAAACCTAATACTACTCCTAAAACTAGCCCTTACTCTAACCCTAGCCCTAATACAAAACAGAGCCATAGCCCCAACCCTAAACCTTAACCTAAACCAAACCCTAACCCTACACATGGCCATAACCCTAGGCCTAATTCCAGTTTTAAGCCTAGCCCTAATATGAATTCTAAGGTTAGTGCTAGGGCTAAGGATAGGGCAAGGGTTAGGACAATGGTTAGGGTTAGGGTAAGGCTTATGGTAAGGAATAGGGTTAGAACTAGTGATAGTGCTAGTGTGAGAGTTAGGGTTCATCTTATGGCTAGGTTTAGGGTTATGGTTAGGGCTAGGGCTAAATTAGGGCTAGGGTTAGTGTTAGGTTTAGGCTTAGGTTTAGGGTTAGAGTTAGTGTTAGGTTTAGTTTAAAGGAACGGGTTATAGCAAAAGTGAGGGCTTGGTGAGGGTTAGTATTAGGGTTAGGGACAGGATTAAGGTAAGGGTTATGATTAAGGCTAGGGTTTAGGGCTAGGATGAGGACTAGTGTTTGTATTAAGTTTAGGGCTAGTATTAGGTCTAGGGCTAATGTCAGGTCTAGGGTTACAATTAGGGAAACATTTAGTGTTAGATTTGTGGCTTGGTCAAGTGTAAGGGTTAGATTAAGGGTAAGGGTCAATTTTAGAGCTGGGGTTATTATTAGGGTCAGAATCAAGGTTAGGGTTTAGGTTAGGGTTTAAGGTTAGGGCTCAAATTAGCATTAGATTTAGGGTTAGGGTAGTGACAGATTTAGGTTTAGGGTTTAGTTGTGGTTTAGTGTAATGGATGTGGTTAGGGTTAGGCCTGGTTTAGCATAAGGGATATGGTTATCATTAGGGTATGGATAGAGTTAGACCTAAGTTTAGGGCTAGGGTTATGTATAGGATGAGGGCTTTTGTTTGGGTTAGTGTTAGGTTTTAGTTAAGGGTTAAAGCTAGGATAAGGAATCTGTTTAAGGCTAGGTTTTAGGTTTTGTTAGGGATAGTGTTAAGACTATGGTAATGTACGAAGTAAGGTTATGATTAGCACTAGTTATAAGGTTAGGGTTAAAGCTAGGTCTAGGGTTTGGTTTAGATTGACAGTTACAATGATTTTAGAGCTAGGTTTAGTGTTAGGGTCTGAGTCGGGGTCAGGGTTAGTTTTCAGGTTAGGGGTAGGACTAGAATTAGGGATAAGGTTAGGGATAGGGTTGGGGTAAGGTGTAAGGTTAGGGTTTGGTTTAGGTTAAGGGTTAGGATTAGAGCTATGACTCGGCTTTGCTTTAGGGCTAGTGCTAGTTTTAGGGCTAAGATTAGGTCTAGGTTTAGGGTGATGGTAAGGGGAAAGGTTAGAACTACACTATAGGTCTAAGGCAAGAGTTATAGTTAGACTTAGGGCTCGGATTATGTTTAGTGTTAGGGATAGGTTAAGGTTTAGGGTTAGGGCTCAAATTAGCTTTAGGATTATGTTTAGGGTTAGGACAATGGATAGGGTTAGCATTATGGATAGGGTTAGGGCTAAGATTAGGGCTAGTGTTAGTGTTAGGGTTAGACTTAAGGTTAGAGTTAGGGTTAGGATTAAAGCTAGGTTTAGATCTGGGATTAGGGGAAGTGTTAATGTTAGAGTTAGGATTAGGTTTAGGGCTAGGGTTAGGGTAATGGATAGAGTTAGAGCTATTGTTTGGGCTATGGTTACCATTAGGATTAGGGCTAGATTTAGGGGTAGAGTTTGGGCTAGGGCTTTTTGGGGGGAAGGATTATGGTTGAAGCTAGAGTTAGTGCGAGGGCTAAGTTTTGGTTAGATTCAGCGTTATGTCTGGGGAAATGATTATGGTAGGTTTAGGGTTAGGGTTAGGGTTAGGGCTACGTTTACCATTAGGGTTAGGATAAGGGTTAGGGTAATGGATATGGTTAGATGTAAGTTTAGGTTTAGGCTTAGGGTTAGATTTTATTTTAGGGTTAAGGTTAAGGCATGGTTAGGTTTAGGTTTCGGGTATACGTTAGGGTTTGAGAGAGGGTTAGGGCTATGGCAAGTGTTAAGTTTAGGGTTAGGTCTAGGATTAGTTTTCTGGTTAGGGTTAGGGTTAGGGTTCGGGTTATGGCTAGGTTTATCAATAGGGTTAGGGATAGGGTTAGGGTAATGTGTATGTTCAGAGCTAGGTTTAGGGATAGGGTTAAGTTTAGGGTTAGGGATAGAGTTAGGGTTAGAGTTAGGGATAAGTCTAAATTTATATTTAGGGCAAGATAGGCATTGAGTTAAGTTTAGGACTAATGCTACAGTTAGAGTTAGGATTAGGGCTAGAGTTAGGGTTACATGTAGGGCTAGGTTTAGGCTTAGGATTAACTCTAGGTTTTGTGTTAGGTTAAGGTGTAGCATTATTGCTATGAGTAATGTAAGAGCTAGGATTATGATTAGGGCTAGTTGTAGGGTTAGGATTATGGCTAGGTCTAGTGTTAGGTTTAGGTTTTTGGTTAGGGTGAGGCTTAGATATAGCTTAGTGTTAAATGCAGGGTCTGTGTTCAGGTTAGTGTTGGGGTTAAGGTTAAAGCCAGAATTAGGACTAGGTTTATGTCTAGTGGTAGAATTAGTCTTTGCATTAGGTTAAGCATTATTTTTGGGGCTAGGGCTAGGTTTTTGTTTAAGTCTAGGGCTAGTGGTAAGGTAAAATTTAGGACTAGGTTTAGGTCTAGGGCTAGTGGTAGAATCAGGTTTAGTATAGTGTTACTGGTAGGGCTAGTGTTAGGGTTTGGTCTAGTGTTAGTGTCAGGTTTAGACCTAGGTTTAGTGCTATGGTCAGAATAAGGGTCAGAGTTAGGGTTAGGGTTAGGGATAGGTTAGAGCTAAAATGAGGACTAGATTTAGGACTATTAATAGGGTTGGGATTTTGATTAGCCTAAGGATTAGGGATAGGTCTAGGTTACCATTAGGGTTAGGGATTTTCTTAGGCTTAGGGATAGAGTTAAAGCTAGTGTTAGGGTTAGGGTTAGAGTTAGTGTTAAAGCTAGATTTAGGGCTCCGATTAGGGCTAGATTTTGTGTTAGTGTTACGGTTTAGAATAGGGCAACAAGTAAAATAAGAATCAGGGTTACAATTAAGGTTAGCTTTAGGGTTAGTGTTAGGGGTAGTTCTCATGTTAGGGTTAGGTTTAACTTTAGGATGAATTTAGAGCTTGGTTATTGTTAGGATAGGAGTCAGGGGCAGGGTTAGTTTTAGGGTTAGGTTTAGGAATCAAATTAGGGCTAGGTTTACTGTTAGGGTTTGGTGTAAGGTTAGAGTGGTGTTTTAGACCTAGGGTAAATATTAAGGTATAAGTCAGGGTCAGGGTTAGTTTTAACGTTAGGGTTAGGACTCGAATTAGGGCTAGGATTAGTTCTAGGTGTAATTGCGGGTTTGGTTTAAGTTAAGTTTTAGGGTTAGTCAATTGTTCAGTTTTGTTTTATCCTAGGGTTAGTATTACCCCTAGTTTTATGATTAGCATTTGGACTAGATATAGTATTAGAGTTAGGTATTGCTATGGTTAGGAATACATTTAGAGTTAGGCTTAGGTCTAGGATTAGGCTAGGGATAAGGATAAGGCAAGGGTTAGTGCTAGGGTTAGGTTAAGGTCAGAGATTGTGTTAGAACTAGGAATAGGGCTAGTGTGAGAGTTAGAGTTTGTCTTAGGGCTAGGGTTAGGGTTAGAGTTTCGGCTAGGGTTTGTTTAGTGTAAGAGTTAGAGTTTGAGCTAGAGTTAGGGCTAGGGCTAAGTTGAGGGTTAGGTTCAGCATTAGTTCTAGGATAGGATTATTTTAAGTTTAGGGTTTGGGTTAGGGTTAGGGCTAGATTTATTATTAGGGTTAGGATAAGTGTTAGGGTAATGGATATGGTTAGATATAAGTTTAGGATTAGGTTTAGGGTTAGATTTAGTTTTAGGGTTAAGGTTAAGGCATGGTTAGGTTTAGGTTTCTGGTACCGGTTAGGGTTTGAGCTAAGGTTAGGGCTATGTGAAGTGTTAGGTTTAGGGTTATGTCTAGGGTTAGTTTTCCAGTTAGGGTTAAGGTAAGTGTTAGGGTAATATGTATGTTCAGAGCTAGGTTTAGGGATAGGGTTAAATATATGGTTAGGGATAGAGTTAGTGTTAGAGGTAGGGATAAGTCTAAGTTTATATTTAGGGTAAGGGTTAGGCATTGAGTAAAGTTTAGAACTGAGGCTAGATTTATGGTTAAAATTAGGGCTAGTGTTAGGGTTAGAGTTACTCTTAGGCCTGGGTTTAAGCCTAGGATTCGATCTAGGTTTTGTGTTAGGTTAAAGTGTAGGATGAGGATTACAGGTTATGTAAGAGCCAGGAGTATGATTAGGGATAGTTGTAGGTTTAGGTTATGGCTAGGTCTAGTGTTAGGTTTAGGTTTTTGGTTAGGGTCATGTTTAGAGTTAGTTTAGTGTTAAATGCAGGGTCCATGTTCAGGTTAGTGTTAGGGTTAAGGTTAAAGCCAAAATTAGGACTAGGTTTATGTCTAGGGGTATCGTTAGTCTTTGTATTAGGTTAAGGGTTATTGTTAGGGCTAGGGCTAGGTTTTTGTTTAGGTCTAGGGCTAGAGTTAAGGCTAGATTTAGGATTAGGTTTAGGTCTAGGGGTAGTGGTAGAGTCCGGTTTAGTATAAGTTTACTGGTAGGACTAGTGTTCAGGTTTGGTCTAGGGTTAGAGTCAGGTTTAGAACTAGGGTTAGTGTTATGGTCAGAATAAGGATCAGTGTTAGGGTTAGAGTTAGGGATGGCTTAGAGCTAGAATGAGGGCAAGGTTTAGGAGTATTAATATGGTTAGGCTTTTCTAAATACACTAATATTCTCTCTCAAGACACATTTATTTTGAAGCATAGTTCCACAAATCTGCAAATACAATTAAATTTTACTTATTATACACAAATCAGTATCTCAAATGACCAAATACTTGGAAATAATTTGTTTGAATATTTCTATTTCCTACACAGTACTGTCAGCTTTAATATATTTTCTCCTTTTCAGTGACACAGAATTTAATTTAAAAAAAAAAAAAAAAAAAAAAAAAAAAAAACACCTTTTTCTGTAGTCTCACAAATCACCATATAACTATGGTACTAATACAATTAATGATGGATGTTACATGAAAAATTCTTTGTACTTTTAAGGGAGTTGTTTGAAATGAAACACTAGATCAACACATGATCCTTTAAAAAAATACAATAATGCATGCACAGCAATAAATTTGGAATAAAAAAGGTGTATACATTTATTAGCTACAGGACGTTGATAACAGATGCTTTGGACCTAAAAGACAATTATTTTGCTTTGTAATTACAGCACTTTTCATCGCTGTGTGAGGAGTTTTAGGTCCATATTTTTGTTTTTTGATCTCATGTGCTTCATTTATTCTGATGTGTTTATGTAATATATGCTTATATGAGTAATTTGCAATTATATGCCTCTTTCTATTTATAGAATATTGTTTAGAAAATCCTGGTAATCACACTGTTTCTAAATTAGAGAGCAATTACCATGCAAGGTAGAAAATGCACAGTGGCTAAAAGAAGTCCTCATTCCAGAGTCTATTCTTAGAGTTTTCACAGAGTTAATGGTCAATAAATTTATATGTTTCATAAAGTTAAGAATCTTATCTTGACATTCAAGATGGTCAATGTGAAAGCATAATGTTTTAGACTGTACGTTCCTTGAATATTATATGAATTACTCAAGGAAAGAAGATGAAGTGACCAGATAAGAGGTTATCATTTATAGATTTATATCTAAAAAAAAATCTTCTTGAATGTATTCTCAATTGAAAACTGATGTTTTAAGCCTATGTTCTATGCTGCATGTTTTCACTTAAGTTTTGTCTGTGGTAAACCATCAAAATAGTCATATGAAAAGTAGGCACTTTGCCTATTACTTACCATTTAACCACAACTCACATTTTGAGACTGTCCATACTAATTGAATGGACAAGTGTATGACAATGTCATATTTCAGGGAAAATGCCTTGTATGGTGTAATAATTGTTAATAGTCCTGTCTTATCCAGGACAGTAATCCATATGTAATATCTCCTACTAAGAATATAATGTTGTCCATAAGATTAATTTTCTAGCATATTTTCAATGTAGTCTCCAAGGCAAATTTTTATTTAATGTGAACAATTCTTACATTTTAAAAAAGAGAGCTATGTTAGAGCAGTTTTGTAATCCTAAACACTTAAAGTAAAAAAAAAAAAAAAAAAAAAAATTGAGTTTCTAAAGGGTTTCCTTGTTCCATAGAGAGAGTTCATGTTCTTCTCCTTCCTTCCTTCCTTCCCTGTTTCCTTCCTTTATTCCCTTTCATCCTTCCTTCCTTCCTTCCTTCATTCCATCCTTTCTTCCTTCATCCTTTTCTTATTACCTTCCCTCCTTCCTTCCATCCTTACAGCTCTGACTCACACAAACACACAGTGTCTCTGTCTCCTTCCTTCCTGACAAAACTCCCCTGCCTTCCCTGGCTTCCTTCCTTAGAGTCTCCTGAACTAAATGGGGAAGACAAGTCCCATCTTGGGAAAGTTACTCTGCATCTCCCTCTTTGCTCTCTGAATAATGCCACTTCCTGTGATTGTTGGTTTTTAAATTCCAGACTGATATCGATGTTAGAGATTTAGAAACAAAAGAACAGAATTGCCCCCCGCAAATACCCAACTAAATTATGAATTGCTGTTAAAATTCTTCTGACACTTTTCATCTGTTTAACACATTATGAGAGAGACAATAAAATTTTGTAATTAGTTAAAAAAAATATGGTTAGGCTTTTGATTAGCCTAAGGATTAGGGATAGGTCTAAGGTTACAATTCGGGTTAGGGTTTTGCTTAGGTTTAGCGATAGAGTTTGAGCTAGTGTTAGGTGTAGGGTTAGGATTAGGATTAGTGTTAAAGCTAGGTTTAGGGTGCAGATTATGGCTAGAATTTGTGTTCACATCAGGTCTAGGGTTAGGGCAACAAATAATGTAAGAATCAGGATTACAATTAGAGTTATATTTAAGGTTAGTGTTTAAGATTAGTGTTTATGGTTAGGTTCAAGGTTAGGATAAATTTAGAGCTAGGGTTATTGTTAGGATAGGAACAACGAACAGGGTTATTTTTAGGGTTAGGACTCAAATTAGGGCTTGGTTTACTGTTAGGGTTTGGTTTAAGGTTAGAGTGGTGTTTTAGAGCTAGGGTGAGTGTTAGGGTAAATGTCAGGGTCAGGGTTAGTTTTAAGGTTAGGGTTAGGATTCAAATTAGGGTGAGGATTTGTTCTAGGTGTACTTTAGGGTTTGTCTTAAGTTAAGGTTTAGGGTTAGGTCTATTGCTCGGTTTTGTTTTAGTCCCAGGTTTGGGTTCGCACTAGTTTGATGATGAATATTAGGGTTAGGTCTAGTGTTAGTGTTAGGCTTGGGCTTATGGTTAGGGTTATATTTAGAGTTAGGCTTAGATCTAGGGTTAGGCTAGGACTATGGACAGGGCAAGTGTTAGAGCTAGAGTTAGGGTTAGGTTTAGAGTTACGGTAAGGGATAGGTTAGAGCTAGGCATAGGGCTAATGTGAGAGTTAGAGGTTGTCTTAGGGCTAGGATTAGGGTTAGGTTTGGATAAGGGTTAAATTAAGGCCAGGATTAGGGCTAGCGTTAGTGCTCGTTTAGGCCTAGTGATAGGGTTATGGTTAGGGTTGTGTTTTGGAAAAGTGATGGCGTTATAACTAGGTTTAGAGGTAGGGTGAGGGTTAGAGAAGGGTTAGGGCTAGGCATAGAGTTAGGGTTATGATTAATGCTAGGTTTAAGGCTAGGATGAGGGCTAATGCATTTTTAGGTTTAGGCTAGGATTAGGACTAGGGCTAATATCAGTTCTGGGGTTATGGTTAAAGATAATTTTAGGGTTAGGTTCAGGTCTACATCTAGTGTTAGGGTTAGGCTTAGGGTAAGATTCAGGTTTAGAGCTAGGGGAATTTTTAAGTTTATGGTGAAGCTTAAGGTTTGGTTTAAGTTAGGATTTAGGTTTAGGGCTTGAATTCGCATTAGGGTTAGATTTAGGGTAATGATAGGGTTTGGTTTATGGTTCAGGTTAGGTTTAGGGTAATTTATAGGGTTAGCATTAGCAATAGGGTTAGGGTTAGGCTTAGGGTTAGCATTAGGGTAAGGCTTATGGTTATGGTAGTGGGTCGGATTTGAGCTTAGGTTAGAACTAGGGTTAAGGTTAGGAATAGGTCTTGAGTTATGGTTAGGGTTACGTTAAGAATTAGGGTTAGGTTTAGGGTTATGTTTAGAGCTAGCATTAGGGTAAGGCTTATGGTTATGGTAGTGGGTCGGATTTGAGCTTAGGTTAGAACTAGGGTTAAGGTTAGGAATAGGTCTTGAGTTATGGTTAGGGTTACGTTAAGAATTAGGGTTAGGTTTAGGGTTATGTTTAGAGCTAGGGTTATGGCTAGGGAGAGGGTTAGTTTTATGGTTAGGTCTAGGGATAGTATTATGCTAGATTTAGTATTAGGTTTAGGGTTAGGGCTAGGATTATCATTAAGGTTAGGTTTAGGGTTAGGGTAATGTATAGGTTTAGATATAGGTTTTGTTTAGGTTTAGACTTTGGTTTAGTTTAAGATTAGGGCTATGGTTATGTTTATGTTTCTGGTTAGGTTTAGGGCTTGAGTTACGTTTAGTGTATGCCAAGTGTTAAATATAGTATTATGTCTAGGGTCAGTTTTCCGGTTAGTGTTATGTTTAGAGCTAGGGTTTAGGCTGGATTATCAATAAGTTTAGGGTTGGGGTAATGGGTAGGTTTAGAGCTAGGTTTAGGGAGAAGTTTGAGTTTAGGATTAGGGCTAGGGTTAGGGTTAGAGTTTGTGATAAGTCTAGGTTTATGTTTAGGGTAAGGTTTAAGCTTTGAGCTAGGGTTAGCACTAAGGTGAGGACTAGGTTTATGTTAGGCCTAGGGTTAGGTGAAGGCTAGGGTTATGGTTAGTGTTATGCTTAGGGCTAGATTTAGTCCTTGGATTAGTTCTGTGTTTAGTGTTAGGTTTAGGCCTAGGGTTAGGGCTATGTGTAATGTAAGAGCCAGAGTTATGATTAGGTCTTGTTATGCTGTTAGAGTTATGCATGCGTCTAGAATTAGGTTTCGGTTTTGATTAGGGTCAGTTTAAGAGGTACGTTTAGTGTTAAAGGCAGGGTCAGTGTTAGGGTTACAGTTAAAGGTCAGGTTAAAGCCAGAATTAGGTCTAGGTTTTGGTCTAGGGGTGGGGTTAGTGTTTGGGTTAGGTTAAGGGTTATTGTTAGGGCTATGGCTAAATTTTTCTTTATGTCTAGAGCTAGAGTTAAAGCTAGATTTAGAATTAGGTTTAAATCTAGGGCTAATGATAGGGTTTGGTCTAGGTATAAGGTTACCATAAGGCTAGTGTTAGGGTTTGGTTTAGCGTTAGGTTCAGGTTTAGACCTCCGGTTTGTGTTATGGTCAGAATGAGGGTCAGGGTTAGGGTTAGGGTTTGGGATAGGGTTAGAGCTAGAATGAGATCTAGGGTTAGGACTAATAATAGCGTTATTATTTGGTTAGCCTAAGGATTAGGGATAGGTCTAGGGTTACCATTAGGCTTAGGGTTTTGCTTAGGGTAAGGGATACTGTTAGAGATAGGTTTAGGGTTTGGGTTAGGGTTATGTTTAGGGTTAAAGCTAGGTTTAGGGCTCAGATTAGGGCTAGTTTTTGTGTGAGGTTTAATTGTAGGGTTAGGGCAACGACTAATATAAGAACCAGGTTTACAATTAGGGTTACTTTTAGGGATAGGGTTAGGGGTAGGTCATGTGTTAGGGTTAGGTTTAATGTTAGTTTTATATTTATAGCTAGAGTTAGTTTTAGAATATGAGTCAGGTCAGGGTGAGTTTTAGGGTTAGGGTTAGGACTCAAATTAGGGCTAGGGTTACTGTTAGGGTTTGGTTTAAATTTAGGGTGCTGTTTAGAGCTAGGGTGAGTGTTATGATATGAGACAGGGTCAGAGTTATTTTGAAGGTTAGGATTGGGTCTTGAATTAGGGCTAGGGTTAGTTCTATGTGTAGTGCTAGTGTTTGGTTTAAGTTAAGGTTTAGTGTTAGACCTATTGCTCAGTTTTGTTTTAGTGCTATGGTTAGGGTTAGGGCTAGTTTTATGATTAGCTTTAGGGTTAGGTCTAGGGTTAAGGTTTGTGTTAGGATCAATGAATGCTAGATTTAATGCTAGGATTAGGGCTGGATTTTGTGTTAGGGTTAGGGCAAAAATTAGGGCTAGGGCTAATGTCAGGTGTAGGTTTAGAGTTAGGGATAGTCTTAGGGTTAGATTTATGGCTAGGTCAAATTTAAGTGTTACGTTTAGGGAAAGGGTCAGGTTTAGAGCTAGGGTTATTATTAGGGTCAGGGTCAGGCATTGGGTTTGAGTTAGGTTACTGTTTAGGTTTAGGCTCGAATTAGCATTAAGGTTATAATTAGGGTAAAGGTAATGGATAGGGTTAGGTTTAGGTTTCAGGTTAGATTTAGGGTAATGGATATGGTTTTGGTTTGTGGTAGGTTTAGGGATATGCCTAGGGTTAGCATTAGTATTATGGATATTTTTAGGGTAATTTATATGGTTAGACCTAGGGTTATGGCTAGGGTTAAGTTACGATTGGGCTAGAGTTAGGGTTAGGTCAGGGTTAGGGTGAGGGTTAGAGTCAGTATTGTGTTTCTGGTATTTTTTAGGGTTTGAGCTAGGTTTAGTGCTGGGGCTAAGGTTAATTTAGGGTTTGGTCTAGGGTTATGATCATGGTTATGCTAAGGTTAGTGTTAGGTCTTGGGTAATAGGTTTAAATGTCAGGTTAGAGTTAGGGTTAGGGTTAGGTTAGCATTAGGGTTAGGTTTAGGGTTAGGGTTAGGGTTTGAGCTAGCTTAGGGTTAGGATTAGGGTTAGGTTGACTGTTAGTTCTAGGGTTAGGTTTATGTATAGGGTTAGGGTAGGCTTATCTTTAGGTGTAGTGTTATCATTAGTGTTAAGTTTAGGGATAGGTAATGGGTAGGGTTCTAGCTAGGGTTAGGGCTAGGGTTAAGGTTAGGATTAGGGCTGAGGTTAGTGTTAGTGTTAGGCCTTTGGTTAGTTTTGGCGTTAGGTTATGTTTAAGGGTTAGGGATTGAGCTAGTATTAGGGCTAGGGCAAGGGTTAGGGTTACAGTCAGGGCTCTAGGGTTAGTGTTAGGATTAGTGTTAGGGTTAGCTTTAGGTTTTGGGCTATGGTTAGTGTAATTGCTAGAGTTAGAGCTAGGGTTTGGGCTATGGTTATGGTTAGGATTGCTAAGAGCCAAGTATATGATGCATGGCATTTTTGGTTGAAAGGTGAAGCCAGCTAGCCATTGAGATGATATGATTATGTTAAGATTTGCATTAATATGGATATTGGACTCCTGCTGTTCACCTAGGCCTGCTAAGGGACTCCTGGAGAGTTCCCATTGTTTGGGGAAGTACAGTAGGAGGGAGTTCCGGGGGAGGAGATCTCTGGCAGTTCTGGGAGGAGGCTGCGTGGGTGGAACAAAAAATCTTCCTGGGCGCGTACTGGACATTGGTGGCAGTTTCAAAAATAAAGTTTGTTCCTGCTTGAGTGGCTCATGATTTTGTGCCCAGCCAGACTGCTGCATAGGATTAGGGCTAGGGTTAGGGTGAGGTTTTGGGTTTGGTTTAGGGTTATGTTTAGGGTAAGTTTAAGGGCTAGGACGAGGGTTAGGGTTAGGGTTAGGGCTAGGTATAGGGTAAGTGTTATGCTTAGGGTTAGGTTTACAATTAGGGCTTGGTTTTGTGGGAGTTTTAGGGCTTATGTCAGGTGTATTAGTAATTTAAGAGCTAGAGTTATGGTTATGGCTAGATTTAGGGTTAGTTTCTGGGTTAGGATAAGGTTTACAACTTGGGGTTTTTTTTAGGGTAAGTGTCAAAGTTCAGGTTAGGATTAGGTTTAGGTTTAGGTCGAGAATGAGAACTAGGGTTAGGTCTAGTGGTAGGGTTAGTGCTTGAGTTAGGTTAATGGTTATTGTTAGGGATAGAGCTAGGGTTATGGCTATATTTAGGATTAGGTTTAGGTCTAGGGCTAGAGTTCGTGTTAGGATTAAGTATAGGGTTACCATTAGGGCTAGTGCTAAGTTTCAAATAAGGGTTAGGGTCATGTTTAAACTTAGGTTTAGTGTTAGAGTCAGAATAAGGGTCGGGGTTAGGGTTAGGGTTTGTGTTAAATTTAGAGCTAGAATGAGGGCTAGGGTTAGGACTAGTAATAAAGTTAGGGTTTGGGGTAGGCTTAAGATTAGGGTTAGAACTAGGGTAGCAATAGGGTGAGGGTTTGGCTTAGGGTAAGGGATAGGGTTAGAACTAGGGTTAGGACTAGATATATGGTTAGGGTTAGGGCCAGGGTTAGGGTTAGGGTTAAACCTAGGGTTAGGCCTTGGATTAGGGCTAGGTTTTATGTTAGGTTTAGGGCTATGGCTAATGTAAGAACTAGCATTATGATTAGGGCTAGTTTTAGGGTTAGGTTCAGGGTGAGGTCTAGTGTTAGGATTAGGTTTAGGGATAGGGTGATGTGTAGATCTAGGGTAGGTTTAGGGTCAGAGTCAGGGTTAGTATTAGTCCTAGGGTTAGGGTTAGAACTTGAATTAGTGCTAGAATTAGGGCTAGGTGTAGGGTTAGGGTTTGGTTTTGGTTAAGGTTTAGGTTCAGTGCTATTACTCGGTTTTGCTTGAGGGCTAGGGCTAGGTTTAGTGCTAGCTTTCAAATTAGCATTAGGTTTAGAGCTAGTGTTAGGGTATGGTTTAGGCTTATGTTTAGGGTTAGATTTAGAGTTAGGTTTAAATCTATGTTACAGCTAGGGTTATGGCTAGGATTTGGGTTATCATAAGGGATAGGGTTATAACTAGGGATGGAGCTAGGGAGAGAGAGTTAGTCTTAGGGTTCGAGTTTGGTAAGGTTAGAGTTAGGGCTGTAATAGGGCTAGGACTAGAGCTAGGGTTAGTATTAAGGCTAAGCCTAGGTTTAGGGCTAGTGTTAGGGTTATGGTGATGGTTAGGCATGATGTTGTATCTAGGTTAGGGTTAGTGTTAGGGTTAGGCTAGTGTTAGGTTAGGGTTACGATTAAGGCTATTTGGGGGCTAGGTTTAGGGCTAGGGTTTGTGTTAGGATTAGGGCTTCATGTGCTAGGGCTAATGTCAGTTCTAGGATTATGGTTAGAAGTAGTTTTAGGGTTAGGATTATGGCTAGGTATATTTTAAAGGTTAGGTTAAATTTTAGGGTAAGATTTAGAGCTAGGGGCATTATTAGGGTAAGATACAGGGTTCTGGGTTGGATTAGGTTAATCTTTAAGTTTAGGGCTCAAATTAGTGTTAGGGTTAGGGTTAGGATTATGTTCAGGGATATGGTTAGGTTTAGGGTTCAGGTTAGTTTTAGTGTAATGGATAGGTTTAGGATTAGGAATAGGGTTAGGGTTATCCTAGGGTAAGCATTAGGGTTAGGGTTAGGGTTAAAGTAAGAGTAATCCATAGGATTAGAGCTAGGGTTAGGGCTAGGTTTATGGTTAGGATTAGGGCTAGGGTCAGGGTTAGGTTTGGGGTTATTGCAAGCGTTAGGGTTAGTGTTAGATTTAAGGTAATGGTTAGGGCAAGCATAACGGTCATTGTTAGTGTTTTACAGCTAGTGTTAGGGCTCTGATTAGGATAGGTTTTGTATTAGGTTAGAATTAGGGTTAGGGCTAAAGCTAATGTACGAACTAGGATTATGATTAGGGCTAGTTTTAGGATTAGGGTTACAGCCAGGTCTAGTTTTAGGATTCGGTTTAGGTTTTGGGTGATGTTTAGAGCTAGGGTTAGTGTAGGGTCAGAGTCAGGGTCATGGTTAGTTTTAGGGTTAGGGATAAGACTTGAATTAGAGCTAAGTTTAGGGCTATGTGTAGGCTTAGTGTTTGGTTTAGGTTAAAGGTTAGGGTTAAGGCTATAGTTCTGTTTTGTAGTAGGGCTTGGGCTAGGTTAGGTTTAGTTTTAGGATTAGCGTTAGTGTCATAGCTTGTGTTAGTGAGAGATTTAGGTTTAGGTTTAGGGTTTCATTTAGAGTTAGGGTTAGATGTAGGATTAGGACTAGGGCTTTGGCTAGGGCTATGGTTAGTGCAAGTTTTAGGGTTATGGCAAGGGTTGGGGTTAGAAATAGGAATAGGACTATGGTGAGAGTTAGAGTTAGTCTTAGGGCTAGGGTTAGGTTAGGTTTGGGGCTAAATTAGGGCTATGATTAGGTCTAGGGTTTGTGTTAGGGCTTAGGGATAGGGTTAGGTTTAGGGGAAGGGATGGGATTATAGCTAGTTTAAGGGCTAGGTCGAAGGTTAGAATTACGGTTAGGGCTAGGATTATGTTTTGGGTTAGTAATATGGCTAAGTTTAGGGTTAGGACGAGGTTAGGGTTTGTTTTAGGGTTATGGCAAGAATTAAGGCTAGGGCTAGTGTCAGGTCTAGGGTTATAGTTAGAGATAGAACGAGTGTTAGATTTATGGCTAGGTCTTAGGGTAATGGTTAGGTTTAGGGTAAATGTCAGGTTTAGAGCTAGGGTTATTATTAGGGTTAGATTCAGGTTTGAGGTTTGGTTTAGTTTAGGGTTTAGGGTTAGGGCTCAAATGAGCATTAGGGTTAGGGTTATGGTAATGATATGGTTAGGTTTAGGGTTCAGATTAGGTGTAGGTTAATTGATAGGGTTAGAGTTAGTGGAAGATTTAGGTTTAGGCCTAGGATGAGCATTAGGGTAAGGGTTATGTTTAGGGTAATGGATACGGTTAGAACTAGGGTTAGGGCTAGGGTTATGGTTAGTATTAGGGCTAGAGTGAGGTTTAGGGTTAGGGTTTGGCCTAGGGATAGCTATAGGTTTAGGTTTAGGATATGGTTTAGGTTTGAACTAGGGTTAGTGCTAGGGCAAATGTTAGGTTTAGGGTTATGTCAAGGTTATAGTTAATGTTAGCGTCAAGGTTAGTGTTAGGATTAGGGCTAGGGTTATCATTAGGTTTAGGGTATTGAATAGGGGTTTGATATCAGGTTAGGGTTAAGGTTATGATTAGGTTTTGGCTTAAGTTTAGTGTTAGGGATAGTTGTAGGGTTAGGTTTAGGGTAATAATTAGGGTTTGAGCTAGGGTTAGGTCTATGGCAAAGTTTAGGTTTATGCCTATGTCTAGGGTGAGAGTTAGGGTAGATTTAGTTTTAGGGCTAGGGTTATCATCAGGATTAGGGTTAGGGTTAGGGTAATGGGTATGGTTAGAGCAAGGTTTATGAATAGGTTTAAGGTTAGGATTAGGGCTAGGGTTAATGTTAGGGTTAGGTTTAGGCCAAGGATTAGTGTTAGGATTATGTTAGGTTTAAGAGTTAGGGATTGAGCTAGGATTTGCACTAGGAAGAGGTTAGGGTTAGAGTCAGGATAAGGAAGGGTTAGGGCTAGGGTTAGCTTTAGGGTTAGGGTTATGGTTAGGGTAATGGATAGAGTTAGAAGTAGGGTTTGGCTTATGGTTATGGCTACTTTTAGCATTAGTGATATGGCTAGGTCTAGTTTAGGGTTAGGTTTTTGGTTAGGAAAAGGTTTTGAGCTAGACTTTGTATTAGGTTTAGGGTTGGGTTATGATTAGGTCCAGCATTAGGCCTCAGGTTAGGTCTAGGGTGAGGGTTAGTGTTTGGGTTAGGTTAAGGGTTATTGTTAGGGTTAGGGCTAGGTTTTTGTTTAGGGCTAGGGCTAGAGTTATCGCTAGATGAAGGATTAGGTATAGCTCTAGGTCTAGTGTTAGGGTTAGGTATAGGTATAGGGTTACAGGTAGCGTCAATGTTATGGGTCGGTTTAGGGATAGGGTCAGGTCTAAACATACAGTTAGTGTTAGGGTCAGAATAAGTGTCAGGGTTTGTGTTAGAACTTGGGATAGGGATAGAGCTAGATTGACTGCTAGTGTTAGGACTAGTAATAGAGTTGGGGTTTGAGTTAAGCTAAGGATTAGGTTTAGGACTAGGGTAGCTTTAGGGTTAGGGTTTGGCTTAGGGTAAAGGAAAAGTTTAGTGCTAGGGTGAGGGCTAGGGTAAGGGCTAGGCTAAGGGTTAGGGTTAGGGTTAGGGCTAGATTTAGATTTAAAGCTAGCATTAGGGCTTGGATTAGGACTAGGTTTTGTGTTAGCTATAGGTCTTCAGCTAATGTAAGAACTAGGGTTACAACTAGGGCTAGTTTTAGGGTTATTGTTATGTCTATATTGAGTATTAGGTTAGGTTTAGTGTTAGGGTTATGTTTAGGGTAATGGATAGGTTAGGGTTAGGGAATGTGTTAGATTTAGGCCGAGGGTTAGCATTAGGGTTAGTGTTCTTGCTAGTGTATTGAATAAGGTTAGAGCTAGGGCTAGGACTAGGGTGATGGTTAGGATTAGGGCTAGGTTTAGGGTTAGGTTTAGTGTTAGTAAAGGATTAAAGTTAGGGTTAGGTTTAGGGTAAGTGTTAGAGCTGCCTTTAGTGTTAGAGATAGGGTTAAAGCTAGGGTCTGGGCTCAGATTAGAGTTATGTTTTGGGTTTCCTTAGGGCTAGTGTTAGGGATATGGATAATGTAAGAACTAGGCTATGATTAGGAATAATTTTAGGGTTACATTAGGGCTAAGTCTAGTTTTAGGCTTAGGTTTAATTTTAGAGCAATGTTGTGAATAGCGTTAGTGTTAGGTTCAGAGTCAGGGTCAGGGTTAGTTTAGGTTAGGGATAGGACTCGAATTAGGGGTAGCATTAGTGCTAGATGGCAGGTAAGGATTTCATTTAGGTTAAGGTTTAGGGTCAGTGCTATAGCTTGGTTATGTTTTAGGGCTAAGGCTAAAGTTAAGGGTAGTTTTATGAATAATGTTAGTGTTATTGCTAGTGATAGGGTGAGTTGAGACTTAGGGGTGCATTTAGAGTTTTGGTTAATTCTAGGTTTAGGGCTACGGCTAGGTTTATGGCTAAGGTTCTGTCTAGTCTTTGGGTTACAATAAGGGATAGGGTCAGAACTAGAAATAGGGTTAAGCGAGAGTTAGTTTTAGTCTTAAGGCTAGGGCTAGGATTAGGGTTAGGGCTAAACTAGGCCTAGGAATATGTCTAGGATTAGTGTTAGCGTTAGGCCTAATGTTAGGGCTATTTTTAGGGTTTAGCATTAGGTTTAGGGTAAGCGATGGGGTTATAGCTAGGTTTAGGGCTAGGGCGATGATTAGAATTAGGTTTAGGAATAGGGGTAGGATTGGGTTAGGATTAAGGCTATTTATGGTTTTAGGATGAGGGCTAGAGTTTTTGTTAGGTTTGAGGCAAATTTTAGGGATAGGGATAATGTCAGGTTTAGGGTTATGGCTAGGGATAGTTATAGGGTTATGTTCATGGCTAGGTCTTGTATAAGGGTTAGGTTTAGGGTAAGGATCGGGTTTAGAATTAGGTGATTTAGGGTCAGCATCAGGGTTTTGTTATGGGTTAGGTTAAATTTTAGGGTTAGGGCTCAAAGTAGCGTTCAGCTTTTAGTTAGGTTTAGGGTAATGGAAAGGTTTAGGTTTAGGATTCAGGTTAAGATTAGGATAATGGGTAAAGTTAGGGTTAGTGATAGGGTTAAGGTTAGGCCTAGGATTAGCATTTGGATTATGGTTATTGTTAGGGAAATGGATAGTGTTAGAGCTAGGGTTAGGGGTAGGGTTATGGTTAGGATTAGGGCTAGAGTTATGGTTAGTGTTAGGGCTAGGGCTAGGGTTAGGTTTTGTGTTAGGTTTAGGGTAAATGTTAGGTTTTGAGCTAAGATTAGTGCGAGGGTGAGAATTAGGTTTAGTGTTATGTCTAGGGTTAGATTTTTTTAAGGTTAGGGTTAGTGTTAGGGTTAGGGCTAAGGTTATACTTAGATTTAGGGTAATGGATAGGGTTAGATGTCAGGTTAGCGTTAGGGGTAGTTTTAGGTTTATGGTAGTGTTAGGGTTTGGGCTAGGGTTGGAGTTAGAGTATAGTTTAGGGTTTGATCTAGGGTTAGGGCTTGTATATGTTAGGTTTAGAATTAGGTCTAGGATTAGGTTTACAGTTAGGGTTAGAGCTAAGGTTGTCATTAGGTATAGGGTTAGGTTTATGGTAATGGAAAATTTTAGAGATAGTATTAGGGCTAGTATTAACATTATGATTAGGGCTACAGTTAGCGTTAGGTTTAGGGATAGGACTAGGTTTAGGTTTAGGGTTAGGGTTAGGGTTTTATCTAGGGTTAGGTCTAAGGTACAGGTTAGGTTAGAGTGAGGGATAGGGTTAGGGTTAGGCTTATGCTTAGGGCTAGGTTTAGGCCTAGAATTAGGGCTATGTTTTGTGTTAGTTATAGAGCTATGGTTAGTGTTATGTGTATGTAAGTGCTAGGCTTTTGGTTAAGGTTATGGCTAGGTCTAGTGTTAGGTTTAGGTTTTGGTTAGGGTCAGTTTTAAAGCTAAGGTTAGTGTTAGTGACAGGACCGGTGTTTGGATTAGGGTTAGGGTTATATTTAGAGGCTAAATTATGATTGGTTAGGTCTAGAGGTAGGGTTAGTGTTTCTGTTAGGTTAAGGGTTATCATTAGGGCTAGGGCTAGGGCTAGTTTTTTGTTCAGGTCTTGGTTGAGAGATATGGCTAGATTTAGGTTTAGGTTTATGTCTAGGGCTAGTGTTTGGGTTAGGTTTATGTATAGGTTTATGGGTAGGGCTAGTGTTAGGGTTTGGTTTATAGTTAGGGTCAGAATAAGGGTCAGGGTTAGGGTTAGTGTTTGGGTTATGGTTATAACTAGAATGATGGCCAGGGTTAGGACTAGTTATAGAGTTAGGATTTGTGTCAGTCTAAGGATAAGTGTTAGGACTAGGGTTAGCATTAGGTTTAGGGTTTGGCTTAGGGTAAGGGATATGATTGGTGCTAGGTTTAGGGTAAGGTTTAGGGCTAATGTTAGGCTTAGGTTTAGGTATAGGTTTATTGCTAGTGCTAGTGTTAGGGATCGCTTTAGGATTAGGGTCAGGTTTAGACCTACAGTTACAGTTTGGGTCAGAATAAGTGTCAGGTTTGGGTTATGGTTAGAGCTAGAATGAGGGCTAGGGTTAGGAGTAGTAATAGGGTTAGTGTTTGGGTTAAACTAAGGATTAGGGTTAATACTAGTGTTAGCATTAGGGTTAGGGTTAACTTAGGATAAGGTATAGGGTTAGAGCTAGGGTTAGGGCTACGTTTAGGGTTAGGGTTAGGGCTAGTGTTAGGGTTAGACTTAGGGTTAAAGCTACTGTTAAGTCTCGGTTTAGGTCTAGGTTTTGGTTGGAGTTAAGGCTAGGTTTAAAGTTATGGCCAATGTATGGACTAGTGCTACGATTTGGGTTAGTTATAGGATTAGGGATAGGACTAGGTCTCTAGTTAGGGTTAGGTTTAGGGTTAGGTTGATGTTTAGAGCTATGGTTAGTGTAAGGGTCAAATTCAAGATCAGGGTAAGTTTTAGAGTTGGGTTTCGGACTGAAATTTAGGCTAGGGTTAGGGTTTGGGTTAGGTTTTGGTTTAGGTTAAGTTTTAAAGTTAGGGCTATGGCTTGGCTTTCTTTTAAAGCTAGGACTATGGTTAGGGCTAGTTTTAGGATTAGTGTTAAATTTAGGGCTTGTGTAGCGTTAGTTTTAGACTGAGTGTTAGAGTGAGCTTTAGAGTTAGGATTAGATCTAGGGTTTGGTCTAGGGCTAAGGATAGGGCTAATGTTAGATCTAGGTTTATGGCTAGGATTAGGGTTAATGTAAGGGATAGTGTTATAGCTAGGTATAGGGCTAGGGTGAAAGTGAGAATTAGTCTTAGGGCTAGGCTTAGGGTTTGGGTTAGGTATAGGGCTTAATTAGGGCTAGGAATAGTGCTAGGGTTATGGTTATGTTTAGGCCTTGAGTTAGTTTTAGGCTTAGAATTAGGTTTAGTGTAAGTGATGAGGTTAGAGCTAGGTTTAGGGCTAGAGCAAAGGTTAGAATTAGGGTTAGGGCTAGGGTTTTGTTAGAGTTATGATTCAGGCGAGGTTTAGGGCTAGAATGAGGTCTAGGGTGTTAGGGATAGGGCTAGAATTAGTGTTAGGGTGAATGTCAGTTCTAGGGTTACAATTAGGGAGAGTTTTAGGCTTAGGTTTATGGCTATGTTTAGTATTAGAGTTAGGTTTATGGTAAGGGTCAAATTTAGAGCTAGGGGTATTATTAGGGTGAGTGTCAGGTTTAGGGTTTTGTTTAGGTTTGGGCTGGAATTAGCATTAGGGTTTGGAATTAGGCTAATGACAGGATTAGGTTTAGGGTTCAGGTTGGTTAGCATAATGGATAGGTTTATGGTTATGGATAGGGTTAGAATAAGGCCTAGAGTTAACATTAGAATAAGGGTTATGTTTAGAATAATTGATAAGACTATGGTTAGGGCATGGTTAATGTATGAACTAGTGTTTCAATTTTGCTAGTTTTAGGGTTAGGGTTAGGGCTAGGACTAGTGTTATTGTTAGGTTTATGGTTAGGGTGATGTTTAGAGGAAGGGTTATTGTTAGGGTCAGTGTGAGGGTAAGGGTAGTTTTAGGGTTAGGTTTAGGATTCAAATTAAGGCTAATCTAAATCTAGCCTTAACTCTAGCCTAGAACTAAACAAAACGTAGTCCTAGCCCTAACTGTAACCCTTACCCTAACTTAAACACTACCCCTACCACTAGACCTAAACTAGTCCCTAATTCTGGCTATAACCCTAACTCTAACTCTAACCTGATCACTGACCAGCATTTAACAGTAAACCTACCTCTAAACCTCACCCTAGTCGAAAATATAAAGCTAACAATAGACCTAGCCATAACCCTAAACCTAAAATTAGCCCTACTCATAACCCTAGTTCTAACATTATCCACAGCCCTAACCCTAGGCCTAAACATAACACAAAACCTAGAGCTAATCCTAGGCCTTAAACTAGCTCTAAGCATTACCCTAACCCTAACCCCAGCCCTATTCCTAACTTAACCCTAGCCTTAGTCCCAATCCTAGATCAAAGCCTAAACTTAACATAAACATAAACCTAGAAATATCCATAAATCTAACCCTAACCCTAGCCCTAATCCTCACTTTAACCCTAGCCCTTACCCTAGCTCTAAACCTACACAATACCCTAAACCTAACCCTAGACCTATTGGTAACCCTAGTCTTAACCCTAAACTTATCCCTAACCCTAACCAGAAAACTAAACTTAGACCTAACCCTAAACATAACACTCACTATAACCCTAACCCTAGATCAAAACCTAACCCTTACCATAAACCAAAACATAACCATAGCCCTAAACTTAACCCTAAATTTAAATCTAACCCTAACCCTAAACCTAAACCTAAATCTAACCGTATCCATTACACTAAACCTAACCCTAACCCTAATGATAATCCTAGCCCTAACCCTCACTCTAACCCTCAAACTACCATAATTCTATCCCTAGACCTAACCTTTAACCTAACCCTTGCTCTAGCTCTACCTATAGCTCATAACTTAACCCTTATGCTAAACATAACACTAAACATAACCCTAGTTCTAACCCTCACCCTAACCAAACTCAAGACCTAATTCTAACCATAACCCTAGCCCTAAACTAATCTCTAACTGTATCCATTATCCTAAACATAAAACTTACCCTAATGCTTACACTAGGCCTAAACCTAAACCTATCACTAATCCCAACCCTATCAATTATCCTAAACCTAACCTGAAACCTAAACCTAACCCTAACCTTATTATTACAATAAAACTAACCCTAATGCTAATTCGAGAACTAATCCTAAACTCAAACCTAAACCATACCCTAACTCTGAACATGACCCTAATAATTCCCCTAGCTCTAAACCTGACCCTTACCCTAAAACTAACCCTTACACTAGACCTAGCCAAAAACCTAAGCTTACAAATACCCCTAACGGTAACCCTAGACCTGACATTAGACTTAGCTGTAAACCTAGCTCTAACCCTTAAAAATCCCTAGCCCTTATCTTAGCCCTAAACATAGCCTTAATCATAACCCTAACCCTAAAGCTGGGCCTAACCCTAACACTAACCCTAGCCCTAATCTTAGCCCTGAATTAGCTGTATCCCTAACCTTAATCCTAATCTAGCCCTAAGACTATGTCTAACTCTCACCCTTGCCCTAAAACTAGTTCTATCCCTTACGGACCCTCATCCTAGCTCTAACCCTAGGCCTAACCCTAGACCTTTTCTTAGTCCCAGCCCTAAACCTAGATCTAAACTTTAATCTAAATCTAACCCTAACCCTAATGCTAAACCTAACACTAGCCCTAACCCTAACCCCTATGCTAATCCTAAAACTAGTCCTACCTCTAGCCCTAGCTCTAATACAAAACCAAGCCCTAGCCCTAACCCTGACCCTTTACATAAACCAAACTTTAACCCTTCACCTAGCCCTAACCTTAGCCCTAATTTGAGTTTTAAGCTGAAAACTAAAACTAACCCTGAACCTGACATAACCCTAAACATAGCTCTAAAAATCAATCTAACCATAACCCTAAATCTAATATTAGACTTAGCCCTAACAGTAACCATAAAACTAGCCTTATTTGTAACCCTAGTACTTATATTAGACATAACCCTAACCCTAGCCTTACCTTAACCCAAAATCTAGCCCAAATCTCTGCCCTAACCATAGCTTTAACCCTAACCTAACCTTAACTCTAAAACTAGCACTAATTGTAACCATAAGCCTAGCCATAACTTTAGCTCTAACCCTGTCCATTACCCTAACCATAACTCTAGCTCTAACCCGATCCATTATCCTAACCATAGCCCTATCCCTAATGATAACCCTAGGCTTAAACCTAACCCATCCTTACTAATAACCCTATCCATTACCCTAAATCTAACCTGAAACTTAAACCTAACCCTATTATTACCCTAATTTTAACCCTAATGCTAATTTGAACCCCAACTTAAAACCTTAACCTATCCCAAACACTAATAATGACCTTGACCCTAATAATACCCTTAGCTCTAAACCGGACCCTAAACTTAAACCTACCATTACACAAGATGTAGCCATAAACCTAACCCTAAAACTATCTTTAAGCATAATGCTGGACTTCAAATTAGCCCTTACCCAATAGGTTAACCCAAATTTTAACCCTAATTCTAACCCTTCTCCTAGCCCTAAAACTAGCTATAACCAATCCCTTACCCTAAACCTAACCATAATCCTAAACCTAACTCTAACCCATTACCCTAAACCTAGGCCTAACAATAACACTAAGTCAAGCACTAATCCTAGCCCTAATTTAGTCTTATCCAAACCCTAACCTTAGCCCTAAGACTAACTCTTGCCCTAGCTCTATCCCTAGTTCTATCCTTAGTCCTAGCTCTAAATGTAACTCTAAATATAAACCTAACTCTAAATTTAACCATAACCATAAGCCTAAACCAAACTAACATAGCCCTAACAATAATGCTAATTCTAAAACTTGAACTACCCCTAGCCCTACACAGAAAACAAAACTTAACGATAGCCCTAACACTAACCCTTATTCTAAACCAAACTCTAAACCTACAATTAGCCCTAGCCCTAACTCTAAAACAAACCCTGAAACTGACGCTGACTATAACACTAATCCCAGCTCTAAACATTACCCTAACCTTAAATTAAGCCTAGCACTAGACCTAGCTTTAACCCTAAACATAAAACTAGCCCTAATCATAACCCTAGTTCATAAATCAGTTGTTTTCCTAACCCTACCCCTAACCGTAAAAAAATATCCTACTCATAATCTAAGCCCTAACCCTAGATTTAACCCAAATCATAACACCCACACTAGCCTTAACCCTAAACCTAGCCCTCACCCTAGCTCTAACCCTTTCCCTTACCCAAAGCCAAACCCTAACCCAAATGCTAACCCTAGTATTAACCCTAATTCTTAGCCAAACTTATACACTAACCATATTATTAGTCCTAACCCTAGGCCTCATTCTAGCTCTAACCCTAACCTGACCATTATTCTGACCCTAACACTAACCCTGGGTCTAAACCTGACCCTATCCCTAAACCAAACCCTAAAACTAGCCCTAACAGTAATCCTATATTTGTACTTAACCCGAACACTAGCGCAAGACCTAAAGCTAATCCTAAAAATAGCTATAACTCTAGCCCTAGACCTAAACAAAAACCTTGCCATAGCCATCACAATAACCCTTAACCTAAACCAAACACTACCCCTATGCCTAGACCTAAACCTAGTCATAATTCTGGCTATATCCATAAACCTAACACTCTCCCAAACACTGACCCTTATTCTAACACAAAACCTAGCTTGAAAACTGACCCTAACCCAAAACCTAGACCTAAAACCAGACCTAGCCATCATACTAAAACTAAACTAGCCCTGTACATAACCCTAGCTCTTTCATTACCCATAGTTCTAACCCTAGCCCTAAACCTATCATAAAACCTAGAACTAATCCTATTCCTAAACTTAGACCTAAGCATAATCCTAACCCTAATCATAGCCCTAACACTAACCCTAAACCTAACCCATGCCTTAGACCTAACCCTAGTTGAAGAAAAACTCTTTCACTAAACATAACAATAGCCCCATTCTAAACACTAACCCTAATCATAACTCTAATCCTAAATTTAATTCTAGCCCAAACTTTAGCTCTAACCCCATCCATTACCCTTACACTAACCCTAATTATAACACTATCCCTAACACTAAACCTAAACTTCAACATAAATATAACCCTGGACCTAACCTGAAACCTAACCCTTGCAATATCCCTAACTTTAGCTGAGACATTAAGCCTTACACTAAACCTCTTCCTAAAACTAGCCCTAACCCTAACCCTAACCCTAACCCTAACCCTACCTCTAATATTATCCATTACCCTAAACTTAACCCTAATCCTAATTAAAACCCAAGACATAACCCTAACCCTAAACCAAATTATAACCTTAAATGTAACCCTAGACCTAAATTTAAACCTAACCCTTGCCCTAGCTCTAACCCTAGCTCAAACACTAACCTTTACTCTACCTAACCATAACCCTAGCACTAACCCTAACACTTACACTAACCTTAATACTTACCTTAAACCTAACCCTATCCCTATTCCTAAACCTAACCCTAATCCTAGACTTAATCCAAACCATAACCTAGCCCTAACCTTAGCTCTAAACCTATCCATTACACTAAACATAACACTAACCCTAATGCTAACTCTAACCTTATCAATAAACCAAACCCATTCTTTACCCTAAACCTTAACTGAAATCTAAACCTAACCATATCCATCACCCTAATCCCAAACCTAAACCTACCACTAACTCAAGCCTTAACCGTAAACCAAATGCTGACCCTGACTCTAACCCTAATAAAACCCCTAGCTCTAACCTGACCCTTACACTAAACATAACTCTTACACTGGAACTAGGCATAACCTAATCCTAAAACTATCCTTAACCATAAACATAGTCCCTGACATTAGTCCTAGTCCTAGTTTAGCCTTAAACCTAACAGAAACCCTAGCCATTATTCTAGCCCTAAACCTACATTAATCTTACCCTGTACATTAACCCTAAACCTAATCCTAATTCTAACCCTCATCTTAGACCTAAAGCAAGCTATAACGCCACCCATACCCTATACATAACTTTGACCACAATGCTAAGCCTAAATTAGCCCTACCCCTAGGCCTAACCCTAACACTTACCCTAATCCTAGCCTTAATTTAGCTGTAACCATAACCCTAACTAAGACTGGCACTAAGTCTAAAACTAACTCTATTCCTAGCTATATCCCTAGTTTTAACCATATCCCTTCCGGAACCAGAACCTAGAACTAACCCTAGTACTAGATATAACCCTAAATCTAAATCTAACCTAAGCCTAATCCGAAACCTCATCCTAACACCAGCTCTAACTCTAACACTTATCCAAAATCCTAGCCCTATCTCTAGCCCTAGCCCTAAAACAAAACCTAGCAATAGCCCTAACCCTACACCTAACTTAAACCAAACCTTAACCCTACATCTAGCTCTAACATTAGCCCTAATTCGAGTCCTAACCATAACCCTAAAACTATCCCTTACCCTGACTTTGACCCTAACATTAAACCAGCCCTATACATTGCCCTCACCCTAAACCTATACTTTGCATGCTCAACATAGGGCTACATTCACAAGGAACAAATAAGAGAGTGCCCACAGAGAACTGATTGTGTGAAGTTTCAAGCAGCTAACACCTCACCCTGTTTGTTATCCATCTCCATTTCCAATTACACATATAAGTCAAGATGAAGTGAAACCTTAAAACACAAACTGTTCCTGACAGAGAACCATGAAGAGAGAAGACCCAAAATTGGGGAATAGAGTAAGGCTAGGTAAAAGATGAATCCTACCAGGTCTCAAAGAAATTTGAACAAAACTAACTCTAAACCAACAATAATACTAACCCTAACCCTAACCCTAAACCTAACCCTAACCCTAACGTGTTTAGAGAACCTTTGATCATAGAAGGTCCAAACTTGGGGTGCCTAGTAGGGTAAGGTAACAGATGAATCCTGCCCAGTATAAAAATAATCTGACAAAATAATTGGGGGAGGTGTTTCAGTACATGCCTATTTCCCCTGTTTTTTTTTTTTTTTTTTTTTTTTCCTAAAGTGCTCTTGCATAATGTTCTTTTTCATTGCCATAGCTTTGAAAATTTTCACTGGGAAGAAACCAGAGAGTGCCCACAGAGAACTGTTGAGTGTGTGAAGTTTCAAGCAGCCAGTAGTAACCCTGATTGATTTACAGCTCCATTTTCATCACATCTATAGACCATAATAAAAGTGAATCCTAAAAATTTAAAATGTTTCTGACAGTGAACCAGCAAACTTGAAGGTCCAAACCTGGAGATCATTCTAAGGCTAGGAAAAGGATGAATCCTGTGCAGTATCAAAGCAAGTAAGCAAAAACTTGAAGCTTGCTCTTAAAGTGTTCACAGATAAAGCTGTTTCTTTTTACTTCAGCTTTGGGCTACTTCCACAAGAAACAAATTAGAGAATGTTGCACTGAGTACTGATTGAGTGTGTGAAGTTTCAAGCAGCTAGCACAAACCATATTTGAGTCCAGCTCCATATCCATTCACCCTATAAGGCAAAATGAAATGAAACATGAAAATTAAAACAGCTCCTGAGAACAACTCCTTTTACTTAGAAGCCCAAAAATGGGGGGGTATACTAAGAAGAGGAAAAAGATGAATTCTGCCCAGTATCAAAAATTTGAAAAAAACTATCTCTAATGCTAACACTAGCCCTAACACTTGCCCTAACTCTAACCATAACTGTAACCCTAATCTGTTTAAGAGAACCTTTGATCATAAAAGTTTAAAACTTGGGGAGATTAGTGGGGCAAGCTTACATATGTATTCTGCACAGTATCAACAAATCTGACCAAATATTTTGTGTCGGCATTTCACTACATGCATATTGCACTGTTTTCTCCTAAGTGATCTTGATAAATTTGTTTGCATGCTTCATCTTACAACTACTTTCACAATGAAGAAATCAGAGAAGATCCCCAAAGACAACTGATTGAGTATGTAAAGTTTCAACCAGCTAGCACCAATCCTCTGATTCTAGCTCCATTTGCATTTACCCATATAGGTCAAAATGAAGTGAGACATTCCCATGAGTGAATGATTGAACAAAGGAGGCCCAAAACTGGGACTTATAATAAGGCTAGTAAAAACTTCCCAGTATAAAAGAAATTTGAACAAAACAAACTCTTACCCTAACACTATCTCTAAGCTAGCCCTAACCCTATCTTAAACCCAACCCTAACCTGTTTAGAAAATCATTGATCCTAGATGTCCCAAACGTGGGGAGCTTACTGGGGCAAGCTAATAGATGAATCCTGTGCAGCATCTAAGAAATATGACCAAATAATCGGGGGACATAGTTCAGTACATGCCTATTTTCTTGTTTTCCCCTAAAGCACTCTCAGATAAAGTTGTTTTGCATGCTTCAACTTAGGGTTGCATTCACAAGGAACAAACCAGAGAGTGCACACAGTGAACTGATTGAGTGTGAGATGTTCAAACAGCTAGCACCAACCTTCTTTGATTTTGAGCTCCATTTCCCTTTACCATATAGGTCAAAATGAAGTGAAACCTCAAAATAAAAACTGTTACTGACAGTGAACCATTGAACTGAGACTGCCCAAACCTGGAGAACTTAGTAAGGCTAGGTAAATATGAATCCTGCCCAGTATCAAGAAAATTTGAACAAAACTAACTCTAAACCTAACACTAGGTCAAAACCTAGTCCTAACCCCAACTGTAACCTTAACCTTAACCTGTTTAGATAACCTTTGATCATAGAAGTCCCAAAGTTGTGAATCCTAGTGGGGCAAGCTAAGAGATGAAAAATGCACAGTATCAAAGAAATCTGACCAAATAATTGCTGGAGGTAGTTCATTACATGCTTATTTCCCTGTTGTCTCCTAAAGTGCTCTTCGATAAAGTTGTTTTTGCATGCTTCTCCTGTGGCCTATATTTAACAGAAAGAAAGCAGAGACTGCTTGCAGAGAACTAATTGAGTGTGTGACATATCAAGCAGCTAATAAAAACCCTGTTTGATTTCTAGTTTCATTGTTATTCACACCTATAGGCCATAATGAAGTGACACCTAAAAATTGAAACTGTTCCTGACAATGAACCATTGAACTTAAAGGCCCCAATTTGGGGATCCTATTAAGGATATGTAAATGATGAATCCTGTACAGTATCAAAGTTATTTGACCAAAAAATATCAAAGATTGCTCCTAAAGCACTCAGAGATGAATGAGTGGGGAGCTTACTGGGGCAAGCTAATAGATGAATCCTGTGCAGCATCTTTCTATTTCAGCATAAGGATACTTCCACAAGAAACAAACCAGAAAATGCACACTGAGAATTGATTGAGTGTGTGAAGTTTCAAGCAAACTTTCAAAACAACTATGTTTGATTTCAAGCTCTATTTCCATTCACCCATATAGATCAAAATGAAGTGAAACTTTAAAATACAAACTGTTCCTGACAGCAAACCACTGAACCCAGAAGGCCCAAACCTGGGAAGAATAGTAAGGCTAAGGAAAAGATGAATCCATCAAATCATCAAAGAAATTTGAACAAAAATAACTCTAACACTAGCTATAAACCTAACCCTAACCCTAACCTAACCCTAACCCTTACTTGTATTGAAAACCATTGATCCTAGATGTCCCAAACTTGGGGAGCCTAGTGAGAAAAGTTACAAATGAATACTGCACAGTATCAAAGAAATTTGATCAAATCATGGGGAGACTTACTTCAATATATACATATTTCTCTGTTTTCTGCCTAAGGGCTCTCAGATACAGTTGCTTTTGCATGCATCAGCTTTGGCCTACCTTCAAAAGAAAGAAAACAGAGAGTGCCGACTGAGAACTGATTGTGTGAAGTTTCACGCACCTCCTACCAATCCTGTTTGATTTCCAGCTCAATTTTCATTCACATCAATAAGCTATAATGATGGAAAATCTTAAAATATAAAGTGTTCCTGACAGCGAACCATTGAACCGAGAAGGCCAAAACCTGTGGAGCATAGTAACACTAAGTAAAAGATGAGTCTTGCCCAATATCATAGAAATTTGAAGAAATTTAGGGCCATGCTTGAGCTCTCTGTGCAGATGGAATGCTCTGCTGTGTGGTTGCTCTTGGCTCAGTTGGAAGTCGGAAGTCTCGGCTGCACATGAGCTCTCAGCTCAGATGGAAGTCTTAGCCGCGCATGAGCTCCTGGCTCATAGGGACGTCTTGGCCGCAGGTTTCCTCTCCGCTCAGAGGGAAGTCACAGCCATGAAGGCATTCTCTGTGCAGAGGGTAGGTAGCACAGAACACAGAGGCTTTGCTTGCGGATCACCAGACCAAGCTCTGGACACAGCCAAAGGTGACCCCACAACCACCCACCTCACCAAACACCTTACACAGGTAACAGATGGAATCCATCTTGGAAAAACTTACTCACCATCTATCAGTGGCTGTGGCTACCAGTTCGGTTCTGCGGCTGCTCAAGTACCTGGTTTCCAACTCCCCTACCTCCAGCTGTGATAACTCAAGATTTTTCTCACAAGGTTTTGGGGGGTGTAGCTATCAATGCAGAACAGCAACTGTACAGGTACCTGGTTTCCAACTCAGAGACTAAGAGTAGGGAGGCTCCAGGTAGAAGTTCAAGCCCTCTCAAACTGGCTACCTCCACCACTCTTAGCACAGAGACTCAAGCTAGGAATAGACAACTCCACCTACTGGAAGAAAACAGAGTTCTGAGAGACTTTTCTATTCTCGCTCTTCTCATCTATTCTCCTCTACCCTTCCCCCTCTGGCCCTCACAATCTCTACATACGTGAAACCAAGAACTATGCATGGAATTGGACTTTAAGAACTGAATAGCCAGAATAGTATAATACAGAGGAATTGCATAGGCCTACCTCACACACCCTTTATTTTCTCTTATTTTCATTCTCCCTCTTTCTTTCTTTCCTTCTTATTTTTTCTTCTTTATTCTTGCTCCCTCTATCCCACTTTCAACCTCCTAACGTTTACTATTTATACATAGTGTAATTTTATAAATACAGATAAGGAATTTGAATTTATACATTCTTCCATAAATTACCCCTGTCTATTTATTATCGTTTTCCAATTTGCTTAGATAGATTAATCTCATACCCTCACTCCTCCCCCCTTAACATAGCATCCTAGTCCAGATCATCAGTTCTCTATATACCACCTTTTATGAAACTAATGATTATATACTAAGTAATAATTGAAGCCAACATATGTAGACATAGAATCGCAGTATAAATGTATTTATAATGGTTAGGCTTAGGCTTCAGGTTAGGGATAGATTTAGAGTTAGGATTTGATCTATGGTTAAGGCTAGGACTAAGGATAGTTTTGTTTTAGGGCTTGGGGTAGGGTTAGGGCTAATATTAGGATTAGTGTTAGGGTTAGGGCTAGTGTTAGTGTGAGGTTTAGGCTTATGTTTAGGGTTAGATTTAGAGTTAGTTTTAGATCTAGGGTTTGAGCTAAGGCTAAGGATAGTGCTAGAGTTAGGGCTAAGTTTAAGGCTAGGTTTAGGGTGATGGTAAAGGATTGGGTTAGAACTCAGTATATGGCTAGGGCGAGAGTAAGAGTTAGTCTTAGGGTAAGGGTTAGTGTTAGGGTTAGGCCTAGGGTTAGGGATAGGGTTAGTGTTAGGGTTAGGGTTAGGTTTAGGGTAAGGGTTGGGATTATAGCTAGTTTTATGGCTAGGGTGAGGGTTAGAATTAGGGTTAATGTTAAGTTTATTTTTAAGGTGAAGTTTATGGCTAGAATGTGTGCTAAGTTTTGTGTTAGGGTTAGGGCTAAGATTAGATCTAGGGCAAAAGTCAGATCTACAGTTACAGTTAGGGATAATTTGCTTTTGGTTTATAGCTAGGTCTATTTTAAGGGTTAGGTTAATGGTTAGGGTCAGGTTTAGAGCTAAGGGTATTATTAGAGTTAGGGTCAGGTTTAGGGATTTTGTTAGGTTAAGGTTTAGGTTTAGGGCTCGAAATAGCATTATTGTTAAGGATAGGTTAATGATAGTTTTAGGTTGAGGGTTAAGGTTAAGTGTAGGGTAATGGATAGGGTTAGGGCTAGGGTAGGATTAGGATATTTCCTAGGGTTAGCATAAGGGTTAGTGTTATCATTAAAATAATGGATAGGTTAGAGCTAGGGTTAAGGCTAGGGTTATGCTAAGGATTAGGTCTAGGTTTAGGCTTCGGGTTAGGGTTAGGGCTATGGTTAGGATTAGGATTAGCTTTAAGGTTTAAAGCCAGGGAAGGCCTTGGATTAGTTATATGTTTTGTGATAGGTTACGGCTACAGCTAATATAAGAACTTGTTATGAAACAGGCTAGTTTTAGGGTTAATGTTAGGGCTAGGTATAGTTTTAGTGTTAGGTTTAGGGTTGGTGTTGTGTTTAGAGCTAGGGTTACTGTTAGTGTCCAGGTCAGTGTTCGGGTTAGGGTTATGGTTAGAATTAAAGGACTAGGATTAGGTCTAGGAGAAGAGTTAGTGTTTGGCTTAGGCTAAGGGTTATTGTTACGGCTATGTCTAGGTTTTTCTATAGTTCTATGGTTCGAGTTATGGCTAGATTTAGGATTAGGTTTAGGGCTAGGGCTAGTGTTAGCATTAGGTTTAGGTATAAGGTTAATGAAAGGGCTACTGTTAGGGTTCAGTTTAATGTTAGGTTCAGGTTTAGATCTACGATTAGTGTTAGGGTCAGAATAAGGGTCAGGGTTAGGATTACAGTTTGGGTTATGGTTAGAGCTAGAATGAGGGCTAGGGTTAGGACTAATAGGGTAAGGGTTTGTGTTAGGTTAAGGATTAGGGTTAGCAATAGGGTTAGGGTTTGGCTTAAGGTAACTGATAGGGTTAGAGCTAGGGTTAGGGCAAAAGTTAGTGTTAAAGCTAGGTTTAGGGCTTGGTTTAGGGCTAGTTTTTTGTGTTAGGATTAGGGCTAGGTTTAGAGCAATGGCTAATGTAAGAACTAGGTTTACAATTAGGGTTAAATTATGGATTATTATTAGGTATTAAACTATAGTGTTAATTAGTTTTAAGGTTAGGGTGATATTTAGAGCTAGTCTTAGTGTTATGTTAATAGTCAGGGTCAGGGTTAGGTTTAGGGTGAGTGTTAGGACTGAAAATAAGGCTAGGAATACTGTTAAGGGTTTGGTTTAAGGTTAGGGTGGTTTTTTAGAGCTAGGGTGAGTATTAGGATATGAGTCAGAGTCAGGGTTAGTATTAAAGTTAAGGTTAGGACTCGAATTAATGCTAAGGTTAGGTCTAGGTGTAGTGCTAGGGTTTGGTTTAAGTTAAGGTTTAGTGTTAGGGCTATTACTCAGTTTTGTTTTACTGCTAGGTTGAGGGTTAGGGTTAGTTTCATGATTAGTGTTAGGTTTAGTGCTAGTGTTAATGTTGGCTTTGGCTTAGTATTAGTGTTAGAGTTAGAGTTATATCTAGGTTTAGGACTAGAAATAATGATTAGGCAAGGGTTATGGCTATTTTTTGGCTATGTTTAGGGCTAGTGTTAGGGTTAACTTAAGGGATATGGTTAGAACTAGGGATAGGGTAGTGTGAGAGTTAGAGTTAATCTTAGGTCTGTGATTAGCATTAGAATTAGGGATAGGGTTAAATTAGGGCTAGGATTAAGGCTAGAGTTTGTGTTCAGCTTAGGTCTAGCATTAGGGTTAGGGTTAGGATAATGTTTAGGGTAAGAGATGGTTTTATAGCTAGGTTTATTGGGAGGGTGAGGGTTAGAATTAGGTTCGGGCTATGGATAAGGTTAGGGTTATGATTAGGGCTAGGTTTAGGGGTAGGATGAGGGCTAGGGTTTGTTTTAAGTTTAGGGATAGTGCTAATATCAGGTCTTTGGTTTTGGTTAAAGATCATTTTAGTGTTAGGTTTATGGCTACATGTAGTGTAAGGGTTAGTTTTAGGGTTAGGGTCAGGTTTAGAGCTAGGGATATTTTTACAGTCAGGGTCTGGGTTATGGTTGGGTTTAGGTTAAGTTTTAAATTTAGGGCTCGAATTAGCATTAAGGTTAGTGTTAAGTTAATGATAGGGTGAGTTTTAGGGTCTAGGTTTGGATTAGGTTAATGGATAGGGTTGGGATTAGGGATAGGTTTAGGACTAGGTTTAGCATTAGGTTTAGGGTTATGTTTATGGCAATGCATAGGGTTAGAGCTAGGGTTAGGGCTAGGGTTGTGTTTATGATAGGGCTAGTGTTAGGGTTAGGGTTAGGGCTAGGTTTAATGTTAGGATTTGGGTTAAACCTGTGGTTAGGGCTCAGATTAGGGCTAGGATGTGTGTTAAGTTAGTGCTAGGGTTAGGGTTATGGCTAATATAAGTACTAGGGTTATGTTTAGGGCTAAATTTAGGGTTAGGGTTAGGTTTAGGTTAGGGTTATGTTTAGAGCTAGGGTTAGTGTTATGGTCATAGTCAGGGTCAGGGTTAGTTTAGGGTTTCGATTAAACTCAAATTACGGCTAGGGTTATGGTTAGGGTTTGGTTTATGTTAAGGGTTAGGGTTAGGACTATGTTTCAGTTTTGTTTTAGGGCTAGGGCTAGGGTTAGGGCTAGTGTTAGGTTTAGGTTTAGCCTTAGGGTTAAAGTTAGATTTAGAGTTACGATTAGGGTTAGGGTTAAGCTTATGGTTATTGTTTGATGTAGAGTTAAAGTTAAATCTAGGTTAGGGCTAGGGCCAAGGATAGGCCTAGGATTAGGGCTAGGATTAGGGTTCTGGTTAGGGATTGGGTTAGAACAAGGGATGGGCCTAAATTGAGAGTTAGAGTTAATCTTATGGCTAGGGTTAGGGCAAAGGTTAGGAATAGGCTAAATTAGGGCTAAGATTAGGGTTACGTTAGTGTTAGGGTTAGGGCTAGTGTTTGGTTTAGGGTTAGGAGTAAGAGACTAGGGTTTGGGATCTGATTAAGGTTAGGTTTAATGCTAGAATGAGTGCTAGGGTTTGTTGTAGGTTGAGTTCTATAATTAGGGCTAGGGCTAATGTCAGTTCTAGTGTTACATTTAGAGGTAGACTTAGGGTTAGGTTTGTGTCTAGGTCTAGTGTAAGTGTAAGGCTTAGGGTAAGGGTCAGGTTTAGAGCTATGTGTATTTTTAGGGTCAGTATCAGTGTTAGGGTTTGTTTTAGCTTAATGTTTAAGGATAGGTCTCAAAGGAGCATTAGGGTTATGGTTAGAGTAATGCATAGGGTTAGGTTTAGGGTTCAATATAGGTTTTAGGGGAATGGAGACGTTTCAGGTTAGCCAAACGTTTAGGGTTAGGCCTAGGGTTAGTATTAGGATTAGGGTTATCAGAAGGATAATGTATAGGGTTAGAGCTAGGGTTAAGTCTTAGGTTATTGTTAAGATTAGGTCTAGAATTAGGCTTAGGGTTTGGGTTAGGGCTAGTAACACTAGCTTAGGGTAGGGTTAAGGTTAGGTTTAGGGTAAAGGTTAGGTTTTGAGCTAGGGTTAGTCCTAGGATGAGATTTAGGTTTAGTGTTAGATGTAGGGTTAAGGTTATTGTTATGGTCAGGGTTAGGTTTAGGGCTAGTGTTGGGTTTTCATTAGGGTAAGGGTTAGGTTTGGGGGAATATATTGGGATAGATGTAAGGTTAGCTTTAGTGTTAAGGTTCTATTTAGGGTTAAGTTTAGTTTTAGGGCTAGGTTTAATGTTGGGTTTAGGGTAAGGGTTCTGTTTGAGTTAGGGTTAGGGATACAGCAAAGGTTATGTTTAGGGTAAGGTCTAGATTTAGGTTTATGATTTGTGTTAGGGTTTTGGTTAGAGTTAGACCTAGTGTTATCATTACGGTTAGGGTTAGATTTAAGGTAATGTCTAGGGTTGAAGCTAGGGTTAGGCCTAGAGTTAACATTAGGATTAGGGCTAGGTTTATGGTTATGGTTAGGGATAGTCCTAGGGTTATGTTTAGGCTAAGGTTTAGGCTTTGAGCTAGGGGTAGGACTAAGGTGTGAGTTAGGGTTATGTTTAGGGCTAGGTTTAGGGTGAGGTTTATGCTTAGGGTAGTTGTAGGCCTCTGATTAGGGCTAGGTTTTGTGTTAGGTTTAGGCCTAGGGTTAGTGCTATGGTTAATGTAAGATCTAGGGTTCTAATTAGGGCTGGTTTTAGGGTTAGGGCTATGGATAGGTCTAGTGTTAAATTTAGATTTTGGTTTAGGTTCAGGTTTAGAGGTAGGTTTAGTGTTAGTGTCAGGGTCAATGTTCAAGTAAGTTTTAGGATTAGGGGGAAAGCCAGAATTAGGACTAGGTTTAGGTATAGGGGTAGGGTTAGTGTTTGTTTTAGGTTATTGGTTATTGTTAGGGCTAGAACTAAGTTTAGATTTAGGTCTATGGCTAGAGTTATTGCTAGATTTAGGATTAGGTTTAGGTCTAGTACTAGTGTTAGGGTTAGGTTTAGGTATAAGGTTACTGGTAGGCCTAGTTTCAGGTTTCAGTTTAGGGTTAGGTTCAGGTTTAGACCTATAATTAGTGTTATGGTCAGAATAAGGGTGTAGTTTAGAGTTAGGTTTTGGGTTAGGGTTAGAGCTACAACAAGGGCTAGGGTTAGGACTAGTAATAGGGTTAGTGTTTGGTTTAGGCTAAATATTAGGATTAGGACTAGGTTTAACATTATGGATAGGTTTTGACTTAGCATAAGGGACAGTGTTAGAGCTAGGGTTACGGATATGTATAGGGTTTGTTTTAGAGCTAGAGTTAGGGTTAGGTTTAGGGTTAAATCTAGTTAGGGCTCGGATTAGGGCTATTTTGTGTTAGGGTTAGGGCTATTTCCAATGTAAGAACTAGGTTATGATTAGGGTTAATTTTAGGGTTAGGATTTGGGCTCGGTCTTGTGTTAGTATTAACTTTAGAGTTAGGGTGATATATAGAGCTAGGTTTAGTGTTTGGATAAGAGTTGGATCAGGTTAATTTTAGGCCTATGCCTCGAATTAGAGCTAGGGTTATTGTTAGTTATAGTGGTAGGGTTTGGTATATGGTATTTTTAAGGTTAGAGCAAGGCTTGGTTTTGTTTTAGGGCTAGGGCTAGGGTTACAGCTAGTTTAGGATTAGCAATAGTGTTAGGACTAGTGGTATGATGAGATTTAGGCTTAAGGTTAGGGTTAGATTTAGCATTACAGTTAGATCTATGTTAGGGCTATGGCTAGGGTTAGGGATAAGTTTAGTGCTAGTGTGAGGGTTAGAGTAACGGATAGGGTTAGAAATAGAAATAGTGCTAGGAGTGAGAATTAGAGTTAATCTTAGGGCTAGGTTAGAAGTAGGGTTAAGGTTAGGGCTAAATTAGGGCTAGGATTAGCCCTAGGATTAGTGTTAGAGTTAGGCCGATGGTTAGGGCGAATGTTACGGTCAGTTTTACGGGCAAGAATGTGGTTTTATAGCTTGGTTCAGGGCTAGGGAAAGGGTTAAAATTAGGGATAGGGCTAGGATGAACGTTCTGGTTAGGATTAAGGCTAGGTTTAGGGCTAGGATGAGGGCTAGTGTTTGTGTTAGAGTTAGGGCTAAGACTAAGGCTAGGGCTAATATCAGGTTTGGGGTTACAATTAGGGACAGTTTTAAGGTTTGGTTTATGGCTAGGTCTAATGTAAGGGTTAGGTTTAGGGTAGGGGTCAGGTTTAGAGCTAGGTGTATTTTTAGGGTCAGAGTCTGGGTTAGGGTTTGATTGGGTTAAGGTTATAGTTAGGGCTTGAATTAGCATTAGGGTTAGGATTCGGGTTAGAGTAATGGATAGGGTTAGGTTTAGGGTTCAGTTTAGGTTTAGAGTAATGTATAGGGTTAATAAAAGTGATAGGGTTAGGGTTAGGTCTAGTATTAACGTTTGAATTAGGCTTATGTTTAGGGTAATGTATAGGGTTAGTGCTAGTGTTAGAGATTGGGTTAAGGTTAGGATCTAGGATTAAGGCAAGGCTTAGGGTTAGTGTTAGAGTTAGGTTTAAGGTAAGTGTTAGTTGTAGGCTTAGGGTTAGGACTAGATAGAGATAGGGTTAGGGCTAGCATGAGGTTTAGGATTAGAGTCACGGCTATGGTTAGGTTTAGGATTAGGGTTAGGGCTAGGGTTAGCATTAAGGTCAGGGTTATGTTTAAAGTAAAGGATAAAGTTAGATCTAGGATTTGGGCTATGGTTACAGTTAGGATTTGGGCTAAGATTAGGGTTAGGGTGAGGGCTAGGGTTATGCTTAGGTAAGGGTTAAAGTTTGAGCTAGGATAAGGTTTGGAATAGGCTAACAATTAGGGTTAGAACTAGGGTAGCATTAGGGTGAGGGATTGACTTAAGGTAAGGGATATGTTTAAAGCTAGGGTTAGGGTTAGGATTAGGGCAAGAGTTAAAGCTAGAGTTAGGGCTCAGACTAGGGCTAGGTTTTGTGTTAGGGTTAGGGCTATGTCTAATGTAAGAACTGGTTGTACGCTTAAGGCTAGGGTTAGGGTTAGGGCTAGGTATAGTGTTTGGGTTAGGTTTAGGGTTAGGGTGATATTTAGAGTTAGGGTTAGTTTTAGGTTCAGAGTCAGGGTCAATATTAATTGTAAGCTTAGGGTTAGGACTAGATAGAGCATAAGGATTTGGTTTAGGTTAAAGTTTAGGATTATGGCCATAGCTCAGTTTAGTTTGAGGGCTATAGCTAGGCTTAGGGCAAGTTTTCAAATTATCTTTAGGGTTAAGACTAGTGTTAGGGTGAGGATTAGGTTTAGGATTAGGGTTAGATTTAGAGTTAGGGTTAGATCTAGGTTTATGGCTAGGCCTAAATTTAGGGCTAGGTTTGGGCTACGGTTAGGGCTATGCTTTGGCTTAGAAAGGGATAAGTTTAGAACTAGGGATAGGGGTAAGATGAGAGTTATAGTTAGCATTAGGGCTAGTGATATGGTTAGGTTTAGGATTAGGGATAAATTAGGGATAGGATTAGAGCTAGGGTTAGTGTTAGGACTAGGCCTTGGTTTAGGGTTAGGGTTAGGATTAGGGTTAGTGTATATTATGATGTTATAGCTAGGTTTAGGCATTGGGTGAAGTTTAAATTTAGGGTTAGGACTAGTGTTCAGGTTGGGTTTAGAATTAAGGATAATTTTATGGCCTGGATTAAGGCTATGATTTTTGTTAGGTTTAGGTCTAGCATTAGGACTAGGGCTAAGGTCAGGTCTAGTGTTATGGTTAGGGATAGTTTTAGGGTTACGTTTATGTTTAGGTATAGTGGTAAGGGTTAGGTTAAGGGTTAGGTTCAGTTTTAGATAGGTGTATTATTAGGGTCAGTAAAAGAGTTAGGGTTCGTTTAGGTTAAGGTTTAAATTTAGGGCTCCAATTAGCATTAGGGGTAGGTTTAGGGTTAGGGTAATGGATATGGTTAGGTTTAGGGTTCAGATTAGGTTTAGGTAATATTGTTAGAATTATGAATAGGGTTAGGGTTATCCTAGGGTTAGCATTAGGGTTAGGTTTAGGGTTAATGTAATGGATAGTATTAGAGCTAGGGTTAGGTCTAGGGTTATGTTTAGGATTAAGGCTAGGGTTAGGATTCGATTTAGGATAAGAATTAGGGTTAGGGTTAAATCTAGGGTTAGGGCTCAGATTAGGGCTAGGTTATAGATTAGATTATGGCTTATGTAGGGCTATGGCTAATATAAGAAGTAGAATTCCAATTAGGGCTAGATTTAGGGTTAGGGTTAGGGCTAGGTCTAGTGTTATGATTAGGTTTAGTTTTAGGGTGATGATTTGAGATAGGGTAAGTGATAGGGTCAGAGTCAGGATCAGTGTCAGTTTTAGGGTTAGGGATAACATTAAACTATAGCTCGGGTTAAGGGTAGGCGTAGGGTTAGGTTTTGCATTAAGGTTAGAACAAGAATTAGGGCTAGGGATAATGTCAGGTATACAGTTACATTTAGGTTAGGATTAGCATTAGGGCTATGGTTCAGTTTTGTTTTAGGTCTAGGGCTTGGGTTAAGGCTAATTATTGGATTAGTGATAGTGTCAGGGCTAGTGGTAGGGTGAGGTTTAGGCTTAGGATAAGGGTTACATTTAGAATTATGGTTAGATCTAGGGTTAGGGCTAGGGTTAGGGCTAAGGTTAGGGCTAGCATGAGGGTTACAGTAACAGATAAGGTTAGTACTAGAAATAGGTCTAGCTTGAGACTTAGTGTTAGGGCTAGTGTTAGAGTAAGGGTTATATTTAGTGATAAATGAACTAGGGTAACTCTTATGGTTATGCCTAGTGTTAGGGTTTGGGTTAGGGTTAGTGTTAGTGTTAGGGTTAGGGTTAAGATTAGGTGAAGGGATGTGGTTATACCTAGGTTCAGAACTAGGGCGAGGGTTGAAATTAGGGATTGGGCTAGGGTTAGGGTTCGGATTAGGATTAAGGCTAGGTTTAGAGCTAGGATGAGGGCTAGGGTTTGTGTTAGGTTTAGGGCAAGAATTAGGTAGATTGCTAATGTCAGGTCTATGGTCTGGTTAGGGATAGTGTGACACTTAGTTTTATATCTAGGTCTAGTGTAAGGGTTAGGTTTATGGTAAGGGTCAGGTTTAAAGCTAGGTGTATTATTAGAGTCAGTGTCTTGTTCAAAGTTTGGTTTGGGTTATAGTTTAGGTTTAGTGCTAAAATTAGCGTTAGTGTTAGGATTACTGTTAGAGTAATTGATAGAGTTAGGTTTAGGTAATGGATAGGGTTAGTGTTAGTGATAGGTTTAAGTTTAGACCTAGGGTTAGCATTTGGGTTAGGCTTATGGTTAGGTTAATGGATAGTTTTAGGTCTAGGGTTAAGGTTAGGGTTAGGGTTAGGCCTAGGGTTAGTGTTAGGGTTATGTTTCATGTAAGTGTTAGGGTTTGACCTATGGTTAGGGCCAGGGCGAGTGTTAGGGTTAGTGTCAGATCTAGGTTTAGGACTAGAGTTAAGTTTAGCACTAGGATTAGCATTAGGGTTAGGTTTATGTTTAGGGTAATGGATAGATTTAGAGCTAGGGTTTGGACTTGGTTATGGTTAGGATTAGGGCTAGGATTAGCATTAGGGTTAGGATTAGGGCTAGGGTTATGTTTATGTTAAGGGTTAGTGTTTGACCTAGGGTTAGGGCTAGGGCGAGTGTTAGGTTTAGAGTTAGGCTTAGTGCTAGTGTTAGGGCTAGGATTAGTTGTAGTATTGTTGTGAGGTTTAGGTCTATCATTAGGGCATTAGGGTAGTGAAAGAGCTAGGGTTAGGATTATCGCTAGGTATAGTGTTAGGGTTATGGCTAGATTTGGGGTCAGCATAACATTTAGAGCTAGGTTTGTGTTAGGGTAAGTGTCATTGTTCGGGTTAGGGTTAGGTTTAAGTTTAGGGCCAGAAGTAGGATTAGTTTTAGGCCTAGGGGTAAGGTTAGTGTATGATTTAGGTTAAGGGTTATTGTTGGGCCCAGGGCTAGGTTTTTGTTTAGTGCTAGTGCTAGAGTTATGGCTAGATTTAGGATTAGGCTTTTTTCTAAGTCTGGTGTTATGGTTAGGTTTAGGTATAGGGTTACCCATAGGGCTAATGTTAGGTTTCGGTTTAGGGTTAAGGTCAGGTTTAAACCTAGGGTTAGAGTTAGGGTCAGAAGAAGGGTCAGGGTTAAGGTTAGAGTTTGAATTAGGGTTAGAGCTAGAATGAGGGCTAGAGTTAGGATTAGTATTAGACTTATGGTTTGGGGTAGGCTAAGGATTAGGGTTAGGAGAAGGGTAGAATTAGAATGAAGGTTTGGCTTAGGGTAAGGGACAAGTTTAGAGATAGGTTTGTGGATAATATTAGGGTTACGGATAGGGCTAGGGTTAAAGTTCGGGTTATTTTTAAAGCTAGGTTTACGTCTCAGATTAGGACTAGGTTTTCTCTTAGGACAGGGCCGTGGCTAATTTAAGAACTAGAGTTCCAATTAGGTTATTTTTAGGGTTAGATTTAGGGTTAGAGTGATGTTTAGAGCTAGGGTTATTGTTAGGGTCCGAGTCAGAGTCAGTGTAAGTTCTAGAATTAGAATTAGGACTTGAATTAATGGTAGGGTTAGGACTAGCTATAGGGTTAGGGTTTCATTTAGTGTAAGGTTTCAGGTTAAGCCAATGACTCAGTTTTATTTTGTGCTAGGGCTAAGGTTAGAGTTAGTTTTCCAATTAGCATTAGGCATAGGGCTAGTGTTAGGGTAAGGTTTAGGCTTAGAGTTAGGTTTAGATTTAGAGTTAGGATTAGATCCAGGTTTAGAGCTAGGGCAAATGTTAGGGCTAGGGTTGGGGCTAGGCTTAGAGCTATGGTTTGGGTTACTTTAAGGGATGGGTTTAAAACTAGGGATAGGTCTACAGTGAGAGTTAGAGTTAGTCTTAGGGCTAGGGTTAGGGTTAGGTCAAAATTAATACAAGGATTAGTGCTAGGATTACTGTTAGCGCTAGGATTAGTTTTAGGGCTAGGGTTAGAGTTAGGGTTAGGACTAGGCTAGGTTAAGTGCTAGGATTAAGGCTAGGTTTTGTGTTAGGCTTAGGGCTAGGATTAGGGGTAGGGCTAATGTCAGGTCTAGGTTTATAGTTAGGGTTAGTTTTAGGGTTAGGTTTATGGCTAGTTCTAGTGTAAGTGTTAGGTTGAGGGTTAGGGTCCGTTTTAGAGATAGGGTTATTATTAGGTTCCTGGTAACAGTTATGGTTTGGGTCAGGTTAAAGTTATGGGTTAGGGCCCTAATTAGCATTAGGTTTAGGGCTAAGGTTAGAGTAATGGATATGGTTAGGTTTAGGGTTCAGCTTAGGTTTAGGGTAATGGATAAATTTAGGGTTAGAAATAGGGTTAGGGCTATCCTAGAGTTAGCATTAGGGTTAGGTTTAGAGTTAGGGTAATGGATAGGGATAGAGCTAGGGTTAGGTCTAGGTTTATGCTTAAGATTAAGGCTAGGGTTAGAGTTAGAGTTAGGGCAAGATTTAGGGTTAGGTTTAGGTTTAGGGTAATATTTAGCACAAGGGCCAGGATTAGGGTTAGGGTTAAAATGAGGTGTAGGGCTTAGATTAGGACTATCTTTTGGATTAGGTTAGGGCTAGTGTTAGGGCTACAGCTAATGTAAGAACTAGGGTTACGATGAGGGCTACTTTTAGCATTAGATTTAGGGCTATGTCTAGTTTTAGGGTTAGGTTTATTTTTAAGGGTGATGATAGAGGTAGGGTTAGTTACAGTGTCAGAGTCAGGGTCAAGGATATTTTTAGGGTTAGGATAGGACTAGAATTAGGGCAAGGGTTAGGGCCAGGTTTTGGGTTAAGTTTTGGTTTAGGTTAAAGTTTAGGGTTAGTGTTATGGCTCTGTTTTGTTTTAGGGCTAGAACTAGGTTAGGGCTAATTTTAGAATTAGCATTAGTGTTAGGGCTAATGTTAGTGTGAGTTTTACAGTTAGGTTTAGGGTTAGAATTAGAGTTATGGTTAGATCAAATGTTAGGGCTAGGGATAAGGTTAGGGCTAAGTTGAGGGCAAGTGTTAGGGTTATGGTAAGGGATAGGGTTAGAACTAGGAATAGGGCTAGGGTGAGAGTGGGAGTTAGTCTTAGTGCTAAGGTTAGGGTTAGGGTTAGGGTTAAGGCTAAATTAGGGCTAGGCAGGGCTAGGGTTAGTTGTAGGTTTAGGTCTAGGTCTAGGATTAGGGTTAGGTTTACGGGAAGGGGTGGGGTTATAGATTGGTTCAGAACTAGTCCCGGGATAAAATTAGGGGTAGGGCTAAGTTAGGGCAGAGGTTAGGATCAAGGGTAGGTTTAGTGCTAGGATGAGGGCTAGAGTTTGTGTTAGGGTTATGACAAATTTTAGGGCTAGGGCTAATATCATGTCTAGGTTTATGGTTAGGGATAGTTTTGGGGTAAGGTTTATGGCTATGTCTAGTGTCAGAGTTAGGTTTAGGGTAAGGTTCAGGTTTAGAGCTAAGAGTATTAAAATGGTCAGGGTCAGGTTTTGGGTTTGGGTAGGTTAAGATTTAGGGTTAGGACTCAAATTAGCATTATGGTTAGAGTTAGGTTTAGGGTAATGAATAGGGTTAGGTTTATGCTTCAGGTTAGGTTTAGGGTTCACATTAGGTTTAGGGTAATGAAAGGGTTAGGGTTAGGCCTAGGGTTAGCATTAGATTTATGGTTATCATTAGGGCAATTGATAGGGTTAGAGCTAGTGTTAGGGATAGAGTTATGGTTAAGATTATGGCTAGAGTTAGGGTTGGGATTAGGGTTAAGGCTAGGGTTAGGGTTAGGTTTAGGGTACACTTTAGGGTTTGAGCTAGGGTTAGTGATAAGGCTAGGGTTAGGTTTAGGGTTAGGACTAGGGTTAAGGTTATGTTAGGTTTAGGGTTAATATTATGGTTAGGTCTAGGGTTATCATTAGGTTTAGGGTAATGGACAGGGTTAGATGTAAGGTTAGGGTTAGGGTTAGGTTCAGGATTAGGGTTAGGGTTAGATTTAGGGTATGGTTAGGGTTTGGGCTAAGGTTAGGAAAATGGCAAGGATTATGTTTACAGTTAGGTCTAAGGTTAGGTTTATGGTTAGAATTAGAATAGGTTTTGGGTTAGGTTATCATGAGGTTTATGGTATAGGTTAGGGTAATGAGTGAGATTAGAGCTAGGGTTAAGGCTAGGGTTCAGTTTATTATTAGGGATAGGGTTAGGTTAGGCTTCAGGTTAGGATAAGTCTTATGGTTAGGTTAAGGTTAAGGATCAGGGATTGAGTAAGGGTGAGGGCTAAGTTGAGTGTTTGGGTTAGAGTCAGGGCTAGTGATAGAGTTAGGGTAAGAGTTAGGGCAATAATTAGCATAAGGTTTAGGGTTAAAGTTAGGGTAATGGATAGAGTTACAGCTAGGGTTTGGGCGATAGTTATGGTTAGGATTAGGGCTAGGATTTGGGTTAGGGTTTCGGTTACGGTTATGCTTAGGGTAAGGGTGAGAGTTTGAGCTAGATTTAAGTCTAGGGCTAGGTCGAGGGTTAGGTTTAGCCTTAGGTATATGAATAGTATAAGGTTAGGGTTAGGGTTGGGGTTATGGCTAGGGTTATCATTAGGGTTAGGATTAGAGTTAGGGTCATGGTTGGGGTTATATATAGCTTTAGGTGTAGGGTTAGGGTTAGATTTAGTTTTAGGGTCAGGGTTAAGGCAATGATTATGTTTAGAATTGTGGTGTGGGTTAGGGTTTGAGCTAGCTTTAGGACTTTGGCGAGTTTTAGGTTTAGGGTTAGGACCAGGATTAGTTTTTTGTTAGGGTTAGAGTTAGAATTATAGCTAGGGTTATCAATAGAGTTAGGGTAATGAGTGGTTTAGAGCTAGGTTTAAGGCTAGGATTAAGGTTAGGATTAGGGCTAGGGTTAGTTTTAGAGTTAGGGATAGGTCTAAGTTTATATTTAGGGTAAGAGTTAGGCTTCAATCTATGTTTGGGACTAAGGCTAGGGTTAGGATTATGGTTATGGCTAAAGTTAGGGTTAGGGTAGGCCTAAACCTAGCCCTAGGGTTTCTTCTTTTTTTTTTTTTTTTTTTTTTTTTTTTTTTTTTTTTTTTTTTTTTTTTTTTTTTTTTTAGGTTAAGGTGAAAGGATAGGGTTAATGGATAATGTAAGAGCTAGGGTTATGATTAGGGCTAGTTGTAGGGTTAGGGTTATAGCTAGGTCTAGTGTTAGGTTTATATTTTCAGTTAGGGTCAGGTTTAGAGGTAGATTTACTGTTAAAGGCAGGGTAAGTGTTTGGGTTAGATTTAGAATTAGGTTTAGAGCCAGAATTAGGACTATGTCTAGGAGTAGATTTAGTGTTTGCATTAGGTTAGGGTTATTGTTAGGGTTAGTTTTTTTTTTTTTTGTTTTTTTTTTGTTTTTTTTTTTTTTTTTTTTTTTTGGTCTAGGGCTAGAGTTAAGGCTAGATTTAGAATTAGGTTTAGGTCTATAGTTAGTGTTAGGGTTTGGTCTAGATAGGTTTAGACCTAGGGTTAGCGTTAGGGTCAGAATAAGGTCAGGGTTAGCATTAGGTTTTCAGATAGAGTTAGAGCTAGAGTGAGGTCTACAGTTAGGACTATTAATGGGGTTAGGGTTAGGGTTAGTGTAATGGGTGGGTATATAACTAGTTTAAGGCTAAGGTTTAAGGTTAGAATTAGGGCTACGTTAGCTTCAGAGTTAGGGATATGTCTAAGTTTATAATTTAGGGTAAGTATTAGGCTTTGAGCTAGGGTTAGGACTAAGGCTAGGGTTAGGATTAGGGTTAGGGCTAGGGTTAGGGCTAGGTTTAGGAATAGTATTCACTCTACATTTTGTGTTAGGTTAAGGCATAAGGTTAAGGCTGTGGGTAATGTAAGATTAGGGTTATAATTAGGGCTAGTTGTAGGGTTAGGGGTTACAGCTAGGTGTAGAGTTAGGTTTAGGTTTTCGTTTAGGGTCAGGTTTAGAGATAGGTTTAGTGTTAAAGGGAGGGTCAGTGTTCATCAGAGATAGAGTAAAGGTTAAATCCAGAATTAGGATTAGGTTTATGTCTAGGATTAGGTTTAGTCTTTGCTTTAGGTTAAGGGTTATTGTTAGGGCTAGGGCTAGGTTATTTTCTTAGGTCTAGGGCTAGAGTTAAGGCTAGATTTAGGATTATGTTTAGGTCTAGGGCTGGTGATAGGGTTAGGCTTAGGTGTAAGTATTGGTAGTGCTAGTGTTAGCGTTTGGTCTAGGTTTAGGGTCAGGTTTAAACCTAGGGGTTGTGTTATGGTCAGAATAATGGTCAGGGTAAGGGTTAGGGTTAGGGTTTGGGATAGGGTTAGAGCTAGAATGAGGGCAAGTTTTAGGACTATTAATTGACTTGGGGTTTTGTTAGCCTTAGGATTAGGGATAGGTCTAGGGTTACCATTAGGGTTAGCATTTTGCTTACAGTTAGAGATAGGGTTAGAGCTAGTGCTTGGGGTAGCGTTAAATCTTGGTTTAGGGCTCAATTAGGGATAGTTTTTCTGTTAGGGTTAGGGGTAAGATTAGGGCAATGGCTAATGTAAGAACGAGTTTTAAAATTAGGGTTTTATTTAGGGTTCGTTTTAGGGGTTAGACCTCTAGTGTTAGGGTTTGTTTTAAGGTTATGTTGATATTTAGAGCTAGGATTAGTATTAGAATAGGAGTTAGGGTTAGAGTTAGTTTTAGAGTTAGGAATAGGACTCAAATAAGAACAAGGATTACTGTTAGGGTTCAGTTTAAGGTTAGAGTGGTTTTTAGAGCCTGGGTGAGTGTGAGGATATGATTCGTGGTCAGGGTTAGTTTAAGGTTATGGTTAGGACTCCAATTAGGGCTAGGGTTAGGTCTAGTTTTGGTGTTAGGGTTTGGTTTAAGTTAAGGTTTAGGGTTAGGGCTAAGCTCAGTTTTGTTTTAGTCCTAGGGTTAGGGTTAGGGCTACTTTTATGATTAGCATTAGGGTTAGGACTAGCTATTGTATTAGGCTTAGGCTTAGTGTTAGGGTTACATTTAGAGTTAGGATTAGATGTAGGGTTAGGGCTAGGGTTGGGGTTATGGTAAGGGATAGGGTTAGATCTAGGGATAGGGTTAGTGTAAAAATTAGAGTTAGTCTTAGTGCTAGGGTTAGGGTTAGTGTTAGAAATATAGATAAAAATTAGGGGTAGGATTAGTGCTAGGATTAGTGATCAGCTTAGGCCTATCATTAAGGTTAGGGTTAGGTTTAGGGTTAAGTTTAGGATAAGGGATTGTGTTGTAGCTAGGTTTAGAGGTAGGTTGGGGGTTACTATTAGGCCTAGAGTTAGGGTTAGGGTTAGGCTTAGTGTACGGTTAGCGGTAGGGCTAGTTTTTAAGGTTATGATTAAGGATAGGTTAGAGCTAGGATGAGGGCTAGTGTTTGTTTTAGTGTTAGGGCTAGGATTAGGGCTAGGGTCAACATCAGGTCTAGGGTTATGGTTAAAGATAATTTTAGGGTTAGGTTTATGGCTACGTCTAGTGTAAGTGTTAGGTTTAGAGTAAGATCAAGTTTATAGCTAGGGGAATTAGGGTCAGGGTTAGGATTTGGTTTAGTTTAGGATTTAGGTTTAGGGCTGAAACTAGCATTGGGGTTATGGTTAGGGTAATAATAGTGTTTCGTTTAGGGTTCAGGTTAGGTTTAGGGTAATTCATAGAGTTTGGTTTAGCGATAGTTTTAGGGTTAGGCCTAGGGTTAGCATTTGGGTAAGAGTTATATTTAGGGTAATAGATAGGGTTAGAGCTAAGTTTAGAGATAGGGTTATGGTTAGGAATAGTTCTTGAGTTAGGGTTAGTGTTAGTGTTAGAACTGGAGTTAGGTTTAGGGTGATGTTTAGCATAAGGGTTAGGTATTGAGCTAGGGTGAGAGCTAGTGTGTGGGTTAAGTTTAGGCTTAGGTCTAGGGATAGGATTATGGTAGGTTTAGGGTTACGGTTAGGGTTAGTGTTATCAAAAGTTTAGGTTTTGAGTAATGAATACAGATAGATATAAGATTAGGGTTAGGGTTATATTTTGGCTTAAGTTAGGGTTAGGGCTATGGTTATGTTTAGGTTTATGGTAAGGGTTAGGGTTTGAGTTAGTGTTAGGGCTATGGCGAGTGTTACATTTGTGTTATGTCTGGGGGTAGTTTTCCGGTTAGTGTTAGTGTTAGCGTTAGGGTTCGGGCTAGGATTATCAATAGGTTTAGTGTTAGGGTTAGGGTAATGGGTAGGTTTAGAGCTAGGTTTATGGATAAGGTTAAGAATAGGGTTAGGGCTAAAGTTAGGGTTAGAGTTAGGTATAGGTCTAGGTCAATGTTTAGGGTAAGGGTTAGGCTTTAAACTATTGTTAGGGTTAGGTTTAGGTTTTGGGTTAGGGTTTAGCTAGTTTTAGGTCTTGGAATAGGGCTAGTTTTTGTGTTAGATTAAAGGCTAAGGTTAGGGTAATGGCTAATATAGGAACTAGGGTTACAATTATGGTTAGTTTTAGAGTAAGGGGTAGGGGTATTTCTAGTGTTAGGGTTAGGGTAATATTTATATCTATGGTTAGTGTTAGAATATGAGTCATGGTCAAGGTTAGTTTTAGGGTTAGGTTTATGATTCGAATTAGTGCTAGGTTTATGTTTAGGGTTTGGTTTAAATTTAGAGTTGTGTAGAGATAGGGTGAATGTTAGGATAATAGTCAGAATCAGTGTTATTTTTAAGGTTAGAATTAGGACTCAAATTAGGGCTAGGGTTTGATCTAGGTGTAGTGTTAGAATTTGGTTTAAGTTAAGGTTTAGGTTTTGGCCTCTTGCTTGGTTTTGTTTTAGTGGTACGGTTAGGCTTAGGACTAGTTTTACGATTAGCATTAGGGTTAGGGCTAGGGCTATGGTTTGGTTTAGGACTAAGACTAGGTTTAAGGTTAGGATTAGGTATGGGTTTTGTGTTAGGTTTATGGCAAGAATTAGGGCATGGCTAATATCCTGTCTATGGTTACAATTAGGGATAGTTTTAGTGTTAGGTTTAGATAAAGGGTCTGGTTTAGAGCTAGGGGTATTATTAGAGTGAGGGTCAGGTTTGGGGTTTGGATTAGGTTAAGGTTTAGGTTAAGAGCTCAAATTAACATTAAGGTTATAGTTAGTTTTAGGGCAATGGATATGGGTTAGGATTAGGGTTCAGGTTAGGTTTACGGTAATGGATATGTTTAGGTTTTGCAATAGGTTTAGGGTTAGGCCGAGGGTTAGCATTATGTTTAAGGTTATCATTAAGGGTAATTTATAGAGTTAGAGCTAGTGTTAGGGCAAGGGTTATGATTAAGATTAGGGCTAGAGTTAGGGTTAGCTTCAAGGTTAGGGCTAGGGTTAGGGTTAGGATTAGGATAAGGGTACAGTTTAGCTTTTGAGCTAGGGTTAGTTCTAGGGCTAGGGTTAGGTTTAGCGTTATGGTTATGGTTAGAGTTAGGGCTAGAGTTAACATTACTTTTTAGGGTAATTGATAGAGTTAAGTGTCAGGTTAGAGTTAGGGTTAGTTTTAGGGTTAGGTAAGGGTTAGGTTTAGGATAAGGGTTAGGATTTGAGCTAAGGTTTGGGTTAGGTTTAGGATTAGGTTTCTGGTTAGTTCTAGGGTTAGGTGTATGTTTAGGGTTAGTGTGGGTTTAGGTTTAGGTCTAGTTTTATCATTAGAGTTACGGTTAGTGTTAGGGTAATGTGTAGGTTTCAATTTAGTGTTAGGGGTAGGGTTAAGTTTAGGATTAGGGCTAGGTTTAGGGTTAGAATTAGGCCTTGGTTTAGTGTTATGGTTATGTTAAGGGTAAAGATCAGGGATCAAGCAAGGGTTATGGCTAGTGTGAGTGTTAGGTTAAAGTCAGGGCTAGGGTAGGTTTAAGGTTAGGGATAGGGCTAGGGTTAGCATTAGGTTTAGTGTTATGGTTAGGGTGATGGATAGAGTTAGAGCTAGGATTATGGTGACATTTAGGGTTTGGGCTCGGGTTATGTTTAGGGTAAAGTTTAGGGTTTGAGCTTGAGTTAGGGCTAGGGTGAAGGTTATGGTTAGGGTTAGGGTAGGTTTAAGTTTAGGGTTATGCTTAGGGTTAGGTTTAGGGCTACAATTAGGGCTAAGTTTTGTGTGAAGTTTAGGGTAATGTTAGGTTTATGGGTAATCTAAGAGCTAGGGTTATGTTTATGGCTAGTTTTAGGGTTAGTCTAGTATTAGGGTTAGTTTTGAAGTTAGGATAAGGTTTAGAGTTAGGGTTTGTGTTAGGGTAAGGGTCAGTGTTCGAGTTAGGGTTAGTTTTAGGTTTACGGCCATAATTAGGACTAGGGTTAAGTGTAGGGTGAGTTAGTGTTTGGGTTAGGTTAAGGGTTATTGTTAGGTCGAGGTCTAGAGTTATGGCTTTATTTAGGATTAGATTTAGGTCTAGGGCTAGTGTTAGTGTAGATTTAGGTATAGGTTTACCAGTAGGGCTAGTGTTAGTTTTCGGTTTAGGGATAGGGTCATGTTTAAACCAAAGTTTAGTGTTAGGGTCAGAATAAGGTTCATGGTTAGGGTTAGAGTTGGGTTAAGTTTATAGCTAGAATGAGGGCTAGGGTTAGGACTAGTAATAGAGTTAGTGTTTGGGGTAGACTAAACATTAGGGTTAGGACTAGGGTAGCAATAGGCTAAAGGATTGACTTAGTGTAAGGTATAGGGTTAGAGCTAGGGCTAAGACCAGGGATATGCGAGGCTTAGGGCTAGGGTTAGGGTTAGGGTTAGGATTAAGGCTAAGTTTAGGGATAGAATCAGGGCTAGGTTTTGTGTTAGGGTCAGGGCTAGCATTAGGGCTAGGGCTAATGTCAGGTGTAGGCTTAGATTTAGGGATAGATTTAGGGTTATGATTATGGCTAGGTATAGTGTAAGGGTTAGGTTAAGTTTTAGGATATGATTTAGAGCTAGGGATATTATTAGGGACAGATTCAGGGCAATGGTTTGAGTTAGGTTAATGATTAAATTTAGGGCTCAAATTAGCTTTAGTTTTATGGTTAGTGTTATGGATATGGTTAGGTTTAGGGTTCAGTTTAGGTTTAGGTTAATAGTTAGGTTTAGGGTTAGGAATAGGTTTAGGGTTATCCTAAGATTATCATTAGGGAATGGTTAGGGTAATGGATAGGGTTTCCGCTAGCGTTAGAGATAGGGTTATGGTTAGGATTTGGGTAGGGTAAGGTTTAGGGTTAGGGCAAGTTTTGAGGTTAGGGTTAGGTTTAGGGTAAGTGTTAGGGCTAGGGTTAGGGTTATGGTTACGGTTAAAGGTAGTGTTAAGTCTCTGATTAGTGCTAGTTTTGGGCTAAATGAGGGCTAGGATTAGGTCTCGGGTCTGTGTTAGGGTTAGGCCTAGTGTTAGATTTAGGTTTAGGGGAAGGGATGAAATTATAGATAGGTTTAGGGCTAGATAGAGAATTAGAATTATGGTTAGGGCTACTGTTATGGTTTTGGTTATTAATAATGCTAGGTTTAGGGCTAGGTTTAGGCCTAGGTTGAGGGCTAGGCTTTGTTTTAGGGTTATGGCAAGAATTGGAGCTAGGGTTAGTGTCTGGTCTAGGGTTATGGTTAGGGACAGATTTAGGGTTAGGTTTATTGCTAGTTCTAGTGTAAGAATTAGGTTTAGAGTAAGGGTCAGGTTTAGAGTTAAATGTATTATTATGGTTATGGTCAGGTTTAGGGTTTAGTTTAGGTTAGGATTTAGGGTTAGGCCTTGAATTAGAATTAGGTTAAGATTAAGGCAATGAGACTGTTAGGTTTAGGGTTTAGGTTAGGTTTAGGGTAATTGATACAGTTAGAGTTAGTGATAGGGTCAGGTTTAGGCCTATGGTTAGCTTTAGGGTAAGGGTTATGATTAGGGTAATGGATAGGGTTAGAGCTAGGGTTAGGGCTAGGGTTATGGTTACTATTAGGCCTAGAGTTAGGGTTAGGGTTAGGCTTAGTGTACAGTTTAGGGATTGAGCTAGTGTTAGTTCACACTAGGGCGAGTGTTAGGTTTAAGATTATGTCTATGTTAGAGTTAGAGTTAGAGTTAGGGTCTGGATACTGTTAGTGTTAGGGCTAGGGTTATCATTAGGTTCAGGGTATTGGATAGGGTTAAATGTCAGGTTAAGTTAGGGTTAGGATGAGGGTTAGTTTAAAGATAATGGTTAGGGTTTGAGCTACGATTAGGTTAGGGTTAGGGTTAGCGTTAGGGTACTGGATAGATTTATGGATTGCGATAGGTCTTAGGGTTTGGCCTAGGGTTAGCGTTAAGTGTAGGGATAGGTCTAGTTTTATGATTGGTGTTAGGGTTATGGCCAGTGTTAGGGTGAGGTTTAGGCTTAGGGTGAGGGTTATATTTAGAGTTAGGTTTAGATCTAGGGTTAGGGCTAGGGTGAAGGTTAGGTCTTGGATTTAGGTAGCGTTAGGGCTAGGTTTTGGGTTATGAAAAGTCATAGTTTTAGAACTATTAATAGAACTAGGGTGAGAGTTAAAGTTAGTCATAGGGCTAGAGTTAGGGTTAATTAGGGTTAATTAGGGTGAAAGCCAGAATTAGGACTAGGGTTAATTAATGTTACGGTTAGGTTTATCTTCAGGTTAGGTTTAGGTTAATAGAGAGTTTTAGGGTTAGGCCTAGGGTTAGCATTAGGTTTATGGTTATTGTTTGGGTAATTGATTGATTTAGAGCTGTGGTTAGGGCTAGGATTATGTTTAGGATTAGGGCTAGAGTTAGGGTTAGGGTTATGGTTAATAGGGTTATGGTTAAGGCCAGGGTTAGGGTCGGGGTTAAGTTTACGATACGGGTTAGGGTTTAAGCTAGGGTTAGTGCTAAGGCTAGGGTTAGGTTTAGGGTTAGGTCAAGGGTTAGGGTTAGTATTAGGGTTAGGGCTAGGGTTAGTGTTAGTATTAGGCTTAAGGTTTTCTTACCATTAGGTTAACGGTAATGCTCATGGATTTACTAAGTGTTAGGTCTAAATTGAGGGTTCAGGTTAGAATCAGAGCTAGGGATAGAGGTAGATTTAGGTTTAGAGCTAGGGTTAGCATTTAGTTTAGGGTTATGGTTAGGTTAATAGAGTTAGAGCTAGCGTTTGTGCTATGGTTACCATTAGGATTAGGGGTAGTATTAGGGTTAGAGTTTGGGCTAGGGCTTTGTTAGGTGAATGATTAGGGTTTGAGCTAGATTTAGGGTGAGAGCTAAGTTTTGGGTTCAGCGTTAGGTCTGGGCAAAAGATTACGGTAGGTTTAGGATTAGGGTTAGGGTTAGGGCTACGTTTATCATTAGGGTTAGGATAAGGGTTAGAGTTGGATATTGTTAAATGTTAGGTTTAGGTTTAGGTTTAGATTTTATTTTAGGTTTAAGGTTAAGGCATGGTTAGGTTTAGGTTTCTGGTATGTGTTAGGGTTTGAGCTAGGGTTAGGGCTATGGCAAGTGTTAGATTTAGGGTTAGGTCTAGAATTAATTTTCCAGTAGGGTTAGGGTTAGGGTTCAGGTTATGGCTAGGTTTACCAATAGGGTTAGGGATAGGGTTAGGGTAATGTGTATGTTCAGAGCTAGGTTTAGGGATAGGGTTAAGTTTAGGGTTAGGGTTAGAGTTAGGGATAAGTCTAAGTTTATATTTAGGGAAAGATAGGTATTGAGTTAAGTTTAGGACTAATGCTACAGTTAGGGTTAGGATTAGCGCTAGTGTTAGGGTTACGATTATACTTAGGGATAACTTTAGGGTTAGGATTCACTCTAGGTTTTGTGTTAGGTTAAGGTGTAGGGTTATTGTTATGGGTAATGTAAGAGCTAGGATTATGATGAGGGCTAGTTGTAGGGTTAGGATTATAGCTAGATCTAGTGTTAGGTTTAGATTTTTGGTTAGGGTCAGGCTTAGAGATAGCTTAGTGTTAAATGCAGGGTCCGTGTTCAAGTTAGTGTTAGGTTTAAGGTTAAAGCCAGAATTAGGACTAGGTTTATGTCTAGTTGTAGAATTAGTCTTTGTATTAGGTTAAGCCTTGTTGTTGGGGCTAGGGCTAGGTTTTTGTTTAAGTCTAGGGCTAGAGTTAAGGCTAGATTTAGGATTAGGTTTTGGTCTAGGGCTAGTGGTAGAGTCCAGTTTAGTACAAGTTTACTGGTAGGGCTAGCGTTATGGTTTGGTCTAGGGTTAGGGTCAGGTTTAGACCTAGGGTTAGTGTTATGGTCAGAATAAAGGTCAGAGTTAAGGTTAGGGTTAGGGATAGGTTAGAGCTAGAAATAGGGCTAGATTTAGGACTATTAATAGGGTTAGGATTTTGATTAGTCTAAGGATTAGGGATAGGTCTAGGGTTACCATTAAAGTTAGGGTTTTTCTTCGGTTTAGGGATAGAGTTCAAGCTAGTGTTAAGGTTAGGGTTAGAGTGAGTGTTAAAGCTAGGTTTCGGGCTCTGATTAGGGCTAGATTTTGTGTTAGCATTACGGCTTGGAATAGGGCAACAAGTAATGTAAGAATCAGGGTTACAATTAAGGTTAGCTTTAGGGTTAGTGTTAGGGGTAGTTCTCGTGTTAGGGTTAGGTTTAAGTTTAGGATGAATTTAGAGCTGGGGTTATTGTTAGGATAAGAGTCAGGGACAGGGTTAGTTTTAGGGTTAGGGTTAGGAATCAAATTAGAGCTAGGTTTAGTGTTAGGGTTTGCTTTAAGTTTAGAGTGGTGTTTCAGCGCTAGGGTAAGTGTTATGGTATAAGTCAGGGTCAGGGTTAATTTTAAGTTTAGGGTTAGGACTCAAATTAAGGCTGGGATTAGTTCTAGGTGTAATTGCGGGTTTGGTTTAAGTTAAGGTTTAGGGTTAGTCTATTGTTCAGTTTTGTTTTATCCCAGGGTTAGTGTTAGCCATAGTTTTATGATTAGCATTTGGGTTAGGTCTATTGTAAGATTTAGGCTTATTCTATGGTTAGGAATACATTTAGAGTTAGGCTTAGATCTAGCATTAGGCTAGGAATAAGGATAAGGCATGGGTTATTGTTAGAGTTAGGTTGTGGTCAGAGATTGGATTAGAACTAGGAATAGGGCTTGTGTGAGAGTTAGAGTTTGTCTTAGGGCTAGGGTTAGGGTTAGAGTTTCGGCAAGGGTTTGTTTAGTGTAAGGGTTAGAGTTTGAGCTAGAGTTAGGGCTAGGGCTAAGTTGAGGGTTAGGTTCAGCATTAGGTCTAGCATAGGATTACAGTAACTTTAGGGTTTGGGTTAGGGTTAGGGCTAGGTTTATTAATAGTATTAGGATAAGTGTTAGGGTAATGGATATGGTTAGATGTAAGTTTAGGATTAGGTTTAGGGTTAGATTTAGTTTTAGGGTTAAGGTTAAGGCATGGTTAGGTTTAGGTTTCTGGTACCGGTTAGGGTTTGAGCTAGGGTTAGGGCTATGTGAAGTGTTAGGTTTAGGGTTAGGTCTAGGGTAAGTTTTCTAGTTAGGGTTAGGGTAAGTGTTAGGGTAATGTGTATGTTTAGAGTTAGGTTTAGGGATAGGGATAAGTTTATGGTTAGGGATAGGGATAGGGTTAGAGTTAGGTATAAGTCTAAGTTTATATTTAGGGTAAGGGTTAGGCATTGAGTAAGGTTGAGAACTAAGGCTAGAGTTATGGTTAAAATTAGGGCTAGGGTTAGGGTTAGGGTTACTCTAAGGGCTGGGTTTAGGTGTAGGATTTGCTCTAGGTTTTGTGTTAGGTTAAGTGTAGGGTTAGGATTATGGGTAATGTAAGAGCCAGGAGTATGATTAGGGATATTTGTAGGTTTAGGTTATGGCTAGGTCTAGTGTTAGGTTTAGGTTTTTGGTTAGGGTCAGGTTTAGAGTTAGCTTAGAGTTAAATGCAGGGTCCGTGTTCAGTTTAGTGTTAGGGTTAAGGTTAAATCCAGAATTAGGACTAGGTTTATGTCAAGGGGTAGGGTTAGTCTTTGTGTTAGGTTAAGGGTTATTGTTAGGGATAGGGCTAGGTTTTTGTTTAGGTCTAGGGCTAGAGTTAAGGGTACTTTTAGTATAAGGCTTAGGTCTAGGGCTAGTGGTAGAGTCTGGTTTAGTATAAGTTTACTGGTAGGGATAGTGTTAAGTTTTGGTCTAGGGTTAGAGTCAGGTTTAGAACTAGGGTTAGTGTTATGGTCAGAATAAGGATCAATGTTAGGGTTAGGGTTAGGGATAGGTTAGAGCTAAAATGAGAACAAGGTTTAGGATTATTAATAGGGTTAGGGTTTTGATTAGCCTAAGGATTAGGAATATGTCTAAGGTTACGTTTCGGGTTAGGGTTTTGCTTAGGTTTAGCGATAGAGTTTGAGCTAGTGTTAGGTGTAGGGTTAGGATTAGGATTAGTGTTAAAGCTAGGTTTAGGGTGCAGATTATGGCTAGAATTTGTGTTCACATCAGGTCTAGGGTTAGGGCAACAAATAATGTAAGAATCAGGATTACAATTAGAGTTATATTTAAGGTTAGTGTTTAAGATTAGTGTTTATGTTTAGGTTTAAGGTTAGGATAAATTTGGAGCTTGGGTTATTGTAGGGATAGGAGCCAGGAACAGGGTTATTTTTAGGGTTAGGACTCAAATTAGGGCTGGGTTTACTGTTAGGGTTTGGTTTAAGGTTAGAGTGGTGTTTTAGAGCTAGGGTGAGTGTTAGGGTATATGTCAGGGTCAGGGTTAGTTTTAAGGTTAGGGTTAGGATTCGAATTAGGCCTAGTATTTGTTCCAGGTGTACTTTAGGGTTTGTTTTAAGTGAAGGTTTAGAGTTAGGTCTATTGCTCGGTTTTGTTTTAGTCTCAGGTTAGGGTTAGCACTAGTTTTATTATGAGTATTAGGATTAGGTCTAGTGTTAGCGTTAGGCTTGGGCTTATGGTTAGGGTTATATTTAGAGTTAGGCTTAGATCTAGGGTTAGGCTAGGACTAAGGCTAGGGCAAGTGTTAGAACTAGGGTTAGGGCTAGGTTTAGAGTTATGGTAAGGGATAGGGTTAGAAATAGGAATAAGGCTAATGTGAGAGAGTTTGTCTTAGGGCTAGGATTAGGGTTAGGGTTTGGATAAGGGTTAAATTACGGCCAGGATTAGGGCTAGGGTTAGTTTTCAGTTTAGACCTAGTGATATGGTTATGATTAGGGTTATGTTTCAGATAAGGGATGGCGTTATACTTAGTTTTAGAGGTAGGGTGAGGGATAGAGTATGATTAGGGCTAGGCATAGAGTTAGGTTTATGATTAATGCTAGGTTTAGGGCTAGGATAAGGCTTAATATTTTTTTTAGGTTTAGGCTAGGTTTAGGGCTACGGCTAATATCAGATCTAGGGTTATGGTTAAAGGTAATTTTAGGGTTAGATTTAGGTCTACATCTAGTGTAAGGGTTAGGCTTAGGGTAAGGTTCAGGTTTAGAGCTAGGGGAATTTTTAAGGTTAGGGTCTAGCTTAAGGTTTGGTTTAAGTTAGGATTTAGATTTAGGGCTCGAATTAGCATTAGGGTTAGATTTGGGGTAATGATAGTGTTTGGTTTAGGGTTCAGGTTAGGTTTAGGGTAATTTAAAGGGTTAGTATTAGCAATATGGTTAGGGTTAGGCTTAGGGTTATCATTAGGGTAAGGCTTATGTTTATGGTAGTGGGTCAGATTTGGGCTTAGTTTAGAACTATAGTTAAGGTTAGGAATAAGTCTTGAGTTATGGTTGGGGTTAAGTTTTTAACTAGGTTAGGTTTAGGTTATGTTTAGTGTAAGGGTTAGGTTTTGATCTACAGTCATGTCTAGGGAGAGGGTTAGTTTTAGGGTTAAGTCTAGGGATAAGATTATGCTATTGTTAGTATTAGGGTTAGGGTTAGGGTTAGGGTTATCATTAAGGTTATGTTTAGGGTTAGGGTAGAGTATAGGTTTAGATATAGGATTAAGTTAGGGTTAGATTTTGGTTTAGGTTTAGGATTAGGGCTATGGTTATGTTTAGGTTTCTGGTTAGGTTATGGCTTGAGTTACATTTAGTGCTATGACAAGTGTTAAATATAGGATTATGTCTAGGGTCAGTTTTCTCGTTAGTGTTAGCTTTAGAGTTAGGGTTTAGGCTAGGATTATCTATATGTTTAGGGTTGGGATAATGGGTAGGTTTAGAGCTAGGTTTAGGGCGAATGTTGAGTTTAGGATTAGGGCTAGTGTTAGGGTTAAAATTTGTGATAAGTCTAGGTTTATGTTTAGGGTAAGGTTTAAGCTTTGAGCTAGGGTTAGGACTAAGGTGAGGACTAGGTTTATGTTAGGCCTAGGGTTAGGTGAGGCTAGGGTTATGGTTAGTGTTATGCTTAGGGCTAGATTTAGTCCTTGGATTAGTTCTGTGTTTAGTGTTAGGTTTAGGCTTAGGGTTAGGGCTATGGATAATGTAAGAGCCAGAGTTATAATTAGGTCTTGTTATACTGTTAGAGTTATGGATGTGTCTAGAATTAGGTTTAGGTTTTGATTAGGGTCAGTTTAAGTGGTACGTTTAGTGTTAAAGGCAGGGTCAGTGTTCCAAGTTTGGGTTAAAGCCAGAATTAGGACTAGGTTTTGGTCTAGGGGTGGGGTTAGTGTTTGGGTTAGGTTAAGGGTTATTGTTAGGGCTAAGGCTAGATTTTTCTTTATGTCTAGAGCTAGAGTTAAGGCTAGATTTAGAATTAGTTTCGATCTAGTGCTAATGGTAGGGTTTGGTCTAGGTATAAGGTTACCATAAGGCTAGTGTTAGAGTTTGGTTTAGCATTAGGGTCAGGTTTAGACCACAAGTTTCTGTTATGGTCAGAATGAGGGTCAGATTTAGGGTTAGGGTTTGGGATAGGGTTAGCACTAGAATGAGATCTAGGGTTAGGACTATTAATAGGGTTATTATTTGGTTAGCCTAAGGATTAGAGATAGGTCTAGGGTTACCATTAGGGTTAGGGTTTTGCTTAGGTTAAGGGATAGGTTTAGAGATAGGTTTAGGGCTAGGGTTAGGGTTATGTTTAGGGTTAAAGCTAGGTTTAGGGCTCAGATTAGGGCTAGTTTTTGTGTGAGGTTTAAGGCTAGGGTTAGGGCAATGACTAATATAAGAACCATAGTTACAATTAGGGTTAGTTTTAGGGTTAGGGGTAGGGGTAGGTCAAGTGTTAGGGTTAGGTTTAATTTTAGATTGTTATTTATAGCTAGAGTTAGTGTTAGAGTATGAGTCAGGTCAGGATTAGTTTTAGGGTTAGGGTTAGGACTTGAATTAGGGCTAGGGTTACTGTTAGGGTTTGGTTTAAGTTTAGGGTGCTGTTTAGAGCTAGGGTGAGTGTTAGGATATGAGACAGGGTTAGGGTTATTTTGAAGGTTAGGATTAGGTCTTGAATTAGGGCTAGGGTTAGTTCTAGGTGTAGTGCTAGTGTTCGGTTTAAGTTAAGGTTTAGTGTTAGGCCTGTTGCTCGGTTTTGTTTTAGTGCTATCTTTAGGGTTAGGGCTAGTTTTACAATTAGCTTTACGGTTAGGGCTAGGGTTAAGGTTTTGTTAGGATTAATGCTAGGTTTAACGCTAGGATTAGGGCTGGGTTTTGTGTTAGGGTTAGGGCAAAAATTAGGGCTAGGGCAAATATCAGGTCTAAGTTTATACTTAGGGATAGTCCTAGGGTTAGGTTTATGGCTAGGTCAAATTTAAGTGTTATGTTTAGGGAAAAGGTCAGGTTTAGAGCTAGGGGTATTATTAGGGTCAGGGTCAGGCTTTGAGTTTGGGTTAGGTTACGGTATAGATTTAGGCTCGAATTAGCATTAAGGTTAGAATTAGGGTATAGGTAATGGATAGGGTTAGGTTTAGGTTTCAGGTTAGGTTTAGGGTAATGGATATGGTTTTGGTTTGTGATAGGTTTAGGGTTAGGCCTAGGGTTAGCGTTAGCATTATGGTTATTTTTAGGGTAATTCATATGGTTAGACCTAGAGTTATGGCTAGGGTTAAGTTAGGATTAGGGCTAGAGTTAGGGTTAGGTCAGGGTGAGGGTGAGGGTTAGAGTCAGTATTAGGTTTCCAGTTTGGTTTAGGGTTTGAGCTAGGTTTAATGCTAGGGCTAAGGTTTATTTGGGGTTTGGTCTTGGGTTATGGTCATGGTTATGCTAAGGTTAGTGTTAGGGTTAGTTCTAGGGATATCATTAGAGTTAGGGTAATAGGTTTAGATGTCAGGTTAGAGTTAGGTTTAAGGTTAGGTAAGCATTAGTGTTAGGTTTAGGGTTAGGGTTTGAGCTAGCTTAGGGTTAGGTTTAGGGTTAGGTTCACTGTTAGTTCTAGGGTTAGGTTTATTTATAGGGTTAGGGTAGGTTTATTTTTAGATCTAGCATTATCAGTTAAGGTTAAATTTAGGGCTAGGTAATGGGTAGGGTTATAGCTAGGGTTAGGGCTAGGGTTAAGGTTAGCATTAGGGCTAGGGTTAGGGTTAGAGTTTGGCCTTTGGTTAGTTTTGGGGTTAGGTTATGTTTAAGGGTTAGGGATTGAGCTAGTATTAGGGCTAGGGCAAGGGTTAGGGTTACAGTCAGGGCTCTAGGTTTAGAGTTAGGATTAGGGCTATGGTTAGCATTAGGGTTTGGGTTATGATTAGGGTAATTCCTAGAGTTAGAGCGAGGGTTTGGGCTATAGCTATGGTTAGGATTATGGCTAGGGTTAGGGTGAGGTTTTGGGTTTGGTTTAGGGTTATGTTTAGGGTAATGTTAAGTGCTAGGACGAGGGTTAGGGTTAGGGTTAGGGCTAGGTACAGGGTTAGTGTTATGCTTAATATGAGATTTAGGGCTACAATTAAAAGTAGGTTTTGTGTGAAGTTTAGGGCTTGTGTTAGGTGTATTAGGGTTCAGATTATGTGTAGGTTAATTGATAGGGTTAGAGTTACTGGAAGACTTAGGTTTAGGCCTAGGATGAGCATTCGAATAAGGGTTATGTTTAGGGTAATGGATAGGGTTAGAACTAGGGTTAGGGCTAGGGTTATGGTTAGTATTAGGACTACAGTTAGGTTTAGGGTTAGGGTTTGGCCTAGGGATAGCATTAGGTTTAGGTTTAATGTACGGTTTAGGGTTTGAGCTAGGGTTAGCACTAGGGCAAATGTTAGGCTTAGGGTTATAGTTACAGTTAGGGTTAAGGTTAGTGTTCGAATTAGGGCTAGGGTTATAATTAGGTTTAGGGTATTGGATAGGGTTTGATGTCAGGTTAGGGTTAAGGTTATGATTAGGTTTTGGTTTAAGGTTAGTGTTAGGGATAGTTGTAGGGTTAGGTTTAGGGTAATGATTAGGGTTTGAGCTAGGGTTATGAATAGGGTTAAGGTTAGGATTAGGGCTAGGATTAATGTTAGGGTTAGATTTAGGCCAAGGGTTAGTGTTAGGGTTATGTTAGGTTTAAGAGTTAGGGATTGATTAGGATTTGCACTAGGATGAAGTTTAGGGATAGAGTCAGGATAAGGGTTAGGGCTGGGGTTAGCAATAGGGTGAGGAGTATGGTTAGGGTAATGGATAGAGTTAGAAGTACGGTTTGGCTTATGGTTATGGCTACTTTTAGTGTTAGTCATATGGATAGGTCTAGTTTAGGGTTAGGTTTTTGGTTTAGAAAAGGTTTTGAGCTAGAGATTTTGTTAGGTTAGGGTTGGGTTTATGATTAGGTCCAGCATTAGGACTAGGGTTAGGTCTAGGTGTAGGGTTACTGTTTGGGTTAGGTTAAGGGTTATTGTTAGGGTTAGGGCTAGGTATTTGTTTAGGGCTAGGGCTAGATTTATCGCTAGGTGAAGGATTAGGTGTAGGTCTAGGTCTAGTGTTAGGGTTAGGTATAGGTATAGGGTTACAGGTAGCGTCAATGTTATGGGTCGGTTTAGGTATAGGGTCAGGTCCAAACATACAGTTAGTGTTAGGGTCAGAATAAGGGTCAGGGTTAGTGTTAGAGTTTGGGATAGGGATAGGGCTAGATTGAGGGCTAGTGTTAGGACTAGTAATAGAATTAGGGTTTGAGATAAGCTAAGAATTATGTTTAGGACTAGGGTAGCTTTAGGGTTAGAGTTTGGCTTAGGGTAATGGAAAGGGTTAGTGCTAGGGTTGAGGGCTAGGGTAAGGGCTAGGCTTAGGGTAAGGGTTAGTGTTAGGGCTAGATTTAGAGTTAAAGCTAGCATTAGGACTTGGATTAGGACTAGGTTTTGTGTTAGCTTTAGGTCTACAGCTAATTTAAGAACTAGGGTTACAACTAGGGCTAGTTTTAGGGTTATAGTTATGTCTATATTTAGTATTAGGTTAGGTTTAGTGTTAGGGTTTTGTTTAGGGTAATGGATAGGTTAGGGTTAGGGTTAGGGTTAGGTTTAGGGTTAGGGTTAGGGAATGTGTTAGGGTTAGGCCCTGGGTTAGCATTAGGGTTAGTGTAATGAATAGGGTTAGAGCTAGGGCTAGGTTTAGGGTTAGATTTAGGGTTATTTAAGGATTAAAGTTAGGGTTAGGTTTAGGGTAAGTGTTAGAGATGCATTTAGGGTTAGAGATAGGGTAAAAGCTAGGGTTTGGTCTCAGATTAGAGCTAGGTTTTGGGTTTCCTTAGGCTAGTGTTAGGGGTATGGATAATGTAGGAACTAGGCTTATGGTTAGGGATAATTTTAGAGTTACATTAGGGCTAAGTCTAGTTTTAGGTTTAGGTTTAATTTTAGAGAGATGTTTTGAGGTAGGGTTAGTGTTAGGTTCAGAGTCAGGCTTTAGTATAAGGTTACTGGTAGGGCTAGTGTTAGGTTTTGGTCTAGGGCTAGGGTCAGGTTTAGACCTAGGATTAGTGTTATTATCAGAATAAGGTTCAGGGTTATGGTTAGGGTTTGGGATAGGTTTCGAGCTAGAATAAAGGCTAGGTTTAGGACTATTAATAGGGTTAGGGTTTTGATTAGGCTAAGGATTAGTAATAGGTCCAGGGTTACCACTAAGATTTCTGTTTTGCTTATGATTTATGATAGGGTTAGAACTTGTGTTAGGGGTAGGGTTATGGTTGGGGTAAGGTATGATGTTGCAGCTATGTTTAGAGCTAGGGTGAGGGTTAAAATTACGGTTAGGAATAGGGAAAAGTGTAGAGCTTAGGATTAAAGCTAGTGTTAGGCCTAGGTTTAGGGCTAGGGATTGTGTTAGGTTTAGGGCTACCATTAGGGCTAAGGCTAATGTCAGGTATAGGGTTATGAATAGTGATAGTTTTGGGGGTAGATTTGTGGTTAGGTATAGTATAAGGGTTAGGTTGATGGTTAGGGTCACATTGAGAAGTAGGGGTATTATTATGGTCAGGGTCAAAATTAGGGTTTGGTTTAGGTTAAGGTTTAGGATTAGAGCTCAAGTTAGCATGAGGGTTAAGTTTAGAGTTAGGGTAATGATATGGTTAGAGTTAGGGTTCAGGTTATGTTTATGGTAATGTATAGGTTAGGGTTATGGATAGTTCTAGGGTCAGGCTGAGGGTTAGCATTATGTTTAGGGTTAGGGTTAGGGTAATGGATAGTGTTAGAGCTATGGGTTAGGGCTAGGTTTATGGTTATGCTTATGGCTAGTTTTAGGGTTAGGTGTAGGGTTATTGCAAGGATGAAAAGTAGGTTTAGGATTAGAGTAAGGGTTAGGGCTAGGTTTAGGGTTAGATTTAGGGTTAAAGCTAGGGTTGTGTCTCAGATTAGGGCTAGGTTTTGGGTTACCTTAGGGCTCTTGTTAGGGATACAGCTAATGTAAGATCTAGGGTTTCAATTAGGTCTACTTTTAGGGTTATTTTGGGCTAAGTCTAGTTTTATAATTAGGTTTAGATTTAGGGTGATGTTTGAATTAGGGTTAATGGTAATATCAGAGTCAGAGTCAGGGTTAGTTTTAGGGTTAGGGATAGGACTCAAATTTGTGTAGGCTTAGGGCTAAATGTAGGGTTAGGATGTGGTTTAGGTTAAGGGTTAAGGTTAGTACTATGGATCCGTTTTGTTTTAGGGCTAAGGCTAAATTTAAGGGTAGTTTTATGATTAGCATTAGTGTTACTGCTAGTGTTAGGGCTTAGGGTTAATTTAGAGTTATGGTTAATTCTAGAATTAGTGCTATGGCTAGTGTTAGAGCTAAGGTTAGGGCTAGTGTTTGGGTTATGATAAGGGATAGGGTTATACGAGGAATAGGGCTAGGGCAAGAATTAGAGTTAGAATTAGGGCTAGGGTTAGGGTTAGTTTTAGGGATAAATTAAGGCTAGGAAAAAGTCTAGGATTAGTGTTAGCCTTAGGCTTAGGATATAGGCTACATTTAATGTTAGGTTTAATGTTAAGTTTGAAGAAGGGATGCCTTTTGTTTGATTTCCACCTCCATTTCCATTTACCCATGTAGGTCAAAATGAAGTGAAACCTTAAAATACAAAGTGTTCATGATAGCAAACCATTTAACTGAGAAGAACATAACGTGGGAGCATACTATGGCTAGATAAAAGATGAATCCTGCCCAGTATCACAGAAATTTGAACAAAACTAACTCTCACCCTAACATTACCTCTAACCCTAGCCCTAGCCCTAACCCTAACCCTAAACCTAACCCTAAGTGATTAGAAAACCAGTGATCCTAGTATTCCCACACTTGTGGAGCCTTGTGTGGCAAGCTAAGTGATGAATCCTAAGCACAATCAAACAAATCTTACCAAATAATAATGGGAGGTATTTCAGTACATGCATATTTCCCTGTTTTTTCCTAAAGGGCTCTCAGATAAAGTTGTTTTTGCATGTTTAAGCTTAGGCCTGCTTTTGCAAGGAAAATACCAGAGTCCCTACAGAGAAGTGATGGAGTGTGTGAAGTTTCAAGCAGCTAGCACAAACCCTGTTTGATTTTTAACTTCATTAACTTACCCATATAGGTCAAAATGAAGTGAAATCTTAAAATACAAACTATTCCTGACAGCGAACATGTGAACCGAGAAGGCCTAAACCTGGGGAACAGAGTAAATCTAGCTAAAAGATAAATTCTGCCAAATATCAAAAAATTTTGAATTAAACTAACTCTAACCCTAAAATTAGCTATAACCCTAGCCCTTCCCTTAACCCTAACTTTTTTATGGGAACTTTGACCTTAGTAGTTCCAAACGTGGGCAGCCTAGTGGGGCAAGCTAAGGGATGAATGTTGTGCACTATCAAAGAAATCTGACCAAATAGTTGATGGAGTATTTCAGTACATGCATATTTCCCTGTTTTCTACTAAAGGACTCTCAGATTAAAGTTGTTTTTACATGCTTCTGCTTAGGCCTACTTTCACAGGAACAAACCAGAGATTTCCCACAGAAAATTGATGGAGTGTGAAGTTTCAAGCAGCTAGCACCCAAACTGTTTGATTTCCAGCTCCATTTTCATTTACCTGTATAGGAAAAAAATGAACTGAAACTTTAAAATATAAAATGATCCTTGCAGTGAACCATTGAACCTAGGAGGACCAAACATGGGAAATATAGTAAGGATAGGAAAAAAGAATCCTGCCCAGTATCAAAGAAATTTGAACAAAACTAACTCTAACCCTAATACTAGCTCTAACATTAGCCCTAACACTAACCTTAACACAAACCCTAATCTGTCTAAAAAAACTGTTGATCCTAGAAGTCCCAAAGTTTGGGGACCCTAGTGGGCTAAGCTATCAGACGAATCCTATGCAGTGTCAAAGAAATATGACCAAATAATTGAGGTGGTATTTCAGTTCATGCATATTTCACTGTTTGCTGCTAAAGTACTCTTGGATAAAGTTGTTTTTGCAATCTTCATCTTAGGGCTACTTTCACAAGGAACAAATCAGAGAGTGCCCTCAGAGAACTGATTCAGTGTTTGAAGTTTTAAGTAGCTAGCACCAACCCGGTTTGATTTCAAAATCCATTTTCATTTACCTATATAGGTCAATATAAAGTGAAACCTTAAAATACAGCATGATCCTGATAGTGAACCATTCAAAGGAGAAGGCCCAAACGTAGGGAGCATGTTAAGGCTAGGTAAAAGTTGACTCCACCCAAGTATCAAAGAAATTTGAACAAAATTAAGTATAACACTAACACTACATCTAACACTAGCCCTAACCCTAAACCTAACAATAACCCTAACTTGGTTAGAGAACCATTAATCCTAGAAGTCCCACAATTGGAGAGCTTTGTGGGGCAAGCTAAATGATGAATCCTATGCAGTATCAAACAAATCTACCAAATAATTATGGTAGGAATATCAGTGCATGTATATTTCCCTGATTTCTCCTAAAGGGCTCTCGGATAAAGTTGTTTTTGCATGCTTCAGCTTAGGCCTACACTCACAAGGAACATACCAGAGCGTCCTCCCAGAAAATTAAGGGTGTGTGTGCAGTTTCAAGCAGGTAGCATCAACCCTGTTTGATTTCCAGGTCTATTTCCATTTACTCGTATAGGTCTGACTGAAGTAAAATGAAAATAGTAACTTTTTCTGAAACCAAACAGTTGAAACAAAAGGCCTAAACCTGGGGAACAAGAGTAAGGTTAGTTAAAGATGAATCCTGGATTGTATCAAACAAATTTGAATAAAGTAACTCTAACCCTAACACTACCTCTAAACCTAGCCCTAAGCCTAACCCTAAACATTAACATAGTCCTATCCCTAACTATAAATTTAACCCTAATTTTAACTGTAACCATTGCCCAAACCCTAGCTCTAACTGTATTCATTACCATAACCCTAATCCTAACCCTAATTCTAACCATAGCCCTAACCTTAACCTTTACCCTAGACCTGCTCTAACCCTATCCCTCGCCCTAGCCTGAAACCTAACTCAAACTTAACACTTACCCTAAACCTAACCCTAACCCTAACTCTAACTCTAGCCGTAATCCTAACCATAAACCTAGCCCCAACCCTAGCTCTAATCCTATCCATTACCCTAAACATAAGCCTAACTCAAATGCTAACAATAGGACTAAACATAACCGTATAGCTATCCCTAACTCTATTCAAAACCCTAAACCTAACTTGAACCCTAAATCTAACCCAATCTATTGCCCAAAATCTAATGCTAATTCGAGCCTTAATTCTAAAACTTAACTGAAACCAATCCCTAATACTGACCCTGACCCTCATAATACAACTAGCTCTTAACCAGACCTTTACCCTAATCCGAACTGTTACATTAGACCTAGCCATAATCTAACCCCAAAACTATCCTTAATCATAATGCTAGACCTGACATTAGCCCTCGCCCTAATCCTTTCCCTAGCCCTAATACAACCCTCATCCTAGCCCTAATAATAGGCCGAAACCTAATACTAACCCTAGCACTAATCATAGCCCTAATTTAGCCCTAACCATAAACCCAACCTTAACAGTAGCCCTAAGACTAACTCTAACTCCCACCCTAGCCCTATTTCTAGTTGTAACCCTTTTAGTTATCATAATCCTAACACTAGACCTAAACTTAACCCTAACCCTAGCCCTAAAGCTAGATCTAAACATAACAATAAATCTAAGCCTAAACCTCACCCTACCACTAGCCGTAACATTATCACTAATCATAAAAATAGCCCTAACCGTAGCCCAAGATCTAAATATATATATATATATATATATATATATATATATATATATATACTGAGCCATCGCACTAACCTTAACCCTCCCCTAATAGTAACCATAGACCTAATTCATATATATATATATATATATATATATATATATATATATATATATAATGGACTAGCCCTAGCCCTAATTCGTACCCTAAGCCTAACACAGACACACAGACCCTAACCCTATACCTAGCTTTAACCCTAGCCCTAATTTGTGTCCTATCTCTAACCCTAAAAGTATCATTGACCCTGAATCTGACCCTAACACTAACCATAACTCTAATCGTCACCCTAAACCTAAACCTGAACGTAACACTAGACCTAGACCTAATGCTAACCCTAAAACTAGCCTTAATCATAACCCTAGATCTTACATTGGCCGTAGTCCTACCCTAGCCCTAACCTAACCCAAAATCTAGCCCTAATCTGAGCCCTAACATGGCTTTAAACCTAACCATAACCCTAATCCTAGCTCTAACACATAACTTAACCTAACCCTAAACCTAAAACTTTTCCTAACCCAAAATATAGCCCTAACACTAACCATATATTTACCCCTGACCCTGACCCTATCCATTACCTAAACCTAACCTGAATCCTAAACCTAACCATATACATTACCATAACCCTAAGTGTAATTTGAGCCCAACCTTAAACCTGAACATAACAAATACCCTAATTCTGACTCTGACTAATAATAATAATTACCCTAGCTGTGAAGCTGATCCCAATTCTCAACCTAACCCTTACAATAGACCTGGCCATAAACCTAAGCCTAAAACTAACCCTAACCCTAACCCTAGACCTGTCTTTAGCCCTAGCCCTTATTCTAGCCCTAACCCTATCACAAACCCTAGCCCTAAAACTAGCTCTAAGCCTAACCTTTATTCTAACACTAAACTTAATCCTAGCTCTAACCCTAATTTTATCCCTTGTCCTAGCCCTAAACCTAGCTATAACATTCTACCTTACCCTAACCCTTATGCTAGCCCTAACACTAGCCCTAAATCTAGGCCTAAAACTAACATTAACCCTAGTGCTAATCCTAACCCTAATTTAGCCCAATCCTAAATTATCCCTATCCATATCTCTAACACTACCTCTAACTCTCACCCAAGCCCTATCCCTAGTTCTAAACCTATCCCTTACCATAACCCAAACCCTAGCCTATTCCTAGACCCAACCCTAGCTCTATCCTTCACCCTAGCCCTAAACCTGGATCTAACCTTAAATTTAAGCATAAACCTCATCCTAACTCTAGCCCTAACCCTAATTCTAATTGGAACACTAGCCCTTACCCTCCTCTAGCCCTAAAACAAAACTGACCAATAACCATAACCCTTAACCTAAACCAAACACTAAATCTACACCTAGCCCTAAATCTAGCCCTAATTTGGGTTTAGGGTTACAATTAGGTTACAATTAGGATTTGGGCTAGAATAAGGGTTATGGTTATGGTTAGAGTTCGGGTAAGTTGAGGTTTAGGGTTTTGTTAGGGTTAGATTTAAATTTGGTTTAGGGTTAGTGTTAAGGATGGTATTAAGTTTAAGGTTAGGGTTAGGTTAGGTGAAGGATTTGTTTTAGGGTTAAATTTAGATTTAGGTTTAGTTTTAGGTTTAGGGTTAGAGTTAGGGTTAAATTTAATTTTAGGGTTAGAGATGGGTTAGGTTTAGGGTTAGGGATAGTTTAGGGTTACGGTGAGGTGAGGGTTAGGATTATGTTTCGGTTTAAGGTTTGTGTTATGGTGAGGGTTAGTGTTAGGGTTGGGGTTCATGTTAGGTTTAGGATTCAGGAAAGAGTTACAATTAGGATTAAGTTTAGGATTTGTGTTAGGGTTAGAGTTAGGGATAGGTTTAGGGTTTGTGTTAGGGTTAGGGGTAGGGTTAGGTTTAGGGTTACATATAGGAAAAGAGTTGCATTTAGGGTTAGGGTTAGAGTTAGGGTTAGTGTTAAGGTTATGGTTATGGTTAGGGTTCAGTGTTAGGACTTGGATTAGTGTAAGTGTTAGTGTTAGGTTTAAGGTTAGAGTTAGGTTTAGGGTTTGTGCTAGGGTTAGATGTACGTTTAAGGTTAGGGTTAGGGTTAGTTTTCAGGTTAGGGTTAGTGTTAGGGTAACGTTTACGGTGAGGGTTTGTGTTAGGGTTAGATTTAGTGTTAGGATTAGACTTAGGAATAGGATTAGTGTAAGTGTTATGGTTTGTGTTAGCGTTACGGTTAGTTAGGGTTACAGTTAAGGTAAGGGTTAGGGTTAGGGTTAGAATTTGGTTTAGTGTTAGGGTTAGGGTTAGGGTTACTGTTAGTGTTAGTGTTAGGGTTAAATTTTGTGTTAGGGTTAGGGTTAGGATTAATGTTAAGGATATGGTTATGGTTAGAATTAGGGTTAGGGTTAGGGTTAGTTTAAGTGTTTGGATTTGCATTAGGTTTAGTGTTATGGTTAGTGTTATGGATAGTGTTAGGGTTAGTGTTAGGTTTAGTGTTAAAATTATGCTTAGGGTTAGGACTCATGTTAGGGTTAGTTTTAGGGTTAGGGTTATGATTAGTGTTAGGGTTCGGGTTTAGGGTACGGCTGGGTTAGTGTTAGGGTTAGGGTTACAGTAAGGTTTAGTATTAGGGTTAGGTTTCGGGTTAGAGATAGGGTTAGTGTTAGTGTTAGAGGTAGGGTTTGTGTTAGGGTTAGGGTCAGGCTTAGGTTTAGGGTTATGGTTACAGTTAGGGTTAGGATTAGCGTTAGTGTCAGTGTTAGGGTTAGGTTTAGGTTTAGTGTTAGGGTAAGGGGTAGGGACAGTGTTGGTGTTAGGGTAAATTGGGCTTAGGATTAGTTTTAATTTTAGGGTAGGTGTCAGAGTTAGGGCTTAGTGTTAGGTTAGTTAGCATTAGGGTTAGTGTTAGGGTTAGGGTTAGGGTTATTTATAGGTTCAGGGTTATGGTTAGGGTTAGGGTTACTTATAGGTTAGGGATGGGGTAAGGGTTAGTGTTGGTGTTATGGTTTGGGTTAGGGTTAGTGTTAGTGTTAGGGTTAGGGTTAGTGTAAGGGTTTGTGTTAGGTTAGTATTAGGTTTAGGGTTAGGGTGAATGTTAGTGGTAGGGTCAGGATTAGGTTTACTTTCAGCGTTAGGTTTCAGATTAGGTTTACGGTTAGGTTTAGTGTTATGGTTAGTGTTAGTGTTAGAATTAGGGTTTGTGTTAGGGATAGGATTAGGATTAGTGTTAGGGTTAGTGTTGGGGTTAGGGTTAGGTTTATTTTTAGGTTTAGGGTTCAGGTTTGGGTTCGGGTTAGCGTTAGTGTAAGGGTTAGTGTTAGGGTTAGATGTAGGGTTAGTGTTAGGGTAGGGTTAGGGTTAAGGTTATGGTTAGTGTTTGGTTAGGGTTATGTATATGGTTAAGTTTAGTGTTAGGGTTAGTGTTAGGATTAGGGTTAGTGTTTGGCTTAGTGTTAGGGTTAAGCTAAGGTTTAGGTTTCAATATAATGTTAGGATTAGGTTTAGAGTTAGGGTTAGTTTTAGAATGAAGTTGGTGTTAGGTTTAGCATTTAAGTTAAGGTTAGTTTTTGGGTTAGTGTTAGGGGTTTCTTAGGGATAGGGTTTGTGTTAGGGTTAGGGTTACAGTTAGGATTAAGGCAAAGATTAGTGTTAGTGTTATGGTTAGTGTTAGGATTATGGTTAGGGTTAGGGTTAGTGTTAGGGTTAGGGTTGGTGTTATTGTATGTTAGGGTTAGGGTTAGTGGTATTGTTAGGGGGACGATTAGGACTAGGTTGGGTTAGTGTTAGATTTAGGGATAGGGTAAGTGTTAATGTTAGTGTTAGAGTTAGAGTTAGGGATAATGTTAGGGTTAGGGATATTTTTAAGGTTAGTGTTAGGATTATTATTAGAATTAGGGTTGGTGTTACTGTTAGGATTAGGGTTAGGGTTAGTCTTAGGGTTAGGGATAGGGTTAGGGTTAGGGTTAGGATTAAGGTTATGTTTAGCTTTAGGGTTAGTGTAAGGGTAAAGTTTAGGGTTAAGGTTAGGGTTAGTTTAAGAGTCAGGGTTAGGGTTAGTGTTAAGGCTAGTGTTAGGGTTAGAGTTAGGGTTTGTGTTAGGTTTAGGCTTAGGTTAAGGGATTGTGTTAGGTTTAGATTTAGGGTTGGGTTATGTGCAGGATTAGGGTTAGATTTAGGATTATGGTTAGGTTTAGGGTTAGTGTAAGGGTAAAGGTTAGGGTTAAGTTTAGGGTTAGTTTAAGAGTTAGGGTTAGAGTTAGGGTTTGTGTTAGGTTTAGGGTTAGGTTAAGGGATTGTGTTAGGTTTAGATTTAGGGTTAGAGTTATGTACAGGATTAAGTTTAGATTTCGGATTCTGGTTAGACTTAGGGCTAGTGTAAAGTTTAGGGTTTGGGTTTGTGTTAAATACAGGGTTAGGTTTCAGGGTTGTGATATGATTAGGTTTAGGGTTATGTTTAGGTTAATGAATAAGATTAATTTTAGATTTGGGGTTAGGGTTAGGGTTAGGTTTAGGTTTATGGTTAGTGATAGTGTTAGGGTTCGGGATGGAGTTTGTGTTATGATTTGGGTTAGGGTTAGTGTTAGTGTTAGTAATAGGGTAAGGTTTTGGTTAGAGTTAGTGTTAGGGTTAGGTTACATTTAGGGTTATGGTTTGGGTTTGGGTTTCTTTTAGAGTTAGGATTAGGGTTAGGGTTTGGGTTAGGTTTACGGTTAGTGTTAGCATTAGTGTTATAGCTAGGGTTAGATTTCGGGTTAGTGTTAGGGTTACTGTTAGGGTTAGGTTTACAATTTGTGTTAGGTTTACTGTTAGGGTTAGGGTTAGGCTTAAGGTTAGGTTAAGTTTAGGGTTAGGGTTAGGGTAAAAGTTTGTGTTAGGGTTAGATTTTAGGGTTAGGTTTAGGGTCAGTGTTAGGGTTTGGCTTAGGTTTAGGCTTAAGTTAAGTTTTAGGGTTAGGGTTAGAATTAGGGTTAGGGTTAGGGTAAGGGTTACATCAGGGTTAGAGTTAGAGTTAGGGTTAAATTAGTATTAGGTTTAGGTTAGGGTTAGGGTTAGGGTTTGTTTATATGTTTAGGGTTAGTGTTATGGTTATGGTTAGGGTTAGATTACAGTTAGGGTTGGTGTTAGTTTAGGGTTAGGGTTATTGTTATAGTTACGTTTTGGGTTAGGGTTAAAGTTAGTGTTAGGGTTAGGGTTATTGTTAGGGCTAGCGTTAGGGTTAGTGTTAGAGATAGGGTTAGTGTTAGGTTTATGGATAGTGTTAGGGTTTGGATTAGGGTTAGGTTTAGGGATAGTTTTAGGGTTATTGTTAGGGTTAGGGTTAGCATTAGGTTTAGTGTTGAGGTTAGTGTTAGGGTTATGTTTAGGGTTATGGTTAGGTTTAGAGTTATGCTTAGTGTTAGGGTTAGGGTTATTTTTTTGTGATATGATTAGGATTCGGGTAAGACTTATGATTTGTGTTAGCTTTAGGGTTAAAGTTAGGGTTAGGGTTACAATTAGGCTTAGAGTTAGAGTTAAGGTTAGGGTTAGGGTTAGGGGTAGTGTTATGGTTTGGGTTATATTTTGTGTTAGGGTTAAATTTAGGGTTAGTGTTAGGTTAGGTTTACAGGTAGGATTAGGGTTTTGTTTAGAATTACTGTTTGTGATAGGGTTTGGATAGGGCTAGTATTATGGTTAGGGTTAGGTTGGGTTAGAGTTAGTGTTAGGGTTTTCTTAGGGCCAGGGTTAGTGTTAGGGTTAGCCTTACAGATAGGATTAAAGCATGGGTTAGAGTTAGTGTTACGGTTAGTATTAGGATTATGGTTAGGGTTAGGGTTAGTGTTAGGGTTAGTGTTATTTTATGTTAGGGTTAGGGTTAGGGTTAGTGCTAGTGTTAGTGTTATGATTAGGATTAGGGTTAGGTTTAGGGTTAGTGTTAGTGTTAAGTTTTGAATTATGGTTACTGCTAGAATTAGGGTTAGTGTTAGGGTTACAGATAGGGTTTTAATTAGGTTTAGGGTCAGTGTTCATGTTAGTGCTAGGGTTAGGGATAGGTTTATGCTTAGTGTTAGAGTTAGGGTTAGGGTTAGTGTTAGGGTTATGATTACGGAGATCTTAGGGTTAGGGTTAGGTTAGTGTTAGGGTTAGTGTCAGATTTAGGGATAGGGTAAGTGTTAGTGTTAGTGTTAGAGTTAGAGTTATTGATAATGTTAGGTTTAGGGATATTTTAAGGTTAGTGTTAGGAATATGATTAGGGTTATGGTTGACATTATTATTAGGATTAGGTTTAGGGCTAGGTTTAGGGATAGATTTAGGGATAGGGTAAGTGTTAGTGTTAGTTTTAGAGTTAGAGTTAGGGATAATATTAGGGTTAGGGATATTTTTTAAGTTTAGTGTTAGGATTATGATTAGGGTTACGGTTGGTGTTACTGTTAGAATTAGGGTTAGGGTTAGTGTTAGCGTTAGGGATATGGTTAGGGTTTGGGTTAGGGTTAGGATTAAGGTTATGTTTAGCTTTAGGGTTAGTGTAAGGGTAAAGGTTAGGGTTAAGGTTAGGGTTATTTTAAGAGTCAGGTTTAGGTTAGGGTTAGTGTTAAGGTTAGTGTTAGGGTTAGAGTTAGGGTTTGTGTTAGGTTTAGGGTTAGGTTAAAGGATTGTGTTAGGTTTAGATTTAGGGTTAGGGTTATGTACATGATTAGGTTTAGATTTAGGATTCTGGTTAGATTTAGGGTTAATGTAAAGTTTAAAGTTAGGGTTAGGATTAGGGTTTGTGTTAGGTTCAGGGTTGAAATAGGATTAGGTTTAGGATTACGTTTAGGTTTATGAATAAGATTAAGTTTAGATTTAGGGTTAGGATTAGTGTTAGGTTTAGGTTTGGGTTTAGGTTTAGGGTTAGTGATAGTGTTAGGGTTGGAGATAGGGTTTGTGTTAGAATTCGGGTTAGGGTTAGTGTTAGTGATAGTAATAGGGTTTTGTTTAGGGTTACGTTTAGGTAAGAGTTAGGGTTAGGGATAGGTTATGTTTAGGGTTATGGTTTGGGTTAGGGTTGTTTTAGGGTTAAGGTTCCGGTTATGGTTAGGGTTATGTCTAGGGTGAGATTTCGGGTTAGTGTTAGGGTTACTGTAATGGTTAGAGTTAGGGTTAGGGTTAAGGTTAGAATTTGAGTTAGGGTTAGGGTTAGGCTTAGGGTTAGATTTAGTTTACTGTTAGGTTTAGGGTAAAGGTTTGTGTTAGGATTAGATTCAGGGTTAGGTTGAGGGTCTGTGTTAGGATTTGGATTATGTTTAGGATTAAGGTAAGTTTTATGGTTAGGGTTAGAATTAGGATTAGCATTAGGGTAAGGGTTACAGTTAGGGTTAGAGTTAGGGTTAGAGATAGAATTAGGGTTAGGGGTAGGTTTAGGGTTTGTTTTAGGTTTCGGGTTAGGTTTTAGGGTTAGGGTTTGTGTTACGGTTAGTATTAGGGTTAGGTTTAGGCTTACGGTTAGGATTAGGGTTAGAGTTAAATTTAGGGTTAGGTTTTGGTTTAATGTTAGGTTTAGGGTTAGGGTTAGGGTTAGGTTTATTGTTAGGTTTAAGGTTAGGGTAAGGCTGAGTGTTAGGGTTAGGGTGAGGTTTATTGTTATGGTTAGGTTTCGAGTTTGGGTTAGGGTTAGGGTTAGTGTTAGGGTTAGGTTTAGTGTTAGTGTTAGGTTTAGTTTTAGGGTTGACGTTGGAGTAAGGGTTGTGGTTAGTGTTACTGTTAGGGTTATTGTTAGGGTTAAGGATCAGGTTCAGTTTAGGGTAAGGTTTAGTTTTAAGGTTATAGTAAGTGTTAGGTTTTTTGTTAGTGTTCAGGTTAGCATTAGGGTTAGAGTTAGGGTTAGTGTTAGCGTTAGCATTAGGGTAAGTGTTAGGGTTAATGTTAGGATTAGTGTTAGGATGAGAGTTAGGCTTATGGATAGGTTTAGGGTTAGTGTTTCAGTTAGGGTTAGGGTTAGTTTTAGGGTTTATATTAGGGTTAGAATTAGTGTTAGGATTAAATTACATTTAGTATTAGGGTTTGTGTTAGTGATTCGAAAAGGGTTAGTGTTTCCGTTATGGTTAGGATTTTGGTTAGATTTTGGGTTAGGGTTAGGGTTAGGTTATGGTTATGGTTATGGATATGGTTAGGGTTTGTTGTAGGGTTAGACTTAGGGTAACGGTAAAGGTTAGAGTTAGTGTTAGGGTTAGGGTTAATTTTAGAGTTAAAATTATTTTTAGTATTAGGGTTAAGGTTAGGTTAGGGTTAGGGTTAGGATTAAAGATAGTTATAGGGTTAGGATTTGTGTTATATTTAGAGTTAGGTTTAGGGTGAAGGTTTGGGTTAGGGTTAGGGTTATTTTTAGGGTTAGCTTTAGGGTTAGAAATAGCTTAAATTTAGTGTTGGGGTTCAGTTTCGGGTTAGAGTTTGTTAGTATTAGGTTTAGGGTTAGGGTTAGAGTTAGGGTTAGTGTTAGGGTTAGGGTTAGTGTTAGTTTTTGTGTTAGGGTTACGGTTATGCTTAGGTTTAGTGTTAGGGTTAGTGTTAGGTTTCGGTTTCGGTTTAGAAAAAGTGTTCGCTTTAGGGTAAGTTTTACGATTTTGGTAAAGGTTGGGTTTAGGTTTAGTGTTAAGGTTAGGGTTAGGTTTGTTTTTATGGTTAGTGTTAAGGTTAGGGTTTTGTTTATGTTTAGGGTTAGAGTTAGTGTTAGGGTTAGTGTTAGGGTTTATATTAGGGTTAAAACTAGTGTTAGGATTAAGGTTAGATTTAGGATTAAGGTTTGTGTTAGGTTTTTAGATAGGGTTAGGGTTTTGGTTATGGTTAGGATTCGGGTTAGGGTTAAGGATAGGGTAAGGTTAGGGTTATGGTTTGGGTTAGGGTTAGGGTTTCTTTTAGGGTTAGGGTTATTCCTAATTTAAGCTCTAAAACTAACCCTAATAATAACCATAACCATAACCATAACACTAACCCTAACCTTAGCACTAGACCTAGCCCTAACCCTAAAACTATCCCTAAATCTAACACTATCCCTAACCCTAACACTAAACCTAACCCTAACCATAACCCTAAAACGAACCTTAAGCCTCACTCTAAACCTAATACTAACCATAAAACTATCCCTAACCTAACCCTAACACAAATCCTAAAAATAATCCGAACCCTATCACAAACGATAATCCTAACATTATCACTAATACTAACACTAACCCTAATGCTACAACTAACCCTAAGACTAACTTTAACACGACCTTTAAACCTAATCCTAATTCTAACCATAAATCTAACCCTAACCTTAACCCTTACCTAAACATAACCCTAACCCTAAACCTAAACCTAACAATAACCCTATCCCTAACCCTAACTGAATCCTAACCCTAACCCTCATCCTAACCCTAATGTAACCCTAACTCAAACCTTAACCCTAATTATCACACAAACCCTAACCCAATTATAACCATAAATGAAACCTAACCCTAACATTAGCCCTTACCTAACCCTAACCCTAATTATCACCCAAACCAAAACCCTAACCTGCTTCCTAAACCTAATGCTAAACCTAATACTAACCCTAATTCAAACCCTAACACTAACCCTAAACCTAAATATATCCCAAACTCAAACAGTAAGTGTAACCCTAACTTTAACCCTAACCTTAACACTAACCCTAACACTAAACCTAATCCTAATACTAATCATAAACCTAACCCACACCCTAACACTAACCCTAACCCTAACACTAAACCTAACCCTAACACAAAATCTAACATTAACCCTAACCCTAATACTAACCCTAAGCCCCACCCAACGCTAACTCTAACCCTAAACTTAACCCTAACCCTAACCCTAACACAAACCCTAACCCTAAACCTAAACCTAAACCTAACACTAACACTAACACTAACCCTAAACGTAACACTAACATGAACTCGAATCCGAACCCTAAATAACTAACACTAATTATAACCTAACTCGAATCCTAAACCTAAAAGTATGCCTAAACCTTAAACTAAACCTAACACTAACCCTAAACCTAACCCTACCACAGACCTTAACCCTAACACTAACTCTAAAAAAACCCTAACCACAAATCTGACCCTAACACAAAACCTAACCCTAACCCTAAGACTAACCCTAAACCTTAATATAACCCTAACAATAAACCTAATCCTAACCCTAATGCTGAGCCAAATGTAAATCTAACCCTAACCCAAACCATACCCCTAACATAAACCCTAACACAAACCCTAAACCTAACCTTAACACTAACCTTAATGCTAAACCGAACCCTAATCCTAACACGAATCCTAACCCCAACCCCAACCCTATCACTAATCCCAACCCAGTCTCCAACGTGAATCCTAACACTAACCCTAAACTTAACCCTATCCATAACTCTAACACTAACCCTAACCTATGCATAACCCTAACCTATGCATAATCCTAACCCTAAGTCTAAACCTAACCCTAAGCCTCACTCTTACCCTAATCCTAACCATAACCTTAAACCTTACCCTATCTCTAAACCTAAAACAAACACTAACCCTAAACCTTACCCTAACACAAACCATATCCTTCACCATAACACTAATCCTAACACTAACCCAATCACTGATTCTAACTCTAAAACTGACCGTAACTCTAACCCGAACAATAACACTAACACTAAATCTAAAACGCACCCTAATCATATTTCTAACCCTAAATCTATCACTAACCCTAATCATAACATTAACCCTATTCATAAAACTAATCCTACACCTAACCCTAGCCCTAACCCTAAAATTAACCTTAAACCTTTACCTAAACCTAACAATATTCCTAACCCCATCCCAAACACTAACAGAAAACGTAACCTTAAACATAACTCTAACCCTAACACTAACCCTAACCCTAATGCTAACGTGAACCCTAACTGTAAACACAACCATAAACCTAAACCTAACCCTTAAACTAATATTAAACCTAACACTAACCTAACACTAACTGTAACCCTAACACTATCCCTAACCTTAACACTAACTAAACCTAACCTTTACATGAACCATAAATCTGACCCTAACACTAAACCTATACCTAAAACTAGTCCTATCCCTAACACTAACCCTAACCATAACCCTAACTGTACCCTAACCCTAACCCTAGCCCTAAACCTAAACCTAATCTTTACCATAACCGTAATCCTAACCATAACCCTAACTCTAACACTAACCTTAAAACTCACCCTTACCCTAACCCTAACCCGAACCCGAACCTTAACGTTAACACTAAGCCTAAACCCAAAACTAACCCTTACACAAACACCATTCCTAACACTAACCCAAACCGTAATTCTAACCCTAACCCTCACTGTAACCCTCAATATAACCCTAAAACAAACCCTAATCCTAAATCTCAAATGAACTCTAACCGTAAACTTAACATTAAGCCTAACCCTAACTGTAACACTAAGCCTAAACCTAACCTTAACCCTGACACTAACCCTAATTCTAAACCTAAATCTAAACCTAATCCAAACCCTAACTCTAACACTAACCCTAACCCTAACCCTAACACTAACCATAAATCTAAAACTAAACCTAACCCAAATCCAACACTAACCCTAAGCATAACCAAACTGTAACCCTTACCTTGACATAAAACTAACCCTAAACTTAACCCTACCCCGAACACTAATTCTAAACCTAACTCTATTTCTAAACCTAAGCTTAAACCTAACCCTAAGTCTAACACTAACCTAACAATAAACCTTACGCTAACACTAACCCTAAACCTAACCCTAACCCTAAAACTAACCTCAACCCTAACCTTAACCCTAAGAATAACCTTAATACTAACCATAACACTAACCTTAAACCTAACACTAACACAAAATCTAAACCTAACCCTAACCCTAACACAAACCATAATCCTAATCCTAACACTAATCATAACCCTAAACCGAACCCTAACAATAAACTTAACACTAAGCCATACCTTAACCCTAACCCTAACTCATATATTAAAACTAAAACAAACCCAAAACCTAACCATAACACTAAACCTAACCTTAACCCTAAATATAACACTAATCCTAACCTTAAGCCTAACCCTAACACTAACTCTAAATATATTCCTAACACTAACACTATTTCTAACCCTAACCCTAAGCCCAACCCTAACACTAACAATAAGCCTAACCCTAAATCTAACCTTAACCCTAACACTAACCCTAATCATAATCCTAACCCGAACCCTCATCCTAACCATAATACTAATGATAACCCTAACCCTAACCCTAACACTAACACTAACCCTAAACCTATCCCTAACCTAACGCTAACACTAACTCTAACCCTAAAATTAACACTATCCCTAACCCTAAACCTATACCTAACCCTAACCCTAACCCTACCCTAACATGAATCCTAACCTTAACCCTAAATCCAAGTAACCCTAACCCTAACCCTAACACGAACCATAACCCCAACTCTAATCCTAACCCTTACACTAACCCAAACCCTAACTCTAATCCTAACCTAACCCTAACCCTAAAACTAAACCTAACCATAATCCTAATCATAACCATAACCCTAAACATTACACTAACCCGAAACCTAATGCTACACTTAACCCTAATCCTTAACTGTAAACCTTACACTCAACCTAACCCTAACTCTAACAGTAATACTAACTGCAATCATAACCCTAAACCTAACTCTAAACCTTACCTTAACCCTAATCAAACATGAACACTAACACTAAACCTAATCCTAACACTAACTTTAACCTTAATGCTAACCCTAACTCTAACCCTGAAACTAAAACTAAGCGTAACCCTAAACCTAAACCTAAAACTAACACTAACTCAAACCCTAACCCTAATATGAATCATAAACCTAACCATAACCCTAAGTAAACCTAACCCTAGCCCTCTCCCTAACACTAACCCTAACCCCAATCCTAACCCTAAATCTAACACTAACCCTAAACCTAATCATAACCCTAACCTATCCTTAAGCCTAAACCTAACCCTAACCCTAATCATAATCATAACACTAACCCTAACCATAAAACTAACCCTAAAAATAACAGGAACCTTAAACCTAACCCTAACCCTAATCCTAACACTCACCCTAACCCTAACCCTAACAGTAACAATAACTCTAATCATAGCCCTCACACTAACCATAAACCTTACCTTAATCCTAACCTTAACACTAACATTAACCTGAAACCTAACCCTAACCCTAACACTAACACTAACCCTAACCTAACCCTAACCATAACACACACTTTAATCCTAAACTTACCCTAATCCTAACACTAACATAACATTAATCGTAATCCTAAAACCAACCGTTATTCTAATCATAACACTAATCCTAAACAACCCCAAAACTAACTCTAACCCTAAAACTAACTCTATCCCTAACCCTAACCCTAACTCTAACACGAACTCTAATCTAACCCTAAGAGTAAAAATAAACCTTACCCTAAACCTAAACCTAATCCTATACCTAACCCTAAACATAAACCTAATACTACCCCTACCCCTAACCCTAACCCTAACCCGAATCCTAACACTAACCATTATTCTAAACCTAAACCTAACCATAATCCTAACCATAGCACTAATCTTAATCCTAACACTTACATTAAAACTAAACCTGACTCTAAACCTGACACTAATCATAATCCTAACTGTAAATCTAACCCAAAACTTAATTATCACGCTAAACCGAACACTAACACTAACCCTAACTGTAACCCTAACACTAATCCTAACCCTAACCCTAAACTTAAGCCTAACCCTAACACGAACCCTAAGCCAAATACTAATGCTAATGTAAATCTAACCCTTACCCTATCCTTAACACAAACCCTAAACCCAAACCTAACCCCAACTCTAACACTAACCCTAACCCTATGCCTAACCCTAACCCTAACTTAACCCTAATTCTAACACTAACTCTAACCCTAACACTTACCCTAACTCTAACCCTAACAATCACCCTAACCCTAAACCTAACACTAGTACTAAGTCTAATTATAACCCTAAACCTAAACCTAACCCTTACCCTAACGCTGACCCTTATCCTAACACTACCCCTAACCCCAACATTAACACTATCCCTAACCCTAACACTAACCCTGATCCTAACCACAACTGTAATACTAATCCTAACCCTAACACTAACTGTAAAATAAACCAAAAACTTAAACATAACCCAAACCCTAACATCACCCTAATCCTAACCCTTCATTTACACTAACCCCAACCCTACTGGAAACCTAACAATAACCCAAAACCTAACCCTAACCCTAAACTTTCCTCTAACTCTAACACAAACACTAACACTAACCCCATCCACTAATACTAACACTAACCCTAACCCTTACCCTAACCTATCACTAATCCTAACCTTAAAACTAAAACTAACCCTAACCCTAAACCTAACCAAAACACTAGTACTAACTCTAACACTTACCGTAATGCTAACCCTAAACCTAACACTAACCCTAACCCTAACCCTAAAAGGACCTTTCACCCTAACCCTAACACTAACCCTAACCACAACAGGGACCCTAACCCTAATTCAAACACTAACCCTAACCTTAAACCTAAACAAAGTGCTAATACTAACGTTAAGACTAACCTTAACTCAAATTCTAACCCTAACACTAACTCTAACCCTAACACTAACACTAAACATAACACTTACCCTAACCTAACACTAACCCTAAAACTAACCCTAACACTAAACCTAACCAAAACACTAATATTAACCCCAAGAAAACCCTAAATTTACCTGTAACTGTAACATTGACCCTAACACTAACCCTAACAGGAACTCTCACCCTAACACTAACACTAAACCTAACCCTAACTCTAAACCTAAACCTAAATTTAAGACTAAACCTAACCCTAACCCTAACACTAAACCTCAACCAAATCCTAACCCTAACCCTAATCTATCACTAATTCTAACCCTAATTCTAAACCTAATCCTAAACGTAAAACTAACATTTACCCTAAATCTAACCCTAACACGCCCCTAACCCTAATCCAAACCATTCCCCTAACCTAACCCTAACCCTAACACTAAAACTAAGTTAACACTAATCATAGTCCTAAAACTAACCCTATTTTTAAACTAACCCTAACCCTAACTCTAAACTAAGCCTAAGACTAACATTAACACTAATGCTAAACCTAACAATAAACCAAACCTATCTCTAATCCTAACCCAAACAGTAATCCTAACTCTAAACTTTATTCTAACACGAACCCTAACCCCAACCCTAATCCTAACACTAATCCTAACAATAACTGTAACCTTAATTCTCACCCAATTCCTAACATGAACCCAAACCCTAATCCAAATGAAAAACCTAAACCTAATCTAACCCTACCCCTAACCCTTATGTAACACTAACACTAACCATAACATTCATTCTAACCCCAACCCTAACCCTATCATTAACCTAACCATAACACTAACGCTAAACCTAACATTAACCCTAACCGTAACCCTAAACCTAACCCTAACCCTAACTTTAAACCTAATCCTACCGTGAGCCTAAGCATAACCCTCACACAAACCCTAACCCTAATCCTAATTTGAACCCTTACCCTAACCATAACCCAAATCATAATCCTAACCTTAACCCTAACCCTAAACCTATCCCTAAACTTAACCCTTACCCAAACTCTAAGCTTAACACTAACCCTAACACTAACCCTTACCCTAAGACAAACACTAACACTAACCCTAATCCTAACACTAACCCTAACCATAAACCTAACACTAATCCTAACCCTAATCCTAAACCTAACCATAACACTACCCCTAACCCTAACCCTAACTCTAACACTAACACTAAATTAACCCTAAACCTAACACTATCCCTAACCCAAAACCTAACCCTAACACTAACACTAACCCTAACACTAACCTAACCCTAACACTAACCATAACCCTAACCCTTACACGAACCCTAACCTAAACCTAACACTATCCCTAAACCTAACCCTAACACCAAAACTAACCTTAACCCTAACACTAACTCTAAACTAAACCTAAACCAAACACTAACATTAACACAACCCTAATCCTAACCCTAACATTTATCCTAAACCTAACCCTAACCCTAACACTAAACCTAACCCTAAACCTACAATGATGCCTAACCTTAAAACAAACTAATCCGAAATCTAACTATAACACTAACAAAAACACTAACACTATCCCTAATGGTAAACCTAACTATTACACTAACCCTAACTGTAACACTAACTCAAACTGCAACTCTAACCCTAAACCTAATCCTAACAGTAACCCTAACCCTAAACATAACCCTATTCCTAACCCTATTCCTAATCATAAACTTACCCCTAAACCTATCCACTACCCTAAGCCAAACACTCTCCCTAATGCTAACCTAGTCCTAACACTAACCCTTAGCCTATCCCAAACCCTAATTATTTTACTATTCCTAACCCTAGGCCTCATTCTTGCTCTGGCCTTAACCCAAAACCTGACCCTTATTCTGACCCTTACACTAACCTAGATCTAAACCTGACACTAATGCTAAACCGGACCGTAACTCTTCCCCTACCAGTAAACCTATACCTTAACCTAACAGTAACACTAGTACTAGACCAAACCTCATCCTAAATAGAGTCATAAATCTGGCCCTAGCCCTAAACCAAAAAATTGAACTAGCCCTAACAATAACCCTTAACCTAACACAAAAAATAACCCTATGCCTAGACCCAATGCTATTCCTAATTCTGGCCCTAATCCTAACCCAAACACTGACACTTATTCTAACACAAACCAATAGCTCTAAACCTTATCCTAACCCCAAATCTAACCCTAATACTAGACTTATCCATAACCCTAACCCTAATACTAGCCATAACCATAACCCATAGCCCTAACAGTAGCCATAAACATCACACAAACCTAGCCTTTATCCTATCCTTAAACCTAGCCCTAAATGTAACTCTAACCATAACACTAGACCTAACCCTAACCCTAACCTCGACCTAGTCCTAAACCTAGCTCAAACTCTAACCTTTTCCCTAATCATAACACTAACCCTAACCCTAACCCTAACCCTAGCAATGACTCTAACTCTAACCCTCGCCCTAGACCTAACCCTAGCTCAAACCCTAACCCGAGCCATAAACTTAACCTTAACCCTAGCCCTAAACTTAGCTCTAACCCTATCCATTACCCTAAAGGTAAGCCCAAATCAAATGTTAACCCTAGGCCTAACGTTAACCCTATTGCTATCAATAACCATATCCATTACTCTAAACCTAACCTGAATCCTAAACCTAACCCTATCCATTATCTGAATCCTAAACCAAACCCTAATGATAATACAAGCCTTAACCCTAAACCTTAACCTAAACCAAGCCATACCCAGACACTGACCATAATAAAACAACTAGCTCTAAAACTGACCCTTACCCTAAACCTAAACCTTCCACTAGACCTAGCCATAACCTAACCATAAAACTACCACTTACTTTGATCATAGACCTGACATTAGCCCTAGCCCTAATCTTAGCCCTATCCCTAACACATAACCTCATCCTGGCACTAAACCTAGCCTTAACATTAACCCAAACACTAACCCTAGCCCTAAATCAAATTCTAACCCGAACCCTAGCTATAAACCTAGCTATACCACCCTTCCCCTAAATCTAACCCTAACCCTAACACTAACACTGACACCAACCATAACCCTAGCCCTAACCCTAGGCCTAACCCTAACCCTAACCTTAGCACTAATCCTAGCTCTAATTTAGCCCTAACCCTAAACCTACCCCTGACTCTAGCTCAAAGAATTTCTCTAATTGCACCCCAGTCCTATTTCTTGTTCTAACCCTATCCATTACTGTAACCCTAACACTAGCCCTAACCTTACCCTAATGCAGGACCTAGCCCTACACCTAGATCTAACCATAACAAGAAATCTTAGCCTAAACCTCAACCTACCACTAGCCCTAACACTATCGCTAATCCTAAAACTAGCCCTATTCCTAGCCCTTGCTCTAAAGCAAAACTGAGCCATAGCCCTAACCTAACCCTAGCCTAATGGTAACGCTAGACCTGACATTAGCCCTCTCCCTAATTCTTACCTTAACCCTAACACAAAACCTCACCCTACTCCTAGCCTTAATCCTAGCCCTGATTCGAGTCCTATCCCTAACCCTGATCAGTAATACTGATCCTGACTCTTACCCTAACACTAACCCTATCTCTAATCATCTCCCTAAACCTAAATCTAATCTAAACACTAGACTTTGACCTAGACCAAATGCTATCTCTAATCATAAACCTAGTTCTTACATTAGCCATAGTCCTTCACTAGCCCTAACCTAACTCAAAAGCTAGCCCTAATCTGAGCCCTAATTCTAGTTTTAATCGTAGCCCTAACCCTATCCCTACCCCTAACACTTAACCTAAACCTAACCCAAAACCTAAACCTTGTCCTAACCCGAAGCCTAAACCGAAACATAGCCCTATACCTAACGATAACACTAGGCCTCAATCTAGATATAATTTTATCCATTACCCTAACTATAACCCAAAGCAAATTCTAACCCTAGACCTAACCCTAACCATAGCCCTAAAATATCCATAACCTTAGTCCTATCTGTATCTCTAATCCTATCCATTACCTGTACCATATCTTTAACCAAATTCTATCCCTAGGCCTAACTCTAATTCTATGCCTTACCCTAACCCTGTCCATTATACTAAACCTAACCTGAACCTGAAACTTAACCATATCCATTACTCTAAACTTAATGCTAATTTCAGCCTTAACCCTAAACCTTAACTTAACCCATACCTTAATCCTAACTCTGACCCTAATAATACCTCTAGCTATAAACCTGACCCTAACCCTCAATGTAACCCTTACAATAGACCTGGTCATAAACTTAAACCTAAAATTATCCCTAACCATAAGCCTACAACTGACATTAGCCATAGACCTAATCCTAGCCCTAACACTAGCACAAACACTACCACTAATACTAGCCCTAATACTAGCCTTAATCCTAATCCTAACCTTAACAAGAGCCCTAACCCTAATTTTATCCCATGCCTAGCCCAAAATGTCGCTGTAACATCATACCTTACCCTAACCCTAATGCTAACCCTAACACTAGTCCTAACTCTAGGCCAAAATCTAACACTAAACTTAGGGCTAATCCTAGCCCTAAATTAACCCTAATCCTAAACCTAATTCTATCCCTAGCCCTAAGACTAACTATAGCTCTCACCCTAGCCCTATCCCTAGTTCAAAACCTATTCCTTACCACAACCCAAAGCCTAACCTTATCCCTAACCCCAACCCCAACTCTAACCACCATCCAAGCCCTAAACCTGGTTGTAAACCCTAAACTTAATCCCAAACCTCACCCTAACACTAGCCCTAAACTTAATGCTGATTGGAAAACTAGCTCTAACCCTACCCTAGCCCTAAAACAACACTGAGCCATAATCCTAACCCTAATTGTTAACCTAAACCAAACATTAACCTTACACCTATCCCTAAACTTAGCCCTAATTTGAATCCTAACCATAACCATAGAAATAACCCTGACCCTGACTGGGACCATAACAGTACCCCTAGCACTAAACATTGCCAACGCTAACCCTAGAACTAGCCCTAATCAGAAAACTAGTTCTCTCATTAGCCATAGCCCTAATGCTGACACAAATCCTAGCCTAATCCTAGCCCTTACACTAACCCTAACCCTAACCCTACCTCTAACAATATCCCTTATACTAAGCCAAACCCTCTCCCTAATGTTACTCTAGTCTTAAACTTAATCCTTAGCCTACCCCAAACCCCAACCCTATTACTAGTACTAAACCTAGCCCTCATTCTTGCTTTAACCCTAATCCTAAGGCTGACCCTTATTCTGATCCTAACGATAACCCTAGATCTAAACCTGACCCTAACCCTAAACCAAACTCTAACACTACTCTTACAGGTTAAACTATACTTAAACCTAACAGTACCACTAGCAATAGACCAAACCTAATCCTAAATAGAGTCATAAATCTAGCCTAAGCCCTAAAATCCTAGCACTAGCCATAATAATAATCTTTAACCTAACGTAAAGACTGAGCCTATCACTAGACCAAATGCTAGTCCTGATTGTGGCCTAAACCATAAAACTAATCCTAACCCAACAATGACCCTTAACCTAATGGAAACCCTAGCTCTAAACCCTATCCTAAACCAAAACCTAACACTAACATAGACTTATCCAAAACCCTGAACCTAACACTAGCTATAAACATACCCCTAGCTCTTACATTACCCATAGCCCTAACATTAGCCTTAAACATCACACAATACCTAGGCTTTATCCTAGCCCTAAACCTAGCCCTAATCATAACTGCAACCATAACCTTAGACCTAACCCTAAGGCTAACCCTCACCGTAGCCTTAACCCTAGCTCAAACTCTAATCTTTAGCCTAAAGATAACCCTAACCCTAAACCAAACCCTAGCCATGACTCAAAACCTAACCCTTGTCCTAGCCCTATCCCTAGCTCAAATGCCTACACTTACCCTAAACCTAACCCTAACATTAACCCTAGGCCTAAACCTAAACCTAACCTTAACCATAGCCCTAACCTTAGCTCTAACCCTATCCATTACCCTAAAGATAAGCCTAATCCAAATGATATCCCTATGCCTAAAGATAACCCTATCACTAACACTAACCCTATCTATTACTCAAAAACTAACCGGAACCATAAAACTAATTCTATCCATTACCCTATTCGTAACCCTAACCCTAAAGCTAATTCAATCCTTAACCCTAAAACTTAACCTAAACCAAACCCTACCCAGAACCTGACCCTAATAATACACCTAGCTTTAAATTGACACTTACCTAAACGTAACCCTTACACTAGACTTAGCCGTAACCTAAACCTAAAACTAACACTAACCATAAATCTAGAACTGACATTAACCCTATCCCTAATCCTAGCCCTATCTCTAACAGAAACCCTCATCCTAGCACTAAACATAGCCTTAATCCTAACACTAATTCTAACCCTTGCCCTATCCCTAAACCTAGCAATAACTTCATTCCTTCCCCTAACCCTAACCCTAACCCTAGGCCTAACCATAACACTAACCCTAGCCCTAAATCTAGCCCTAATTTAGCCCTAACCTTAAACCTAACCCTAATCCTAGCCCTAAGACTAACTCTAACTCTCGTCCTAGCCCAATTTCTAGTTCTAACTCTATCCGTTAATAACTAGCTCTAACCTTAGTCCTAAACCTAGCCATAGCCCTAAACCTAGATCTAAACATAACAGTAAACCTAAGCCTAAACCTCACAATACCACTAGTGCCAACACTAATCCTAAAAGTAGCCCTAGCTGTAAAACAAAACTGTGACAAAGCCCTAACTCTAACCCTAACCAAACCATAATCCTAGACTTGACATTAGACCTACCCCTAATTCTTATTCTAATGCTTACACAAATCCTAACCCTACACATAGCCTTAACCCTAGCCCTAAATCGAGTCTATCCCTAACTCTGACCAGTAACACAGATTTTGACTCTGATGGTAACACAAACCCTATCTCTAATCATCACCCTAAACCTAAACCTAATCTACACACTAGATTTAGACATAATGCTAAACTTAACACTAGAATTATCATAACCCTAGTTCTAACAATAGCCCTAGTCCTAATAGCCCTAACCTAACTCAAAACATAGACCTAATCAGAGCCCTAACCCTAGCTTTAACCCTAGCCCTAACATTAACCCTAGCCCTAACACTTAACATAAACCTAACTAACCTGAACCTAAATAAGACCTAAACCTAACTAAACCTAAACCTTGTCCTAACCCGAAATCTAACCCAAACCATAGCCCTAATCCTAACCATAATCCTATCCATATCCCTAGCTCTAATCCTATCCATTAACCTAACCATAAAACTAACCAAATTCTAACCCTAGGAATAACCCTAACCAAAGCTCTATCCTAACCATAACCCTAGTCCTAACTGTAGCTCTAATCCAAACTATTATCCTAACCATGACCCTAACCGAATTCTATCCCTAGGCCTAAATCCAACCCTATCCCTAATCCTAAACCTGTCCATAACTCTAATTCTAACCTTAACCCTAAAACTATCCCTAATGCTAATTTGAGCCCTAAGCCTAATCCTTAACCTAACACATATCCTAACCCTAACTCTGACCCTAATAATACCCCTAGCTGTAAACCGGACCCTAAACGTCAACCTAACAATTACAATAGACTTGGCCATAATCTTTAGCCTAAAACTATCGCTAACCATAATGCTAGACCTTACATTAGCCATATCCCTAATCCTAGCCCTAACCCTAATACAAATCCTAGCCCTAATCCTATCCCTAAGCCTAGCCTTAATCCTAACCCTAACATTAACCCTAGCCCTAACCCTAATTTTATGTTTTGCCCTATCCCTAAATGTAGATGTAACATCATACCTTACCCTAACCCTAATGCTAACCCTAACCCTAGCCCTAAACCTAGGCCTAAACCTACCACTAACCATAGCTCTAATCTAGCCCTAATTTAGCCCTAACCATAAACCTAACACTATGCCTAGCCCTAAGACTAACTCTAACCCTTGCCCTATCCCTATCCCCAGTTCTAAACATATTCGTTACCATGACCCAAACCCTATCCATATCCCTAGCCCCAAGCCTAGCCCTAACCTTCACCCTAGCCCTAAACCTGGATATAACCCTAACCTTTAGCCTAAAGCTAAAACTAGCACTAACCCAAATGATAATTGGAAAACTAGCCCTAACACTACCCTAGCCCTAAAACAAAATCGAGCCATAACTCTAACCCCAACCCTTAACCTAAACCAAACACTAACCCTACACCTAGCCCTAAACGTAGCCCTAATTTGAATCCCAATTCTAACCCTAGAAGTAACCCTGACCCTTACTCAGACCCCAAAGTAACCCTAGCTGTAAACATTGACCTAATGCTAACCCTAGAACTAGCCCTAATCAGAGCCTAGTTCTTTCATTAGCTGTAGCCCTAATGCTAACACAAATCCTAACCGTATTCCGAGCCCTAAACCTGGGTTTAACCCTAACCCCAACCCTAACCCTAACCCTAACGCTAACCCTAACTCTACCTCTAACCCTATCCCTTACCCTAAGCCAAATCCTCACCCTAATTCTACCCTAGTCCTAACCATAATCCTTAGCCTACCTCAAACCCTATCTGTTTTACTAGTCCTACCCTAGCCCTCATTCTAGATCTAACCTTAACTCTAACCATGACCCTTATTCTGACCCTAACACTAACCCTAGGTCTAAACACGACACCCTGAAGTGAACCCTAATCCTACCCCTACTGGTAAACTTATACCTAAACCTAACAGTAACACTAGCACTAGAACAAACCTAATCCTAAATAGAGTCATAAATCTAGCCTTAGCCCTAAAGAAAAAACCTAGCACTATTCCTAACAATAACCATTAACCTAACGTAAAGACTAACTCTATCCCTTTACCCAATGCTGGTCCTAAATCTGGCTCTCACCCTAAACCTAACCCTAACCCGACAATGACAGTTACCCTAAAACAAACCCTAGCTCTAAATCTTATCATAACCCCAAACCTAAATAGAACACTAGACTTATCCATAACCCTAACCCTAAAACTAGCCATAACCATATCCCTAGCTCTTACATTACCCATAGCCCTAATGCTAGCCATAAATCTCACACAAATGTAGCCCTTATCCTAGCCCTAAACCTAGCCCTTATTGTAACCCCAACCAGAAGCCTAGAACTAATACTAACCCTAACCCTTGCCCTAACCCTAATTCTAGCTCAAACTCTAACCTTAATCTAAACATAACCCTAACCCTAACCCTAACATTAGCCCTCACTCTAACCCTAACCCTCATGCTAGCCCTAAACCTAGCTGAAACGCTAACACGTACACCAAAACTAACCCTGACACTAACCCGAGGCCTAACCCTAACCCTAGTCCTAATTATAACTTTAAAACTAGCCTTAACTTTGCTCTAACCCTATCCATTACCCTAAAGATAAGCATAACCCAAATGCTAACCCTACACCTAACACTAACACTATTGCTAACACTAACCCTATTCATTACTGTAAACCTAACCTGAACCCTAAACCTAACCCTATCAATTACCGTAACCATATCCCTAATGCTAATTCAACCCTTAACCCTGAATCTTAACCTAAACCAAACCCTACTCAAACCCTGACTCTAATAATACACCTAGCTTTAAAACTGACCCTTAACCTAAACCTAAACGTTACACTAGACCTATCCATAAACTAACCCTAAAATTAATCATAACCATAAATTCAGACTTCACAATAACCCCAGCACTAATCCTAGCCCTCACCCTGACACAAACACTAGTCCTAATCTTAGGCCTATACCTAGTCTTAATCCTAATCCAAACCATAACTATAGCCCTATCTCTAATTTTAACCCTCGCCCTAGACCGGAACTTAGGTATAACCCCATCCTTTCCCCTAACCCTATCACTAACCCTAACCCTAACAGTAACCATATCTCTAGTGCTAACCATAGGCCTAACCCTAACACTAACCCTAGCACTAATCCTATCCCTAATTTAGCCCTAACCCTAACTCTACCCCTAACCTTGGCCTAAGACTAACTCTATCTATCCCCAGCCCTATTTCTAGTTCTAACCCTATCCACTACAATGAACCTAACACAAGCCCTAAGATTAGCCCTAAACCTAGCCCTATTTCCTTCCATAGATCTAACCATAACTCTACATTTGACCCCAACCCTAAGCTTAATCCTCAACCTACCACTAGACCTAACACTATCGCTAATCCTAAAACTAGCCGTAACCCTAGCCTTATCCCTTAAACAAAACCGAGCCTTTGCCCTAACCCTAAATGTTAACCTAAACCAAACCCTATCCCTAAACCTACCCATAACCTTCTACCTCTAATTCATGTCCTAGTCCTAAAATTAACCCTGACCTTGACTTATATTCTAACACTAATCTTAGTTCTAAATATCACACTAACCCTAAAGATAATGCTAACACTAGATCTAGACCAATTACTAACTCTAATCATAACCTTAGATCTTAAATTAGCCATAGCCCTAACCCTAGCCCTACACCTAACAGAAAAACTAGCACTAATCTGAGCCCTAACACTAGAAATAAACCTAAACCTAAACCTAACTTTAGCCCTAACCCTAAGACTAACCTGAGACCTAAACCTAGCCCTAACTCTATCACTTACCCTAAGCCAAACCCTATCCATAATGCTAACCTTAGTCCTAATCCTAATCCATAGCCTAATCCAAACCCTAACCATATTACTAGTCCTAAATCTAGCCTTCATTCTAGCTCTTACCCTAACTCAAATCCTTACCCTAACACAAACTCTCAGTCTAAATCTGATCCTACCCCTAAACCAAACCCTAAAACTAGCCCTACCAGTAAACTTATACCTAAACCTAACCCTGACACTAACCCTAGACCTAAGCCTAATCCGAAATATAGCCATAACTATAGACCTAGACCTAAAAAAACCCTGAGTCCTAGCCCTAACATAATCCTTAACCTAAAGCAAACACTAACCCAATCCTTAGACCTAACTCTAGTCCTAATTCTGGTTTCACCTTAAACCTAACTCTAACCTGAACACTGACCCTAACACTAACACTAAACCAAGCTCTATACCTGAACCTAACCCAAAACCTAAACATAACACTAGACATAGCCATAACTCTAACCCTAAAACTAGCTCTAATCAAAACATACATCTTACATTACACATAGCCTTAACCCTGGGCCAAAACCTAACATAAAACCTAGCCCTAATCTGAGGCTTAAGCCTACCCTAAGCATAACCATAATCCTAAATGTAGCCCTAACCCTAACCCTTGCCTTACACATAACGCTAGCTCAAAGCATAACCCTTAGCCTAAACATAACCCTAGACCTATTCCTAAATCTAAACCTAAACTTAGCCCTAATCCTAACCTTAACCCTAGTACTAACCCTAGCTCTAACCTAACAGTATCCTAACCCTAACCCTAACACTAATAATAACCCTAGCCCTAAACCTAAACCTATCTCTAACCCTAATCATAAACCTAAACCTTGACCTAACCCTAAACCTAAACCTTGCCATAAACTTAACTGTAAACCTTACCATAAATCAAAACTAAACCTATTCCTAAACCTAGATTTAACCATAACCTAAACTGAACCCTAAACCTAATCTTTCATCTAATCCAATACATTACTCTAAATCTAACCCTAACCTTAATGAAAACCCTAGCCCTAACCACAATCATAACCCTAACCATAACTATAACCATAAACCAGACCTAACAATAAACCTAACACTCCCCCAAGCCCTAACCATAGTTTAATCCCTATCCCTTACCCCAAACCTAACACTAGCCATAGCCCTATCAATAACGCTAATTCTAGCCCTAAACCTAACACTAAACCTAGCCGTTATCCTCGCCCTAATTTAGCCCTATCCCTAACCCTAACCCTAACACTAGAATTAAGACTAACTATAATTCTTACACAAGAGCTATCCCTACTTCTAACCCTAAACCTAAACCAAGCTCTAAAACTTATCATAACCCTTGCACTATCCTTAGCTCTAGTTCTAATTCTAGATCAAAACCTATCTCTAAAAGTAACCCTAAACTGATGCCTCAGCCTAACCCTGAAACTAGCTCTAACCCTAATGCTAATGCTAAAATAAGCTGTAACCCTAGCCCTAGCCCTAAAACAATACCGAGCCATACCCCTAACACTAACACAAACCCTAACCCTACACCAGCCCTAACCCTATCCCTAATTTGAAACATAACCCTAACCCTAAACATAACCATGACCCTGACTCATATCCAAACACTAAACCTAGCTCTTAATATCACCCTAACTTTAAACCTAACCCTAACACTAGACATAGCCCTAATCGTAACTCTAGTTCTTACAATAGCCATAACCATAACACTAGCCCTAACCATAATACAAAACTAGCCATAACCAAAGCCCTAACACGAGCTTTAACCCTAAACCTAACCATAACACAGGTCCTAACCCAAGCTCTAAACCTATCCCTTACCCTAAACCAAACCCTCACCCTAATGCTAACCATATTCTTACCACTAATCCTACACCTAACCAAATCTGTAACTCTATAACTAGTCCTAACTCTAGTCTTCATTCTAGATCTAACCATAACCCAACCCTAACCCTATCCCTGACCATTATTCTGACCCTAACACTAATCTTAGGTCTAAATCTAAACCTAACCCTAAACCGAAACCTAACACTAGCCCTACTGGTAAACTTATACCTAAACCTAAACCTAATACTAGACCTAGACCTAAACCTAATCCTAAATCTAGTTATAACTATAGCTCTAGACCTAAAGACAAACGAGACCTAGCCTTAACAATAAACTTTAACCTAACCCAAACTCTAACCCCACCTCTAGACCTAACCCTAGTCCTAATTCTGGCTTTAACACTAATCATTACCCCACGCGAACACTGTCCCTAACACTAACACTAAATCTAGCTCTAAACTTCACCCTAACCCTAACTAACCCTAAAACTACACCTAGCCCTAGCATTATCCATTAAACTAGTCCTAATTCATTACACTAGTTCTTATATTAGCCATAGCTCTAACCTATTACAAAAGCTAGCCCTAATCTAAGCCCTACCAAAGCTTTAACCCTAAAGATAACTCTAACAATAACCCTGGCCCTAACCATAACCCTAAGCCTAGTCCTAGACCTAATTCTAACCTTAACCCTAGCCCTAACCCTAGCTCTGACCCTATTCATTACCCTAAGATTACTATAATCCTTATGCTAACCCTAGGCGGAACCCTAATCCTAGCACTGGCCTTAACCCTGTCTATTAACCTACAACTAACCTGAACCCTAAACCTAACTGTGCCATTACCAGATCCCTAAACATAAGACTAATTTGAACCCTAAACCTAAACCTTAACTTAACAGAAACCCTAAACTTGACCCTGACTCTAATAATACCCATAGCTCCCAAACTGGCCCTAACAAGAAATTTAAACTTTACAGCAGACCTAGCCAGAAACCTAACCCTAAAACTATCCCTAACCATAACCTATACCTGACATTAGCCCTAGCTCTAATCCTAGCCCTAACCCTAAAACAAAACTTAATCCACATCCTAGCCATGAACCTCGCCTTAATCATAACCCTAACCCTAATGTTAGCCCTAACCTTAACTCTAAATCTCACCCTAGTCCTAAAATAAGCTATATTCCCATCTCTTACCCTAAACCTAACCCTAAACCTAAACCTAACACTAACCCTAGCCTTAACCCTAGGCCTAACCCTAACACTAATCCTAGTCCTAATTTAGACCTATCCCTAACACTAACCCTAGCCCTAAGACTAACTTTAACTCTCACACTAGCCCTATACCTAGTTCTAACCCTATCCCTTAACATCACTATACACCTAGCCCTAAACGTAGCCCTACCCTAGCCCTATACTTAGCCCTATCTCAAAACCTAGAACTCAACTGATCTGTAAATTTAACCATAACCCTAACACTAAATCTAACCATAACCCTACTCTTATCACTAATCCTTAACCTAAGCCTAAATCTCACACTTACACTAGCCCTAACTCTAAGAGTAATCTTAAAACTAGCCCTAACTCTACCCCTAGCCCTGAAACAAAACCAAGACATAGCCCTAACCTTAACCAATATCCTAAACCAAAACCTAAACCTACATCTAGCCCTAACCCTATCACTAATTATAGTCTAACACTAACCAAAATACTAATCCTGACCCTGACCCTAACTCTAACCCTGGCTCTAAACATCATTATCACCATGTACCTAACATTAACACTAGACCAAGACTAGACCTAACTCTAACTCTATAACTAGCTGTAATCATAAATCTACTTCATACATTAGCTGTAGCCTTAACCCTAGCCCTAACCTAACCCAAAACCTAGCCTTAATCCGAGTCCTAAACCTAGCTTTAACCCTAAACTTAAACCTAACACTAACCCAAACACTAGCTTTAATCCTATACATAACCCTACCCCTAACCTTAGGGCTAACCATATCCATAACCCTAATGATAATCTTAACCCTTCTGATAACCCTAGGCCTAACCCTAACCCTATACATTACACTAAACCAAACCTAAACCCTAAACCTAACCCTGTCATTACCCTAACCCTAAATCTAACATTAATTCTAGCCCTGCACCTACACACTAACTTAATCCAAATCCTAGTCCTGACGCCGATTCTAAAAATAACCCTAGATCTAAACCTAACACTAACCAAAAAACTAACCCTTACACTGGACCAAGCCATAAACTTAACACTAAATCTATTCCTAACTGTAACCCTAGACCTGATATTAGCCATAGCCCTAATACTGTTCCTAAACCTAAAACAAATCCTAGTCCTCATCGTAGCCCTAAACATAGCCTTAATCATAACCCTAACCCTAACCCTAGTTCTAACCCTAATACTAACATTTGCATTGCCCTAAACTTAGCTATAACCAAATCCTTGGCCTAAACTAATCCCTAACTCTAACCCTAACCCTAATGGTAACCCTTGCTTTATTCTTAGCCCTAGCACTAACCCTAGATCAAAACTTAACTCTAAATATAACCCTAACTTGACGCCTAATCCTAATCCTAAAATTAGCCCTAACTCTAGCCCTAAGGTAACCCTAGCCATAATTTAGGCCTATCCCTAAACCTAACCATAACCCTAGGCCTAAGACTTACTCTAACTCTCACACTAGCCCTATCACTCGTTTTAACCCTGTCCCTTACCATAACACTAACCATAGCCCTAACTCTAGTACTAACCCTTGCCCTATCCTTATCCCTAGAATTAACTGTGGCAAAACGTAACTCTAAATTTAGCACTAACCCAAAGCCTAAGCCTACCCCTAACACTAGCCCAAACCATAATACTAATCCTAAAATGAGCCCTAACAATATCCCTATCCCTAAAACAAAACCGAGCCATAGCTCTAACCCTAACCATTAACCTAAACCAAACCCTAAATTTACACCTAGACCTAACCCTGGCCCTAAAATGAGTTGGAAGCCAAACCCTAAAACTAACCCTGAACCTGACACTGACCTTAACACTTCTAGCTCTAAAATATCACCCTAACCCTAAAATTAACACTAACACTAAACCTAGCACTAAACCCCTAAAACTAGCCCTAATTGTAAACCTAGTACTTACATTAGCAGGAATTCTAAGCCTTGCCCTAACATAACCCAAAACCTAGCCCTAATCCGATCTCTAACCATAGCTTTGGACCTAACCTAACCCTAACACTAGCCCTAATTGTGATCATAACTCTTAACTTTAAACTGATCTCTAACTCTATCCATTACCTTAACCATAACCCTAACCATAGTGATAACGCTAGGCATAAATCTAACCCTATCTGGAATTCTAACACTTTCCTTACACTAAACCTAACCTGAATCCTAAACCTAACCCTATCATTACACTAACCCTAATCCTAAAACTAATTTAAGCTAAAACTTGAAAACTTAACCTGTCCCAAACCCTTACACATACCTTGCCTCTTATAATACCCCTATCTCTAAACTTGAACATAAACCAACACCTATCCATTAGCCTAGATGAAGCCATAATCCTAATCCTAAAACTATCTTTAACCATAATTCTGTCCCTGAAATTAGCCCTAGCCCTAATGCTAGTCCTAACCCTAAAAACACACCTAGCCCTCATCCTAGCCCTAAAACTAGCCTTAATCATAATCTTAACTCTAGCCCTACACCTAACCCTAATTCTAACCCTCACCCTATTTCTAAACCTAGCTATAATGACATCCCTTACCCTAAATTTAACCTTAACCCTAACCCTAACACTAGGCTTAAGCTAAACACAAAACCTAGCCCTAATCCTAGCCCTAATTTAGCTCTATCTCTAACCCTATCCTAACCCTAGCCCTAAGACTAACTCTAAATATTGCCCTATCCCTATCCCTAGTTCTAACCCCATACGTTACTGTAAACCTAACACTAGCCCTAACACTTGCCCTAAAGTTGGTCCCAACCCTAACCCTAACTCTAAATCTAACCTTAAACCTAACCTTAAGCCTAACACTAACCCTAGCCCTAACCCTAATGCTAATCGTAAGACTAGCACTAACCCTAATCCTAGCAGTGAACCAAAACTGAATAATAGCCCTAAGCCTAAACCTTAACTTAAACCAAACACTAAAACTACACCTAAACATAAACCTATCCCTAATTCGAGTCTGAAGCCTCACCTTAAAACTAATCCTGACCCTGACTCATATCCTAACACTCACCCTAGATCTAAGCTCTGCCCTAAACTCAAACCGCACACTAATATTAACAATGGCCCTAATTCAAGTCTTAATGCTAACAATAAAACTAACCCTGACTTTGACTCCTATCCTAACAAGAACCGTAGCTATAAATATTACCCTAAGGTTAAACCTAACCCTAACCCTAAAACAAACCCTAATGGTACCTCTATTTCTTACATTAGCCTTAGCCCTATCCTAGCCCTAACCCTAACACAAAAACTAGTCCTAAACTGAGCCCTCAACCCAGCTTTAACACTAACTCTAACCCTAAACATAGCCCTAACTCTAGAACTAAATCAATCCCTTACCCTAAGCGAAACCCTAAATCTAAGACTAACCCTAGACCTATCCCTAGTTCTTAGACTAACCAAAATCCTAACCCTATTAATAGTCCTAACTCTAGCCTTCATTTTAACTCTAACACTTTCCCAAAACCCTAACCCTAACCCTGACTCTTATTCTGACGCTAACACTAATCCTAGATCTAACCCTAACCCCCATCCTAACACAAAATTTACCATAATCCTATCCCTAGACCTAACTCTGAACCTAACTCTCAGCCTAGCCCTAATCATAGATCAGAACCTAACACTTATGCTAAACATAACCATAAACCTAATCCTAGTTCTAACCCTCACCTTAACCCTAACACAAGACCTAATCCTAACTATAACCCTAGCCCTAAACTTAACTCTAACTATATCCATTACCCTAAAACTAACCCTTACAATAATGCTAACCCTATGCTTAACCCTAACCCTGTCGCTTTCCCCAAACCTATCAATTACCCTAAACTTACCCTGAACCGTAAACCTAACCCAATGATTACGCTAACCCTAACACTAAAGCTAATTCAAGCCTTAACCTAACCTCAAATCTAAACCCTATCACTGACCATGACCCTAATAATTCACCTAGCTATAAACCTGACTCTTACCCTACCTAATTCTTACACTAGACCTAGCCATAAATCTAACCCTAAAACTATTCCTAAACTTAACCCTAGACCTGATATTAACACTAGCCTTAATCCTAGTCCTAACCTTAACACAAACCCTACCTCTTATCCTAGCCCTAAACATAGCCTTAATTTTATCCCTAACCAAAACCCTAGGCCTAAACCTAACACTAAACCTAGCCTTAATCTTAGCCCTAATTTAGCCTTATCCCTAACCCTATCCCAAAACCTAACTCTACCTCAAAGTCTAACTCTAACTCTCACTCTAACCCTAACCCTAGTTCTAACTCTATCATTTACTAGAACCCTAATCCTAGTCCTAACCCTTGGTGTAACACTAGACCTATTCATAGCCCTGGCCATAACCCTAGATCTAACCCTAACTATAAATCTAACCCTAAACCTAAGCCTAAACCTAAACCTAACACTAGTCCTAACGCTAATACTAATCCTAAAACTAGATCTAACTCTAGCTCTAGCCCTAAAACAAAACCGAGTCATAGACATAACCTTAACCCTTAACCTAAACCAAACCCTAACTCTACACCTAGCTCTAACATATCCCTAATTCTAGTCCTAATTCTAACCCAAATACTAACCCTGACCCTGATTCTGACCCTAACATTAACCCTGGCTCTAAACATCATCATCACCGTAAACCTCAACCTAACACTATTCCTAGCCCTATCTCTAACCCTATATCTAGCACTAATCATAACCCTACTTCATACATTTGCCATAGCCTTAACACTAGCCCTAACCTAACCCAAAATCTACCCTTAATCCGAGTCATAAATCTAGCTTTAACCCTAAACTTAAACCTAACCCTAATCCCAAACTAGCACAAATCCTATACATAACACTAGCCCTAACCTTAGGTCTAAACCTACCCATTACCCTAACAATAACCGTAACCCTTAAGGTAACCCTAGGCCTAACCCTAACCCTATCTATTACACTAAACCAAACCAAAACCCTAAAACTAACCCTGTCATTACCCTAAACCTAAACCCTACCTAACCCAAACCCTAACCCTGATACTGACCCTAAAAATAACCCTAGATATAAACCTGAATCTTACCCTAAACCTTATACTTACACTGGACCAAGCCGTAAATCTAACACTAAATCTAGCCCTAACTGGAACCCTAGACCTGACATTAGCCCTAGCTCTAATACTATCCCTAACCCTAATACAAAACCTAAACCTCATCCTAGCCATAAACCTAGTTTTAATCATAACCCGAAACCTAACTCTAGCCCAAACCCTAATAATAACACTTTCCCTTGCCATAAACCTAGATAAAACCACATCCCTTACCGTAAACTTAACCCTAACCCTTGTCATCACCATTGCCCTATCCTTAGCCCTAGCTTATACACTGGATTGAAACCTAACTTTAAATCAAACCCTAACTCGATGCCTAAGCCTAAAACTGGCCCTATCCCTGATGCTAATTCTAAAACTAGCCCTAACCCTAGCCCTAACACTAACCCTAGCCGTAATTTAGCCCTATCCCTAACCCTAACCCTAACCCTAGCCCTAAGAATAACTCTAACTCTCACACTGGCCCTATCACTCCTTCGAATTCTATCACTTCCCATAAAACTAACCTTATCACAAATCCTAGTCCTAACCTTTGCCCTATGCTTAGCCCTAGAACTAACCTAAGATAAAAACCTAACTCGAAATTTAACCCTAAAATGAAGCCTAAGCCTAAATCTAAGACTAGCCCTAACCCTAACAGTAATCCTAAAAATTTCCCTAACCCTAACCCTAGCCCTAAAAGCAAACCAAGCCAAATCTCTAACCCTAACCCTTAACCTAAACCAAGCCCTAACCCTATACCTAGCCCTAACCTCAGCTCTAATTCGAGTTTTAAGCCAAATCCTAAAACTAACCCTGACCCTTACTCTGACCAAACACTAACCCGAGGTCTAAATATCACCATAAACCTAACCCTAAACCTAACAGTAAACCTAGCCCTAAAACACTAAAGTTAGCCATAATCATAACTCTAGAACTTACATTAGCTATAAACTTAACCCTAGCACTAACTTAACCCAAAACCTAGCCCTAATCATAATCATAACCCTAAACCTAAACTGAATTCTAACTTTATCCATTACCATAACCATAACCCTAAACCTAATGCTAATTTGAGCCCTAACTTTAAAACTTAACCTATCCCAAACCCTACCCCGAAACTTGACCCCAATAATACCCCTAGCTCTAAACCTGATGTTAACCATAAGTTAACCCTTACACTAGATGTACCCATAATCTTAACCCTAAAACTGTCGTTAACCATAATTCTGGACCTGAAATTAGCGCTAGCACTAATTCTGCCTGAACCAAAAAAAAAAATAAAAATAAAAAAAAAAAATAAAACTAGCCCTCATCCTAGGCCTAAACCTAGCCTTAATCATAACCCTAATTCTAACCATAGTCCTAACCGTAATTCTAACACTTACCCTACCTCTAAACCTAGCTATAAAGCCATCCCTTACCCCAGAATTTGCCCTAACTCTAAACTTAAACTCTAAACTCTAACCCTAACCCTAAACTTAAACCTAATGCTAATCCTAGGCTTAAATTAAACACTAACCCTAGCCCCAATCCTAGCCATAATTTAGCCCTGTCTCTAACCCTAACCCTAACCCTAGCCCTAAGACTACTCTCACCCTAGCCCTAGCAGTAGTTCATACCCTATCCCTTACCCTAACCCTAAACCTTGCCATAACCCTTGCAGTATCCTTACTTCTAGCCCTAACCCTAGATCTAACCCTAATTCCAAATTTAACCCTAACCCTAACACTAAGCCTAAGCCTAACACTAATACTAGCCTTAACCCTAGGACTAAAACAAAACCGAGTATGAGCCCTAACCCTAAAACTTAACTTAAACCAATACTAAAACTACAAATACCTAAACCTAGCCCTAATTCGAGTCCTAACCCTAACCTTAAAACCAACGATGACCCTCACTCATATACTAACACTCACTCTAGCTCTAAATACTGCCCTCACCTTAAACTGAGCCCTAACAATAACCCTAGCCCTAATTCTGGTCCTAACTCTAACCCTAAACTAAGCCTGACCTTTACTTCTATCCTAACATGAACCCTAGCTATAACTATCACCCTAACCTTAAACCTAACCCTAACACTAAAACTAACCCATACCCTAATCCTAGCCTAAACTATAGGTCTAACACTAGACCTATTCATAGCCCTAGCAGCAACCCTAGATCTAACCCTAAGTCTAAATCTAAACTTAACCTTTAGCCTAAACCTAATCCTAAAACCAACGCTAACCCTAAGGCTAATCCTAAAACTAGCACTATCCCTAGCCCTAAAACAAAACCAAGCCATAGACCTAACCGTAACCCTTAATATAAACTAAGCCCTAACCCTCCACTTAGCTATAACTCTAGCCCTAATTCGAGTTTTAAGCCAAACCCTAAAACAATACAAACCCTAATTCTAGCCCTAGCTTTAATTTTTTCCCTAGTTCTTAGACTAACCAAAACCCTAACCCTATTACGCTATAAACCCTGACCCTGACTCTGAACTTAACACTGACCCTAGCTCTAAACATCATCCTAACCCTATACCTAAACCTAACTATAGACCTAGCCCTAACCCTAACCCTAAATTTAGCCCTAATCACAACCCTGGTACTTACATTAGCCGTAACCCTGAACCTAGCCTTAACTTAACTCAAAACCTAGCCTTATTCTGAGCACTATCGCTAGATTTACCCCTAACCCTAACTTTATCACTAATCATAAGTATAACCCTAGCCGTAACCCTAGATTTAACCCTAATACTAACCCTAACCCTATGCATAACCCTATCAATACTCATAACATTAACCATAGCTGTACACCTATCTCTAACCCTATCCATTACCCTAACCTTAACCTTAACCCAAATGCTAAACCTGGGCCTAAACCTAACTGTATCCCTAATCCTAACCCTATCCATTACCCTAAACCTAACCTGATACCTAAACCTAACACTATCTTTACCCTAATCCTAACTCTAATGCTAATTCAAGACCTAACATTAAGCATTAACCTATCCAAAACATTAATCACAACCCTGACCCTAATAGTACCCTTAGGTCTAAACCTGAACTTAAGCCTCAACCTAACACTTACACTGGTCGTAGCCATAAACCTAACCCTAAAACTATTTTTAACCATAACACAAGACTTGAAATTAGCCCTAGCCGTAATCCTATCCCTTAACCTAGGCTTAATACTAACCCAAAACAAACCCAAGCACTAACCCTTATTCTATTTTTCTCCCTTGCCCCAAACCTACCTATAAGCTCGTCCTGTATCTAAAAATTAACCATAACCCTAAACCTAACTCTAACCCTCGCCCTAAACCTAGGCCTAACACAAAACCTAGTGCTAATCCTAGCCTTTATTTAATCCTATCCTAACCCTAAACTTAGCCATAAGGCTAACTCTAACTCTTGCCCTAGCCCTAGCCCTAGCCCTAGTTCTATCCTTAGCCTTAATGCTAACCATAGATCTAAGCCCTTATCTAAATCTAAACCTAACTCTTAATATAACTGCAACAATAAGCCTAAACCAAACACTAACACTACCCCTAACCATAACACTAATCCTAAAACTTGCCCTCTCCCTATCCCTAACCATAAACCAAAACCAAGCCATAGCCCTAATCCTAACCCTTAACCTAAATCAAACCTTAACCCTACACACCTATCCCTAAAACTACCTCTAAAACTAACCCTGACCCTGACACTGACCCTAACACTAATCCTAGCTCTAAAAATCACCCTAACCTTAAATTAACCCTAACATTATTTTTACCCTTAACCTAGCCTAAAACTGGCCTTAATCATAACCCTAGTTCATACATTAGTCATTGTCCTAAACTTAGCCCAAACCCTAACACAAATTCTAACCCAAATCCTAGCCCTAACCTTAGCTTTAACCCTAATGCTAGTCTTAACCCTAACCCATACACTAGCCCTAAGCCTAACACTAACCCTATTTCTTACATTAAGCCAAACCCTAACCCAAACACTAACCGTAGTTCTAATCCTTAGTCTAACTTAAACTATAACCATAATTCTAGTCTTAACCCTAGCCCTCTTTATACCTCTAAACTTAATTCTGACACTCAGCTGACCCTAACAGTAACCCTAGTTCTAAACCTGACCCTAACCCTAAACCAAATCCTAATACTAGCCCTACTGGTAACACTAAACCTATACCTAAGCCTAACACTAGAACTAGACCCAAAGCTAATCCTAAATATAGCTATAACTCTAGCCCTAGACCTAAACAAAAACCTAGCACTAGCCCTAACAATAACCCTTAACATAAACCGAACACTTACCCTACCCCGAGAACTAAACCTATTGCTAATTTTGGCTCTAATCCTAACCCTAAACCTATCCCTAAAACTGACCATGATTCTAACACTGAACCAAACTTTAAACCTGACACGAACCCAAAACCTTGACCTAACACTAGACCTTGCCATAACCCTAACCCTAAAACTAGCCCTAAACATAAACCTAGTTCATATATTACACATTTTCCTAAACCTAACACAAAACCTAACACAAAATCTAGCCCTAATCCTAGGCCTAAACTTAGCTGTAAGCATAACCCTAAGCCTAACCCTAGCCCGAAACCTAGCCATAACATATGCCTTGCCTTAGATTTAACCCTAGCTATATCCTAAACCCTAACACTAACCCTATCCCTAACACTAATCCTAACGTTAAACCTAGCCTGAACTTTATCTCTAACTATATCCATTACCCTAACCCTTACTCTACCCCTAATTAAAACTCTATCCCTAACACTAAACCTAACTCTAACCATAAATGTAAACCTAGACCTAAACCTAAACCTAACCCTCACCCTAGCCCTAACCCTAGCTCAAACACTAACCCTTACCCTAACCTAATAATAAACCTAGCCCTAAACCTAACATTTACCCTAACTCTAAAACTTACCCTAAATCACACCCTATTCCTATCCCTAAACCTAGCCCTAATCCTAGACTTAATCCAAGCCATAACCTAGCCCTAACCCTAGCTATAAACCTGTCCATTACACTAAACATAACTCTAACCCTAATGCTAACCCTAACCCGATTGCTAAACCTAACCCATCCATTACTCTAAACCTTAACTGAAATCTAAACTAAACCTTTCCATTATGCTAACCCTAAACCTAACCCTAAGTCTAATTCGAGCCCTACACCATAAACCTTTAGCTAAACCAAATGCTAATCCTGACCCTGACCTTGTCCTTGAACCTAATTATAAGCCTAGCCCTAAAGCTGACCTTTAACCTAAACCTTTAATCAAAACCTAACTCTTACACTGGACCTAGCTATAACCTAACACTAAATATATCCTTAACATTAACCCTAGATCTGATATTAGCCCTATATCTGGTCCTACCTTAATCCTGACAGAAACCCTAGCCCTTAACCTACCTTAATCCTAAACTGAACCATAACCCTATGCCTAATCCTGATTATAACCCTCACCCTAGCCCTAAAGCTAGCTATAACCACATCCATTCCCCTAAACTTAACCTTAATACCAATGCTATCTCTAATGCTAGCCCAAACCCTTGGTATAAACCCAACACTCACCCTAGCCTTAATACTAGCCCTAATTTAGCCCTAACCTTAACACTAAACCTAGAACTAATCCTAGCCCTAATTTAGCCCTAACCCTAACCCAAATCCTAACCATAAGACTACTACTAAGACAAACTCTAATTCTTCCCAGAGCCATATCCGTATTTCTAATCATATTCGTTACCATAACCTAACCCTCGTCCTAACCCTAGCCCTAGCCCTAACCCTAGATCTAACCCTAACTCTAAATCTAACCCTAACTCTAAACCTAAACCTCAACCTAACACTAGCCCTAACCCTGATGCTAATCCATAATCTAGCCATAACCATAGCCCTAGTCCTAAAACAAAGCCAACCTATATCCCAAACCCTTAACATAAAGGGTTAGAGTAAGGTTTAGGGTTAGGGTTAGGGTTTGTGTTAGGATTTGGGTTAGGGTTAGGTTTCCAGTTAGGGTTAGGTTTAGGGTCATAGTTAGGGTTAGGGTTAGGTTTAGGGATAGTGTTAGGGTTAGAGCTAGGTTTAGGGTTATGGTTTGTGTTAGGGTTATGGTTATGGTTAGGATTTGTGTTAGGGTTAGGTTTAGGATTATGGTTGGGTTATGGTTAGAGTTAGGGTTATGTTTAGTGTTAGGATTAAGGGTAGGGTTAGGGTTAGGGTTAGAGTTAGGGTTGGTGTTAGTGTTAGGGTTAGGGTTAGTGTTAAATATAGGATTAGTGTTAGGTTTAGGGTTAGGGTTAGTGATAGGTTTAGGATTATGTTTAGGGTTACCGTTAGGGTTAGGTGTAGGTTTAGTGTTTGGGTTAGTATTAAAATTATGGTTAGGATTGGGTAAATGTTAGGGTTAGGGTTACGTTAGGGTTAGGATTATGGTTTCTGTTAGGTTTTGTGTTAGGATTATGGTTAGAATTAGGGACAGGGTTGAGGTTAGGGTTAGGGTTACAATTAGGGTTAGGGTAAGTGCTCGTTTTTGGTTTAAGGTAAGGGTTAGTGTAAGGGTTAGTGTTAGTGTTAGTGTTAAGGTTAGGGATAGGTTTAGGGTTAGGATTAGTTTTTGGTTTAGGGTTAGATTCAGGATTAGTGTTGGGGTTAGGTTAAGGGTTAGTGTTATGGTTAGTGTTAGGTTAAGGTTAGGGTTAGGGTTATGTTAAGGTTACGATTAGGGTTAGGTTTAGGTTTAGGTTTACGGTTCATGTTAGGGTTAATGTTAGGTTTATGTTAGGGTTAGGGTTAGGTTTGGGTTCATATTAGGGTAGGGTTAGGGATAGTGTTAGGTTTAGTTTTAGGGTTATGTTTAGACTTAAGGTTAGGGTTGCAGTTAGGGTTAGGTTTAGTGATAAGATTAGGGTTAGGGTTAGGATAAGAGTTAGGGTTAGGTTTTGCTTTAGGTCTAGGTTTGTATTTCCAGCCATATTTGATTATGTATATATGTTACTTAACATGATTTGTTTTTCTCTATGCTTAGTTTTTCCTTTACTGTAGTACCTCCCGCTGTTGGTTTTCATTGTTATTTTTCATTTCCTCTTCCTGTAATGTTTTGCCAAGGATAATTTGAAGAACTGGTTTTCTAGCTGCAAATTCTTTTAACTTTTGTTTATCGGGGAAGATTTTTATTTCATCTTCATTTCTGAAGCTTAATTTTGCTGGATACATGATTCTTGGTTGGAACACTTTTTCTTTCAGTGTTTAAAATATGTTTTTCCAGGATCTTCTAGCTTTCAGAGTCTGTGTTGAAAGATCAGCAGTTATCCTGATTGGTTTACCCCTAAATGTAATCTGCTTCCTCTCTCTTGTGGCTTTTAAGATTCTCTCCTTATTCTGTATGTTGGGCATCTTCATTACTATGTGTCTTGGTGTAGATCTCTTATGATTTTGTACATTTGGTGTCCTGTAGGCTTTTAGTATTTGGATTTATTTTTCACTTTTAAGTCTGGGAAGTTTTCTAGTATTATTTCATTGAATAGATTGCTCATTTCCTTGGTTTGGACCTCTATGCCCTCTTGTATCCCAATAACTCTTAGGTTTGGTTTCTTGATGTTATCCCATAATTCTTGGATGTTCTGCTCATGATTTCTTAACATTCTCTCTGAGCTGTCTATGTTATTTTTCAAGTTGAAAAACTTTGTCTTTGTTGTCTGACATTCTATCTTCTAAGTGTTCTACTCTGCTGGTAATACTCTCATTTGAGTTTTTAATTTGGTTTATTGTTTCCTGCATTTCCAGGATTTCTGTTTGTTTGTTTTTTATATCCTCTATCTCCCTATAGAGTTGATCTTTAACTTCTTGGATTTGTTTATGTAATTCATTGTCAAAGTGATTTTTCATTGTCTGAATTTGCTGTATAATGTCTTCCTTGACCTTTGTAATGTTTTGAACAACGAATAAAAATAAATAAAATTAAATAAAAAAATAAATTAAAAAAAACAATGAACTCTGACCCTGACAAATATCCTAACACTCACCCTAGCTCTAAACACCCTCCTAAGCATAAACGGAAATCTAACAATCTAACAGCAAATGTTTTTTCACCCAATCTTGAGGCCACTTGCCGGTAATGATCAAGTCGCACTTGGCTCCCCAAATTTCATTCTTCTAGGTTGACGCGTTCGTTTGCAGGAACAGTTTGAAATTTTAGGTTTCACTTCCATTTCCTGTACAGTGATAGAGGCATTTGGAAGTCTAAATCAAACACGATTTGTGCTAGCTACTTGAAACTTGTATAACTGAATTAGTTCTCAGTTCGTTCTCTAAGCTTTGTTGCCTCTTGAAGTAGCCAGAAGGAAAGGCTCGGAATAAGCAATTTCATTTGAAAGCGTTTGCCAAGCTTCCACAGAAATCCGAGTTTCCTGAAATAACAGCGAATATTTTTTCACCGAATCTTGATGATACTTAGCAGTATGGATCAATACTCCAGTCGCACTTGGCCCACCAAATTTTGTTCTTCTAGGTTGAAGCGTTTGTTTGCAGGAACACTGAATTTTTAGGTTTCTCTTTGTTTTCCCTTATAGGGAGAGAAGCAGTTGGAAATCTAAATCAAACTGTGTTTGTGCTACCTGCTTGAATCTTGAAAAACTGATTTATTTCTCAGTGTACTCTCTATGCTTTGTTGAATCTTGAAGTAGCACGAAGGAAAGGCAGGGAAAAAGCAATTTCATTGGAAAGTGTTTGCCAAGCTTCCACAGAACTCCAAGTTTCCAGAAAACCAAGCAAATATTGTTTCACTTAATGTTGATGATACTTGGCAGTAAGGATCAGGACTCCAGTCGCACTTGGCCCCACAAATTTCGTTCTTCTTGGTTGAAGTTTTCGTTTTCAGGAACACTTTGAAATTTTAGGTTTCACTTCGTTTTTCCTATAGTGATAGAGGCGGTTGGAACTCTAAATCAAACACGATCTGTGCTAGCTGCTTGAACCTTGACACACTTCATCAGTTCTCAGAGCTCTCTCTATGCATTGTTCCCTCTTAAAGGAGACCTAAGCAGAGAATGGGGAAAAACGCTTTCACTTGAAACTGTTTGCCAAGCTTGCACAGAACTCTGAGTTTCCTGAAATCCTAGCAAATTTATTTTCACTCAATCTTGAGGACACTTGACGGTAATGATCAGTACTCCAGTCGCACTTGGGAACCAAATTTCGTTTTTCTAGGTTGAAGCGTTCGTTTGCAGGAACTCTTTGAAATTTTAGGTTTCACTTTGTTTTCCCCTATACTAATAGAGGCATTTGGAACTGTACATCAAACACGATCTTTGGTAGCTGCTTGACCTTGACATATTTCATCATTTCTCAGAGCTCTCTATGGATTGTTCCCACTTTAAGTAGCCCTAAGCAGAGAGTGTGGAAAAACACTTTCATTTGAAAGCATTTGCCAAGCTTTCACAGAACTCTGAGTTTCCTGAAATCCCAACAAATATTTTTTTCACCCAACCTTGATGATACTTGGTGGTAATGATCAGGACTCCAGTCAAACTTGGCTCCCCAAATTTCGTTCTTCTAGGCTGAAGCATTCATTTGCAGGAACAATTTGAATTTTAGGTTTCACTTCGTTTTACCGTATAGTGATAGACGCAGTTGGAACTCTAAATCAAGCATGCTTTGCGCTAGCTGCTTGAGACTTGACACACTAAATCAGTTTTCAGTGCTATCTGGGTGGTTTGTTCCCTCTTGAATTAGCCCTTACCAGAAACTGTGGAAAAATACTTTCATTTGAAAGCGTTTTCCAAGCTTTCACCGAACTCTGAGTTTCCTGAAATACCAGCAAATATTTTTTCACCCAATCTTGAGGACACTTGCCGGTAATGATCAGTACAACAGTCGCACTTGGCCCCCCAAATTTCGTTTTTTAGGTTGAAGCGTTCGTTTGCAGGAACAGTTTAAAATTTTAGGTTTCACTTCGTTTTCCCCTATAGTGATAGAGGCATTTGGAACTCTAAAGCAAACACGATTTGTGCTAGCTACTTGAAACTGGAAAAACTGAAATAGGTCTCAGTTTGCTCTGTAAGCTTTGTTACCTCTTGAAGTAGCCAGAAGGAAAGGCTCAAATAAGCAATTTCATTTGAAAGCTTTTGCCAAGCTTCCACAGAACTCCGAGTTTCCTGAAATCCCAGCAAATATTTTTTCACCCAATTTTGATGATACTTGGCAGTAAGGATCATTACTCCAGTCACACTTTGCCCACCAAATTTCATTCTTCTAGGTTGAATCATTCGTTAACCCTAACACTGTACTTCTCCATAACCCTAAAACTTTCCATAACCATTTCTCTAGCTCTTACATTTCCCATAGCCCTAATGCTAGCCCTAAACCTCACACAAAACCTAGGCCTTATCCTAGCAATAAACCTTGCCCTTATTGTAACCCTAACCATAAACCTAGACCTAAACCAAACCCTACCCTTGCCCTGGCCCTAATTGTAGCTCAAGCTCTAACTGTTACCCTAAACATAACCCTAAAACTATCCCTGATATTCACCCTAGGCCTAACCCTAACCCTAAACTTAACCTTATCCCTAGCCCTTATTTAATTTCTAACCCTATCCATAAACCTAAATATAAGGCTAACTGAAATGCCAATCCTAGGTCTAATGCTAAACCTATCGCTAACATTAACCCTATCCATTACTCTAAATCTATCCTTAACCCTAAACCTAACCCTATCCATTACCCTAACCCTAACCCTAACGCTAATTCAATTCTTAACCGTAATCCTTAACCTAAACCAAACTCTACCCGGACTCTGACCCTAATAATACACCTAGCTTTAAACCTGACCCTTACCTAAACCTAACCCTTACACTAGACCTAGCCATAACTTAATTCTAAAACTAACACTAACCATAAATCTAGACCTGACATTAGCCCTAGTCCTAATCCTATACCTATCCCTAACACAAATCCTCATCCTAATCCTAGACCTAGCCCTAACACAAATCCTCATCCCTAAACCTAGCCTTAATCCTAACCCTAGCCCTAACCCTAATTCTAACCATTGCCCTAGCCCGAAAACTAGCTATAACCCCATCCCTTCCCCTAAACCTAACTGTAACCCTAAATCTAACCCTAACCCTAACCCTAGCCCTAACCCTAGCCCTAACACTAACATTCACCCTAGCCCTTAATCTAGACCTAATTTAGCCCTAACCCTAAACCGAACCCTAACCCTAGCCCTAAGACTAATTCTAACTCTCGCCCTAGCCGTATTTCTATTTCTAACTCTATCCGTTACCATAACCCTAACACTAGCCCTAACACTAGCCCTAAACCTAGATCTAACCATAACAATAAATCTAAGGCTGAACCTCACCATACCACGAGCCCTAACACTATTGCTAATACTAAAAGTAGCCCTTATCCTTGCCATAGCTGTAAAACAAAACTGAGTCAAAACCCTAACCCTAACCCCAACCAAACCATAATCCTAGACATGACATTCGCCCTATCCCGAATTCTTACCCTAAGCCATACACAGACTCTAACCCTATACCTAGCCTTAACCCTAGCCCTAACTGAGTCTATCCCTAACTCTGATCAGTAACACTGATGCTGACTCTGATGGTAACACTAAATCTATCTCTAATCATCACCCTGAACCAAAACCTAATGTAAATACTAGATTTAGACATAATGCTAAACTTAACACTAGCCCTAATCATAACCCTAATTCTACCATTAGCAGTAGTCCTACATAGCCCTAACCTAACCCAAAACCTAGCCCTAATCAGAGCCCTAACCCTATATTTAATCCTAGCACTAACCCTAACTCTAGCACTAACACTTAACCTGAACCTAACCATAAACCTAAACCTTGTCCTAACCTGAAATCTAACCCAAACCATAGCCCTAATCCTAACCATAATCCTAGCCCTATCTCTAGCTCTAATCTTATCCATTACCCTAACCATAACCCTAACCGAATTCTAACCCGAGGCCTAACCATAACCATAGCCTTAACCTAACCATAATCCTAGCCTTAACTGTAGCTCTAATCCATATATTACCATAACCATAACCATAACCGAATTCTATCCCTAGTCCTAAACCTAACCCTTTCCCTAACCCTAAACCTGTCCATTACTCTAAATCTAATCTTAACCCTAAACCTAACCATATTCATTATTCTAACCCTAACACTAACCCTAACGCTAATTTTAGCCCTAAGCCTAAAACTTAACCTAACCCATACCCTAACCCTGACTCCGATCCTAATAATACCCCTAGCTGTAAATCAGAACCTAAACCTCAACCTATCACTTACAATAGACCTGGCCATAATCCTTACCCTAAAACTATCCCTAAACATAACACTAGACCTGACATTAGCCCTATCCCTAATCCTAGCCCTAACCCTAACAAACTCCTAGCCCTAATCCTATCCCTAAGCCTAACCTTAATCCTAACCTTAACATTAACACGAGCCCTAACTGTAATTTTATGCCTTGCCCTAGCCCTAAATGTAGCTGTAACATCATACCTTCCCCTAACCCTAACACTAAACCTAACCCTAGCCCTAAACCTTGGCCTAAAACTACCACTAACCATAGCTCTAATCTAGCTCTAATTTAGCCCTAACCCTAAACCTAACACTATCCCTAGCCCTAAGACTAACTCTTACTCTCGCCCTAGTGCTATCCCTAGTTCTAAAACTATACCTTACCATAATCCAAACCCTATCCATATCTCTAGCACCAATCTTAGCCATAAACCTGGTTCTAACCCTAAAGCTCACTCTTACACTAGCCCTAATCCTAATGATAATTGGAAAACCAGAACTAACTCTATCCAAGCCCTAAAACAAAACTGAGCCAGAACCCTAACCCTAACTCTTAAGCTAAACCAAACCCTAACACTAAACATAGCCCTAAACATAGTCCTAATTTGAGTCCTAAACCTAACCCTAGAAATAAACCTGACACTGACTCAGACCCTACCAGTAACCCTAGCTCTAAACATTGACTAATGCTAAACCTAGAACTAGCCCTAACCGGAATCCTATTCTTTCATTAGCTGTAACCCTAATGCTAACACAAATCCTAGCCTTATTCTGAGCGCTAATCCTAGGTTTAACCCTAAACCTAACACTAATCCTAACCCTAACCTTAACCCTAACCCTACCTCTAACCCTATCCCTTACGCTAAGCCAAACACTCACCCTAATGCTACCCTAGTCCTAACCATGATTCTCAGCCTACCACAAACCCTAACTCTATTCCTAGTCCTAAACCTAGCCCTCATTCTACCTCTAACCTTAACCTTAACCCTGACCCTTATTCTGACCCTAACACTAACCTTAGATCTAAACCTGACCCTAACCCTAAACTGAACCCAAACACTACCTCTACTGGTAAACCTATACCTAAATCTAACAGTAACACTAGCACTAGACCAAACCTAATCCTAAATAGACTCATAAATCTAGCCCTAGACTTAAACAAGAACATAGCACTAGCCCTAACAATAACCCTTAACCTAACATAAAGACTAAAGCTATCACTAGATCCTAATTGTGGCCCCAACCCTAAAACTAACCCTAACTCAACAATGACCCTTAATCTAATAGAAACCCTAGCTCTAAACATTATCCTAAACCAAAACCTAACCCTAACACTAGTCTTATCCATAACTCGGACCCTAAAACTAGCCACAACCATATCCCTCATTCTTACATTACCCAAAGCCCTAAAGTTAGCCCTAAACATCACACAAAAAACTAGCCCTTATCTTAGCTCTAAACCTAGCCCTAATCATAACCCTAAACATAACCTTAGGCCTAACCTTAATGCTAACCCTCACCCTAGCCCTGACCCTAACATAACCCTAAACCTATACCTAATGTTAGCCCTGACTCAAACCCTAACCCTCACCCTAGCCCTAACCCTAGCTCAAATGCCTACACTTACCCTAAACCTAACCCAAACAATAACGCTAGGCCTAACTCTAACCCTAACCCTAATCCTAACCTTAACCCTAGCCCTAACCTTAGTGCTAACCCTATCCATTACCCTAAAGAAAAGCCTAACTGAAATGCTAACCCTAGGCCTTACGATAACCCTATTGTTAACACTAACACTATCCATTACTCTAAACCTAACACTATCCATTACCATAACCCTAACCCTAACCCACCACTAATTCAAGCATTAAGCCTAAATCTTAACCTAAACCAAACTCTACCCGGACTCTGACCCTAATAATACACCTAGCTCTAAACTTGACCCTTACCCTATACCTAAACCTTACACTAGACATAGCCATAACCTAACACTAAAACTAATACTAACCATAAACCTAGACCTGACATTAGCCCTAGGCCTAATCCTAGCAGTAGCCCTAACACAAACCCACAGACTAGCCCTAAAGCTAGTCTTAATCCTAACAAAAGCCCTAACCTTAATCCTAACTATAATTCTAACCATCATTTTAGCCCTAAACCTAGCTATCACCCCATACCTTCCCCTAAACCTAATCATAATCCTAACACTAACACTAACCCTAACCCTAGGCCTAACCCTAACACTAACACTAGCACTAATCCTAGCCCTAATTTAGCCCTATCCCTAAATCTACCCCTAACCTTAGCCCAAAGACTACCTCAAACTCTCACCCTAGCCGTATTTCTAGTTCTAACCCTATCTGTTACCATAACCCAACACTAGGCCTAAACATAGCCCTAACTCTACCCATAGCCCTAAACCTAGATCTAAACATAACAATAAATCTAAGCCTAATCTTCACTCTACCACTAGCCCTGACACTATCGCTAATCGTAAAACGAGCCCTAACCTTTGGCCTACTCCTAGAAAAAAACACTGAGCCATAGTCCTATCCCTAACCCTAGCCTAACCTTAACCCTAGATCTGACATTAGCCCTATCCCTAGCCCTAATCCTAGTTCTAAGCCTAGCTTTCATCCTAACCCTGATCTTATCCCTAGCTCTAACACTAATTTTATCACTTGTCCTAGCACAAAACATAGCCACAACATCATACCTTACCCTAACCCTAATGCTATCCTTAACCCTAGCCCTAAACCTAGGCCTAAACCTAACACTAACCCTAGCACTAATCCTAACACCAATGTTAATTTGTAAAATAGCCCTAAACCTACCCTAGCTCTAAAACAAAACTGAACCATAACCCTAACTTTTAACAACCCTACACCTAGCCCTAAACGTAGCCCTAATTTGAGTCCTAACACTAACTCTAGAAATGACCCTGACTCTGACCCGGACCTTAACACTAACCTAGCTCTAAACATTCCTTAATGCTAAATCAAGAACTAGCCCTAATCAGAAACCAAGTTCTTTCATTTGCCATAGCCCTAATGCTAACACATATCCTAGCACTGATACGAGCCCTAACCCTAGGTTTAACTCTAAGACTAACCCTAACCCAAACCCTACCCCTAACCCTATCCCTAATCCGAACCCTACCTCTAATCCTACCCCTTACCCAAATCCAAGCCCTCACCCTAATGCTACCCTAGTCCCAAAACTAATCCTTAGCCTATCCCAAACCCTAACTCTATTACTAGTCCTAACCTTAGGCCTCATACTAATTCTAGCCCTAACCCAAACCCTGACCCTTATTCTGACCCTAACACTAACCCTAGATCTAAACCTGACACTAACCCTAAACCGACCCTCACTATACCCCTACCAGTAAAACTATACCCAAATCTAACAGTAACACTAGCACTAGACCAAACCTAATCCTAAATAGTGTCATAAATCTAGCCCTAGTTCTAAACAAAAACCTTGAACTAGCCCTAACAATAACCCTTAAACTAACACAAAGACTAACCGTATCTCTAGATCCAATGCTAGTCCTAATTCTAGCCCAAACCCTAACCCAAACATTGACGCTTACCCTAACACAAACCCTAGCTCTAAATCTTATCCTAACCCAAAACCTAACCCTAACACTAGACTTATCCATAACCCTTACTTTAAAACTAGCCATAACCATAACCCGAGCTCTTACATTACCCATAGCCCTAATGCTAGCCATAAACATCACACAAACCTAGCCTTTATCCCAGCCCTAAACCTAACCCTAATTGTAGCCCTAACCATAACCCTAGCCTAACCCTAAGCCTAACCATCGCCCTAGCCCTAACCCTAGCTCATACCCTAACACTTACCTTAAACCTAACCCTGACACTAACCCTAGATCTAAACCTAACCCTAGCCCTAATCCTAACCTTAACACTAGCACTAACCTTAGCTCTAACCTTATCCATTAACCTACAGATAAGCCTAACTCAAATGCTAACCCTAGGCCTAATGCTAACCCTATTGCTAACACTAACCCTATCCATTACTCTAAAATTAACCTGAACCCTAAACCTAACCCTATACATTACCCCAACTCTAACCCTAACCCTAATGCAAATTCAACCCTTAACTCTAAACCTTAAACTAAACCAAACCCTACCAGACCCTGATTCTAACAATACACCTAGCTCTAAACCTGACACTCACCCTAAACATAATTCTTACACTAGACCTAGCCATAATCTAACCCTAAAACTATCCCTATCATAACAGTAGACCTGATATTAGCCCTAGCCCTAATCTTAGCCCTAGCCCTAACACATACCCTCATCCTGGCACTAAACCTAGCCTTAATCCTAAACCAAACCCTAAACTTAGCTCTAAATCAAATTCTGACCTGAACCCTAGCTCTAAACCTAGCTATAACCCCATCCCTTCCCCTAATCCTAACACTAACACTAACCATAACCCTAGCCTTAACCCTAGGCCTAACCCTAACACTAACCCTAGCGCTTATCCTAGCCCTAATTTAGTCCTAACCATAAACCTACCCATAACCCTAGCCCAAAGAATAATTCTAATAGCACCTCAGTCCTATTTCTTGTTCTAACCCTATCCGTTACCATAACCCTAACACTCACCCTAACCTTAATCCTAATGCAGGCCCTATCCCTAAACCTAGATCTAACCATAACAAGAAAGCTAAGCCTAAACCTCATCCTACCACTAGCCCTAACACTATCACTAATCCTAAAACTAGCCCTAACCATAGCCCTAGCTCTAAAACAAAACTGAGCCATAGCTCTCACCCTAACCCTAGCCTAATGGTGACTCTAGACCTGACATTAGTCCTATCCCTAATTCTTATCCTAAACCTAACACAAACCCTAACCCTACACCTAGCCATAATCCTATCCCTAATTTGAGTCCTATCCCTAACCCTGATCAGTATCACTGATCCTGAATCTGATCCTAACACTAACCATATCTCTAATCATCTCCCTAAACCTAAACCTAAACACTAGATCTAGAACTCATGCTAACTCTAAAACTAGCCCTAATCTTAACTCTAGTTCTTACAATAGCCATAGTCCTACCTTATCCCTAACCTAACCCTAACCTGAGCCCTAATCCTAGCTTTTACTCTATTCCTAAGCCTAACCCTAGCCCTAACACTTAACCTAAACCTAACCCAAAAACTAAACCTTGACCTAACCTGAACCATGGCCCTAATCCTAACCATAACCCTAGACCTAACCCTAGCTCTAATATTATGTTTTACCCTAACCATAACCCTAACCGAATTCTAACCCTAGGCCTAAAACTAACCATAGCCCTAACCTAACAATAACCCAAGCCCTAACTGTAGCTCTAATCCTATCCATTACCTTAACCATAACCATAACTGAATTCTATCTCTAGGCTTATCCTTAACACTATTGCTAGCCCTAAAGCTGTCCATTACCCTAAACCTAAACTTAACCCTAAACCTAACCATATCCATTACCCTAACCCTAACACTAAAACTAATGCTGATTTGAGCCCTAAACCTAAACCTTAACCTAACACATACCCACACCCTGATTCTGACCCTAATAATACCCAAGGTGTAAAGCTGACCCTAACACTCAACCTAACACTTACAATAGATCTGGCTGTAATCGTAACCCTACAACTACCCCTAATCATAACCCTAGACCTGACATTAGCCCTATCCCTAATGCTAGCCCTAACCCTAACACAAAACCTAGTGCTAATCCTAGCACTAAGGCTAGCCTTAATCCTAACCATAACCTCAACCCTATCCCTATCCCTAATTTTATCCCTTGACCTAGCCCAAAATGTAGCTGTAACATTATACCTTACCCTAACCTTAGCACTAAACCTAACACTAACCCTAGCACTAATCCTAGCCCTAATTTAGCTCTAACCCTAAACATAACCCTATCCCTAGCCCTAAGACTAACTCTAACTCTCACCCTAGCCCTATCCCTAAATCTAAATCTACTCCTTATCATAACCCAAACTCTAGCCCTATCCCTAGCCCCAACCTTAGCCCTAAACTTTGCTCTGGTACTAAACGTGGATCTAAACCTAACCTTAAGCCTAAAGCTCACCCTAACACTAGCCCTGAACCTAATGCTAATTGGAAAACTAGCCCAAACCCTACAGTAGCCCTAAAACAAAACTCAGCCATAACCCTAACCCTAACCCTTAACCTAAATCAAACAATAACCCTAAACTTACCCCTAAGCCTTACCATTATTTGAGTGCTAAACCTAACTCTAGAAGTAACCCTGACCTTGAATCGGATCCTAACACTAACCCTAGCTCTATACATTGACCTAATGCTAACCCTAGAACTAGCCCTAATCAGAAACCAAGTTTTTTCATTAGCCGTATCCCTAAAGCTAACACAAATCCTAGCACTAATCCAAGCTCTAAACCAATGTTTAACCCTAAGACTAACCCTAACCGTAACCCTAAACCTAACCCTGACCCTAATCCTACCTCTAAACCCATCCCTTTCCCTAAGCAAACCCCTCACCATAATATTACCTAGTCCTAACCCTAATCATTAGCCTAACCCAATCCCCAACTGTATTTCTAGCCCTAACCCTAGCCCTCATTCCAGCTATAGCTCTAACCCAAACCCAGACCCTTATTCTGACTCTAACACTAACCCTAGAACTAAACCTCTCACTAACCCTAAACTGGACCCTACTCCTACCCCTACCAGTAAACCTGTACCTAAACCTAACAGTAACACTAGCACTGGACCAAACTTATCCTAAATAGAGTCATAAATCTAGCCCTAGCCCTAAACACAAACCTTGCACTAGCCCAAACAATAACCCTTAACCTAACCCAAAGACTAACCCTATCCCTAGATCCAACACTAGTCCTAATTCTGGCCCTAACTCTAACCCTAACACTGATAGCCCTAATGCTAGTCATAAACACCATACAAACCTAGCCTTATCCTATCCCTAAAACTAGCCCTAATTGCAATACTAACCATAACCCTAGCCCTGACTCTAACCCTAACTATTGCCCTAGCCCTAACCCCAGCTCATACACTAACACCCTAAACCTAACCGTGACACTAAACCTAGGCCTAAACATAACCCTAGACCTAATCCTAAACTTAACCCTAACACTAACCTTAGCTCTAATCTTATCCATTAACCTACAGATAAGCCTAACTCAAATGCTAACCCTAGGCTTAACACTAACCCTATTGCTAACATTCACCCTATCCATTACTCTAAAATTAACCTGAACCCTAAACCTAACCCTATCCATTACCCTAACTCTAACCCTAACCCTAACACAAATTCAACCCTTAACTTTAACCTTAAACTAAACCAAACCCTACCTATACCCTGACCCTAATAATACACCTAGCTCTAAACCTGACTCTTACCCTAAACGTAATCCTTACACTAGACTAGCCATAACCTAACCCTATATCTATCCCTAACTATCACCCTTGACCTGACATTAGTTCTAGCCCTAATCCTAGCCCTAGCCCTAACACAAACCCTCAAACCTAGCCCTAAAGCTAGCCTTAATCATAACCCAAAACCTAACCTAGCCCTAACCCTAACACTAACCCTAGTGCTAATCCTAGCCCTAATTTAGCCCTGACCTTAAACCCACCCTAACCCTAGCCCTAAGACTAACTCTAACACTCATTCTAGCCCTATTTCTAGTTCTAACCCTATCTGTTATCATAACAGTAACACTAGCCATAATATTATCCCTAACCATAGCCCTAGCCCTAAACCTAGATCTAACCACAACAATTAATATAAGCTTAAACCTCACTTTACTACTAGCCCTAACACTATCACTAATCCCCAAACTAGCCCTAACTCTAGCCCTAGCACTAAAACAAAACTGAGCCATAGCACCAACCCTAACCCTAACCTAAACATAACCCTAGACCTGACATTAGTGCTATTCCTAATTCTTACCCTAACCCAAATACAAATCCTAACCCTACACCTAGCCTTAACCCTCACCCTAATTTGAGTCCTATCCATAATCCTAAAAGTAACACTAATCCTGACTCTGACCCTAACACTAACCCTAACTCTAATCATCCCCCTAAAACTAAACCCAATATAAACACTATACCTAGTCCTGATGCTAACCTGAATACTAGCCCTAATTGTAACTCTACTTCTTACATTAGCCATAGTCCCAAAATGTAGCTGTAACATCATACCTTACCCTAACTCTAACATTAACCCTAACCCTAACCCTAGTCCTAACTCTAGGCCAAAACCTAACACTAACCCTAGGGCTAATCCTAGCCCTAAATTAACCCTATCCTAAATCTAATCCTATCCCTAGCCCTAAGACTAACTCTAACTCTTGTCCTAGCCCTATCCCTAGTTCAAAACATATCACTTACCATTGCCCAAAACGAAGCCCTATCCCTAGCCCCAACCTTAACTCTAACCATCACCCTAGCCCTAAACCTGGTTGTAAACCCTAAACGTAAGCCCAAACCTCACTCTAACACTAGCCCTAAACCTAATGCTAATTGGAAAATTAGCCCTAAGCCCAGCATAGCCCTAAAACAAAATAGAGCCATAATCCTAACTTTAACCCTTAACCTAAACCAAACACTAACTCTACACCTATTTCTAATCTTAGCCCTAATTTGAGTCCTAACCCTAACCATAGAAATAACCCTGACCCTGAGTTGGACCCCAACAGTACCCCTAGTTCTAAACATTGCCTTAACTCTAACCCTAGAACTAGCCCTAATTTGAATCCTAGTTCTTTCATTAGCCATAACCCTAATGCTAACACAAATCCTAGCCTAATCCGAGCCCTGACTCTAAACTTAACCCTAACCGTACCTCTCACCCTATCCCTTACCCTAAACCAAACTCTTTCCCTAATGCTACTCTAGTCCTAATCTTAATCCTTAGCCTACTCCAAACCCTACCACTATTAC